>NC_090450.1:345053330-345369223 GCF_031143425.1 Pleurodeles waltl | reverse complement strand
TCTAATTTTGCCACTATCAAACTCTAAGGGGAACCCTTGGACTGTGCACGTTATCTATCACTTTAAGATAGTATATACAGAACCAACTTCCTACATTGCCTCTCCCAGGAGCTGTTGATTTTTGCACTGTGTCTACTTTTAAAATAGCTTATTGCCATTTTTGCCAAGACTGTGTATATTACTGCTTTAATTCAAAGTTCCATATGTACCTATGCCTAGTACCTTACAATTTATGTGCTTACTTGAATTCTGAATCTTGTGGTTCTAAAATAAATTAAGAAAATAATATTTTTCTATATAAAAACCTATTGACCTGGAGTTGTCTTTGAGTGTGTGTTCTCATTTAGTGACAGTGTGTACAACAAATGCTTAACACTACCCTCCAATAAGCTTACTGCTAGACCACACTACCACAAAATAGAGCATTAGTATTATCTAATTTTGCCACTGTCAACCTCTAAGGGGAACCCTTGGACTCTGCACATTATCTCTCACTTTGAGATAGTATATACATAGCCAATTTCCTACACGTCTCCTAGATAAGTCTTGGCTGCTCACCCACAGCTATCTTTAGAGCGCCCTAGGCTTCCTAGACGCTGCCTATACTTCACTAACAGGGGATACCTGGTATAAGGTGATAACACCATTGGTGCTCGCCATACACCAGGCCAGCATCACTGTGCTAATGTGACAGCAGATCCTCCCAGAGGGACAACCTGATTGAAGAACACATGCTGATGCCCATGAGTTGTGCATACCATACTCTCCGTGCCAGTTCCACTCTAGGCAGAACAAGACTCCGAGCAAGAAATGCCTTTGAACTTCAGTGATTTAGTTTCAAACACTACACTTTCTCTCTGATGCCAAACCGATTCAGGCAAGCTTCTCCCTATTCACACAAAAGACCTGGCGCCACTTCCAGATGCAATTGCCACTAGTGATCCACTACGTGTCAACAACAGTTTGTCCACCCTGACATTTTAAGAGCCTACAAGGTGGTTCACCACCAGGAAGATCCCTTGGCGATCCGGCAATTTCCAGAGGACCACAGTCTACTGGCATAGGGTCAGTGACCCCCACCCCACTCTGTTCCTGCAGTACCATATATCAGTGTTAGCCTTGAGCATCTGTACCAGCTTCCCTTTGATTGACAGATTGCTTTCAGCTCTAGAAGGTTGATATTGAGTAGGGACTCCGGCTGGTGACCAGCATCCTCTATCTTCACCTCTCCCAGATAGCCGCTCCAACCCAGAATCAATGCATTATTTACCACTGTCATCCCTGGAATAAAGAAGGGAAAGAGGCTGCTGCCGACCCAATCGTGGTCCGTTAATCACCATTGCAGACCTTTTGCAGTCTCCTTTGAAATCTGGACCAGGTTGAGAGATTTCCCCAGTAATTCCTCACTTGGACTTTAGATCCCACTACAAAGCTTGCATATGACGTCAAACGTGCTTCATCAGCAGGAGGCCATCAGCCATAGTCTCAAAGTCAGTTACACCAAAATCCAGGACTGAAGTAGAAACATTGTAATCATAGCCCAAATGTCCTGGGCTCTCAGCTCCATACGGTAGGCATGAAACTGCACCATGTCTGAGAGGCAGTCTGTGGGACTTTGGCATGTTGATAGTGAACCCCAGTGAAAACAGGTTTGCCATAGTCTAGAGTTGGGCAACAACTGCCTGGGGAAGCCTACCTTCAGTAGCCGGTAGTGAAAGACTGGGACCCCTGAATTCTGCAGATGGGCTGCAACCACCATCATCACCTTTGTGACTAGCCAAGGGGGCCCTGGTGAGAACAAAGGGGAGCACAGCGAACTGGAAATGCTCCTGGCACACCGTGAACCATAGTTAACACCGATGGATGGACCTGTAAGACAGGGATGTGTAAATAGGTTCAATGCTATCATCCAGTCTCCAGGCTCTGAAACAGCCAGGACCTGTACAAGTATTAGCATCTTGAATTTCTTTTTTCTCACAAAGGCAAATGGGCGAAGATAGAGCAGAGGCCTCTGTCCTCCTTTAGCACCAGAAAGTAGTGGGAATGGCAACCATGACCAACTTCTAATGCTGGCACCCTCTCTATGACCCGTTTGGCCAAGAGAGTCCGCACCTCCAGACACAAGGAAATGTGGTCCTGTGTCAGCCGATCGGAGGGTGGTGGCATGGGCAATGACAGCTCTTGGTGTTGAAGGGCTTAATTCCTCCAGATGAATTGGAGCACCCATTTGTCTAAAGTAAGGGATTGCCATTGAAGCAGGTAGTGCCTGATGTACAAGCTACTTACCTTCAGTAACTATACATCTGGTTGAGACGTATTCTAGTTGTTGATGCCTTACCTTTGAATTTCCCCAGGCTTCTGTCTGGATCTGGAGATTTTTCTTCGAGCATTACCTCTGTGTGCAGTCAGTCGACTCCACGGGCGTTGTGGTCACCGTGAGGACGTCGCGGTCGTATATAGGCACCACTCCGGTGCGCTCATCAGTTTTTCACAACTTTCCACGCCAGTAGTGCGGAGCCATAAAGAACACTGAGAATGGTGCGCCAAAACTAGGGCCCTTAAAGGGAAGTTTCTGTCCCTAGTAATCAGTTCGCAGTGCGTGAGGATGGGCAGGTCGGGAAGGAATCTACAAATAGAATATGCCTCTACCAGATATATCGTTACCAAAGGTAAGTAACTTGTACATCTGATAGAGACTTCTAGTTGAAGATTCCATACCTTTGAATAGATACCCAAGGAATACCATCCCCGGTAGTGGACTGTGAACCAAGATCACACCAAGAAGTCCTGCAGGACCGAACGGCAAAAGAAGCGGTCTCTGCGGACCGGACTGTCCAGACAGTAGTGTCTGGTAAAAGTGTGCAGAGATGCCCATGTTGCTGCCTGACAGATGTCCAGGACTGGAACGCCCCGTGCTAGCGCTGTGGTAGCAGCAGTAGCTCTGGTGGAGTGAGCACGCAAACCTTCAGGTGGTTGCTTCTTAGCCACAGCGTAGCACATTTTGATGCATAAGAGCACCTATCTTGAAATGGTCCTCTTCTGAACCGCCTTTCCCTTCTTTGCACCCACATATCCCACAAAGAGTTGATCATCCACCCGGAAGTCTTTGGATCCAAAAAGAGTATTAGTGTTCTACCTTGATTGTACCAGACAGCAGAGTCTCTCCTCTTCATGTGAGGGATGTGGGGGTGCATAAAAGGTAGGTAAAGTAATGGACTGCCCGACACGGAAGGGCGTCACTACTTTAGGGAGAAAAGAAGCCCTTGTGTGAAGTACCACTTTGTCGGGTGAAAGGAAAGGTGGTTTAGATGAGCTTGGAGCTCACTTACTCTGTGGGCAGAGATGATGGAAACCAAGGAGACCGTTTTGATGGTTAAGAGCTGTAAAGGGCAGTTGTGAAGCAGCTCTAATGGGGCACACATAAGGTATGCTAAGACTAAGCTCAGATCACATTGGGGCATGATGAATGGAATAGGAGGAAAAATGTGTGAGGCCTTTAAGAAACCTCCTGACAATGGGCGATTTGAATATAGAAGGTTGATCTGGTAACCTCAAGGAAGAGATAGCTTAGAGATATCCCTTAAGGGTGGCCATGGCAGAGCCTTGTTGGGGAAGGGAAAGAATAAAGATAAGAACTTGAGAGGGAGGAGCAGATAGAGGATCAACATATTTGTTGATGCACCTTGCCACAAATTTCTTCCAGCAACAGGCATATACAGGTTTGGTTGAGGGACGCTTGGCTGCCAAGATGACGTTACAGACTTCAGGTGGCAGGTCAAAAGACGTCAACTGTCCCCGCTCAATCTCCGCGCAAGGAGGCAGAGGTTGGACAGGTTTGAGTGGATGACCCTCCCATGCTGCTGTGACAGAAGATCCTCCCAAAGAGGCAGTCTGATTGGAGGAGCTATGGCCATGCTCAAGAGCTCAGGATAACAGACTTTTCGTGCCCAGGCTGGAGCCACTAGGATTACTTGGGCCCAGTCTTGCCTGATCATCTTCAGAACTCTGGGCAGAAGTGGTATGGGTGGAAAGGCGTCCAGGAGGCCCGAGTTCCACTTGTGACGAAAAGCGTCGCCGAGCATGCGCCACCTTGGAAAACTCGTGCAAAACAGCTGACATTGCACATTCCCTACGGAGTCGAACAAATATAACTGAGGTTCTCCCCACTGAAGGAAGAGACCCTGTAGCCACCTCTGGATGGAGACACCATTCGTGATTGACCACGAATTTGTCTGCCCTGGCGTTCAGGGAGTCCGCCAGGTGTTGAACAACCAGGGAAACACCCTGTTCTAGTCAAGTCCAGAGGTGAAGAGCCTCTTGACAAAGGGTCCACGACGCCATTCCGCCTTGTTTGTTGCAGTACTACATGGCAGTGGTGTTGTGTGAACACCTGCACTGCTTTCCCTTTGAGAGAGGGAAGAAATGCTTTTGATGCTAGTCGAATCACTCAGAGCTCCAGAAGGTTGATATGGAGCCCGGTTTCCACCTCTGATTTCTGCCTCTCCCATGTGGCCGCCCCATCCCAGGAGTGACGCATCTGTCACCACTATAAGATCTGGTTGGGGAAAGGAGAGGGATCTGCCTTTGACCCAATCCTGAATTGTTAACCACCACTGCAGGTCTCTCGCAGTTCCTTCCGAGATCTGGACCTTGTTGGAGAGATTCCCCGGATGCTGCGCCTACTGGAACTTCAGGTCCCACTGTAGAGCCGTATATGCCATCTGGCCTTTTGAACTAGCAGGATGCAGGAGGCCATGAGGCCCAGCAGCCTCAGTCATTCTCACCGAAATACAGGATACAGGTTGAAACATCAGTATCATTGCCAAATATCCTGGACTTGCTTTTCGGGAGGATATGCCCAAAACTGCACTGTATCTAGAATATCTCCAATGAAAGGGAGCGTCCGAGAAGGAGTCAGGTGTGACTTTGGCACCCTGATAGTGAACCCTAACGAATGCAGAAGGTTTGCCATAGTCTGGAGATGAGACAACTGTCTGGAGCACGTCTGCCTTCAACAGCCAATCGTCGAGGTAGTGGAAGACTGGAACCCCTAACCTGTGCAGGTGAGCTACCACCACTACCATCACTTGTGAACAATCGAGGGGCACTGATAAGGTCAAAAGGGAGCACAGTGAACTGAAAGTGCATGTGACCTACCATGAATCATAGGTAACATCCGTGGGCCAGCAAGGTGGAAGTATGCGTCTTGCAAGTCCAACACTACCATACAGTCTCCTGGGTCCAGGGCAGATAGGACCCGAGTCAATGTCAACATTTTGAACTTCTTGAGGAAGAGATTGAGGGACCGAAGATGTAATATAGAGTGAAGCCCCTTATCCTTTTTCGGCACCAGAAAGTAGTGGGAATAACAACCACAACCTACTTCTGGCAGAGGGACCCGCTCTATAGCTCCTTTGGCCAAAAGGGCTTGGACTTCCTCGCGGAGAAGTGCCATATTATCCTCCGATATGAGATTGTAGGAAGGTGTCATGGCTGGAGATGTCTCGAAGGGGAGGGAGTAGCCCCTTCGGACGATCTGGAGGACCCACCTGTCCGAGGTAATGGAGAATCCTGCCACCAACTGGTTCCTGGTGTACCTGTAGACTAGGAAGGTTTGGAGGCTGAGGGGGTGGCCTGGGCGACCCGCTGGCCTCCTGATCCCTGGGAACATGGGAACCCGTGGCCGCGGCAGGGCTGTACAACATGCGTAGGTCGATGGCTGGGGGGAAAGGATGCAGTTGGGGGCCCCTTCCGTAGCCATGAATAGGGCAAAAGGCAGGGCCGATGGGGTCTAGGAGCAGGTGCAAGGCCAAGGAAACGGGCTGTAGCTCGGGAATCCTTGAAGCGCTCGAGTGCTGAGTCTGCCTGGTCTCCAAAGAGACATGTGCAATCAAAGGGCATGTCCATCAGAGATTGCTGGACATCCCCTGAAAAGCCAGATGTTCTCAGCCAGGCATTGCATCTCAATGCCACTGTCGATGCAACTGATCTGCCCAGAGAGCCGGTCGTATCCAGCCCACTACGAATCATGAACTTTGCTGCGTCCCTCCCATGTGTCACGGCTTGGGAAAGGACAGTCTGGGTGTAGGAAGTTGGTTCTGTATATACACTATCTCAAAGTGAGAGATAGAGTGCACATAGTCTAAGGGTTCCCCTTAGAGGTTGATAGTGGCAAAATTAGAGAAAACTAATGCTCTATTTTGTGGTAGTGTGGTCGAGCAGTAGGCTTATCAGAGGGTAGGGTTAAGCATTTATTGTACAAACACAGGCAATAAATGAGGAACACACACTCAAAGACTTACTCCAGGCCAATAGGTTTTTATATAGAAAAATATTCTTTTCTTAATTTATTTTAGAACCACAAGATTCAGAATTCAAGTACATACATAAATTGTAAGGTACTTGGCATAGCTAAATATGGAACTTTGAATTAAAACAATAATATACAAACAGGCACACAAAATACACCCTCATCGGCACAGGGGCGGCTGGGTGCAGTGTGTGAAGTAGGTGTCGGATTTTAGGTTAAAATCAATGGCGAGACCTGGGGGTTGCACTGGCGATGCAGGCAGGGCACAGGGGGGCTTCTTGGGCCAGCCATCAACTGGGCAATGAAAAGAGCCGCCTGCTGGTCACTCCTGCACCGGTAGGTGGTTTCGCTTGGGCCTGGGGGCTGCGGGTGCAGTGCTTCTTCCAGGCGTCGGGTTCTTTGTTACCGGGCAGTCGCAGTCAGGGGGAGCCTCTGAATTCTCTCTGCGGGGGTGCAGGGAGGTCATCTCGGGGTATTCATGTTGTTGGAGTCGCTTGGGGGTCCTCACTGCAGTGTTGGTTCTTCTGGACACGAGCCGGGGTGCGTCGGGTGCAGTGTTGGGGACTCACTGCCGGAGTGAGGATGGAGTCCCTTTAAGTTTGTTGTTTCTTTGTTGCATGGACAGAGCTACTGCCCACAGGAGTTTCTTGGTCCTTTGGGTGCAGGGCAGTCCTCTGAGCTGGCGGAGATCGCTGGTCCCACTGGATGCGTTGCTGTTGCAAGTTCTCAGAGTCTGGAGACAGGCCGGTAGGGGTGGGGCCAAGTCAGTTGTCTGTCGTCTCCCCGGGGCTTTCAGGTCAGCAGTCCTTGCTTAGGTCATCAGGAATCTGGTTTCCTGGGTTCAGGGTTGCCCCTAAGTACTCAATTTTGAGGGTGTGTTTAGGTCTGGGGGGCAGTAGCCAATGGCTACTGTCCTTGAGGGTGGCTACATCCTCTTTCTGCTTCCTCCCTGTGGGGCGGGGGCACATCCCTAATCCTATTATGGGGAATCCTCCAAAACAAGATGGAGGATTTCCTAAGACAGGGGTCACCTCAGCTCAAGAAACCTTAGGGGCTGTCCTGGCTGGAGGGTAACTCCTTGTTTTTCTCCTCTCCTCCGGACTTGCCGCCAAAAGTGGGGGCTGTGTCCGGGGGCAGGCATCTCCACTAGCTGGAGTGCCCTGGGATGCTGTAACACCAGGCTTGAGCCTTTGAGGCTCACCGCCAGGTGTTACAGTTCCTGCAGGGGGAGGTGTGAAGCACCTCCACCCAGTACAGGCTTTGGTCCTGGCCACAGAGTGCACAAAGGCACCCACCCCATGTGGCCAGAAACTTGTCTGGATGTGCCAGGCTGGCAGAAACTGGTCAGCCTAGCACTCATAGTTCGGCTGGTATACAGGGGGCATATTTAGGATGCCCTCTGTGTGCATTTCTCAATAAATCCCACACTGGCATCAGTGTGGATTTATTGTGCTGCGATGTTTGATACCAAACTTCCCAGTATTCAGTGTAGCCATTATGGAACTGTGGAGTTCATGTTTGACAAGCTCCCAGACCATACACTCTTTATGGCAACCTTGCACTTACAATGTCTAAGAATTGGCTTAGACACTGTAGGGGCATAGTGCTCATGCAGCTATCCCCTCACCTGTGGTACAGTGCACCCTGCCTTAGGTCTGTAAGGCCTGCTAGAGGGGTGACTTACCTATGCCACAGGCAGTGGGTTGTGGGCATGGCACTGAGGGGAGTGCCATGTCGACTTAGTCTTTTTCCTTTTTCTCCCCACTAGCACACACAAGCTGTGAGGCATTGTGCATGTGCTGAGTGACCGGTCCCCAGGGTTGAATAATACATGCTGCAGCCCTTAGGGACATTCCCTGGCCACAGGGCCCTTGGTACCAGGGGTACCATTTACAAGGGATTATTTGTGTGGCAGGGCTGTGGCAATTGCGGAGACAAAGTTACAGTTTAGGGAAAGAACACTGGTGCTGGGGCCTGGTTAGCAAGGTCCCAGCACACTTTCAATCATAACTATAATCAACAAAAGGCAACAAGTTAGGGGTTAACCATGCCAACAGTGTCATTTTCCTACACCAGGTCTCCTCCAGAACTCTAGACAGCACTTGCGCAACCGTATCCCAGAGAGTATGGGAATAGCGGCCCAAAAGGCATGCAGTGTTCAGACCGCAGAGCTAGACTGGTGGAAGAACGTCCCCAAATTATAGAGTCTTTTTGATTCCCTATTCGGGGGTGCAGTAAGGAATGCGCCTGATGAAGATGAAGCCTGATGACAAGGCTCTCAGTCGTGGGATGTTGAGTGAGGAATTTGGGGTCTGATGGTGCAGGTCTATGGCGGCGTGCAATCGTCTTATTCACAGGAGGCCCTATGCTAGGTCTGGACCAGGTAGCCAAGAGGACATCAGTCAGTGCTTCGTTAAACAGGAGAAGGGGTTTGGAAGATTAAAAACACAGTTGAAGCACCTCGGTTAGGAGATTAGTCCTAACCTCCACAGAAGGAAGCTCGAGGTCCAAGACCTCAGATGCCCTTCTTACCACCATAGAGTAAGAAGCTCCCTCCTCCGTTGCCATGGAAGGGGGAGAGAGCATGCCAGCATGAGTGGAGGTGTCCAGACCACTGGTGTCACCCAGTTCCTCTACCCAGTCCATGTAACGGTCAAGCTGGTATTCCAAAGGGTCCAGCGGCCCCTCTACACTCTCCCAGTATCCATACCCAAAAGTATGAGGGTCCGGATCAACCCTGGGCCCAGGAGAGCCCATGGAGAACACAATCTGCATCAATTGACGCCGTTCCTGCTCCGGGTTGTCGGGTATAAGTATAGGACCGAGATCTATTCTGGGCAGTCTGTGTCAACCGCGTCAACCTCTGACCCGATGCTGGGGAAGGTCATGCTGCTACGACCGGCATCTGGAAGAATCCAGAAGCGGATCTAGAGGGACTGTCCGGAGTCTCGGCCAAAGCCTATGACTTGGAACAAGAGGGAGCCCTTTCCGACACACGTGGGCCCAAGGGCGGGTCAGTCTGCCTAAGAATGAGGTGCATGGCCTCATAGAACTCTTTCAGTTGGGCAGGGGTGTCACCGGCTCCTGGGAAGTTGGGTAAACGCAGAGCAGACCCAGATGCAGGCTCCAATGACAGGTCTAGGGTGTTGACACTTCCCGCGTTGCATCATCCGATCGACGGGGTGAAGTCAAAGAACGCTTATCCTTCTTATACTTTTTTCTTGTGACCCGAATGCCCCAAAGGCTTTGAGGACGAAGAGTGGTGGTGACTCCGTGGGCGGTCTCAAGACTTTCTTCATGAGCGAGACCCGGAGCGACACGGAGTCTTGTCGCCAGCAGCTTTCGACCACTCCCTCAAACCTTTCGGATTCATGGCCGGGCACTGAGCACGATTTCGGGTCATGCTCACGCTCAAAGCAATAGTGACACACAAGGTGCAGATCAGTCACCAGCATAGTTCGGTGACAGGAGTTGCAGGGTTTGAAGCAGGTCTTACGTGACATCCCTCAACGCCTCCACAATCTCATCGCAAAATTTGACAAAAAAGTAATTGGTAGTCAAAAAATGACTGAGTTAACTCTTCCTCCGGATGTGCATGAAGGCTGAGGCAGAAAGAAAGGAACTGATGTCAGCACGCTAGGGTGGCGCCTTTATAACACCGCAATGTCATCACGGCAACCACAACGCCAACGACGCCTGCAGAGTCGACAGACGCCGTCTGGTGGCACTCCGAGGTACGGCTCGAAGAAAATTCTCCAGACTGACGCCTGGGGAAATTCAAAGGTAAGGAATGTGCAACTAGCAGCCTCTATCAGATCCTCCCTTCAACAGGGTGTCCGTGTTGTTTTGAGGGCATACTAAAGGTGTTTGGATGCTGCAACAGAGGGGTGGGAGGGGTGAGGGATAAGGCGTTGAGGACTGGGCAGATTTCTAGGCTGGGTTTTAACAGGACTTGTGCGAGCTTTGTCCACAGCCATAAAATGGAGAGTTTAATAGAAGCCTTAGGGTTCCTCAAATGAACCCCAGTCAAAATCTCCACAGAGCCTGTCAAAAAAAGGAGGCACTGTCATTGGGGACAGGGCCTGTGATGAATGACGCTGGTCCAGCTCCATATCAGAGTCGAGAAAGGACTTGGGGCTCAGCGCATCTTAGGCATCAGTGCTGCAGGGAATGGCGCCATGGGACAAAACACCAGCAAAGGTTGTGAATTTGCAACAGTTGATTCCAATCCAGGAACTGATCCAAAGGTCTCCACTAGTGCCAAGGTCAAACCTGTTGGTAGAAGTCTAGTCTGGGAACTCTCAGACCTGTGGTGCCGAAATTTGCCCTGGGGGGTATGGGGGAGGGGGTTCCACGCCCAAATATGAGGTGCATAGCCTCATTAAATTTCTTACTTTGGGTAATGGTTACTCTAGCTCCAGGAAACTCAGGGAGTCACTAAGCAGGCTTAGGCTCTGTTGGTGGAGTGTGGGAACAGGCTTCTGCTTGCAGGGTCGTTCCCAGGCCTCAACCGATGACTTGGACCGTTGTGGCGAAGTAGAAGAATGCACCTGATTTTTTTATGCTTGTCAAACTTACCTGACAACTGACGTTAACGAATAAAAGTGTGTGTTCAGGATCTCCACTAGAGCAGTGTGTAGTCTTCTGATGTTGGGCCGCCAGGAGCCTAATCTCCAGCTCCCAAATCACCTATAGACTTATGGTGTGGCAGTCGGGGCAGTCCCTGTAGTCCTGGTTAGACTATAGGCACCACAGGCAAACCAGGTGTGGGTATCTTACAGCCAGGTCCCCTCCGACTCCTTAGGGGAAATCCCTAGCACACTGGGAAAAAAATGGTGAAAGTGAACAGGGTAGTTGTTCCGGATCCACACTGATCATGTGGAAAACAAAGAACTGGTCAGTGCACTGGGGTATATAGGCACACTCCAAAACAAATGGTCCAGAGGGTTACAAGAACCTCTAACCTGAAGGGTGGGGTGTCTTATCAAAAGGGTAGAAGGATTCATCCTTGGGTTAATATGCCTCTCACGTATGAGGGATAATCTATTGGTGGTGGTGGTGGTATATAGGTACACCCCACATCCAATGAGGACCATGACGGCGATGCTGATGCGGAGTTATTTGCCACAACCTACTAGCATGCAGGGGTACTACTGAAGATTTTCAAAATTCAGTCTGGATTTCTGGGGCATATTCTAAGGTAAGGAATCTGTGGCTTGAAGTCTACCAGACATTGAGGTGTCTGAAAGATGAGAAAACAAGATCCACACTTGCTAGCGTGGAAAAAATAAACTATCAGAGCGTGGGAGTGGTGCCTATATAGGATCTGCACATCATTTCCATAACGGAACTGTGCCCATGCTGGCCGCACTGTCACCTATTGGTACTCAAATGTACTGCTGAAAGGTTTTCAGATCCAGTCCCACACGTGGCGAATATTCAAAAGGCGAGGTACCTGCATTTAGAAGTCTGTTGGAATACGATCACCCCAGCAGATGGAACAGACATTCAGGACTGCCATTAGTGGGGGGGCAGAAGAGCATCTGCTGCAGATGACAGCAGACACTACTGTAGCTCTCAAAAGGCTTCTAGGGAAATCCAAATGCTCTGTCAAAATTTAATAATATAGGCCCACTAAACACTGAGATCGTTAGAGTGCACATGTGCTATCAAATATGGGGCACCAGCACAATGCTGGAGACTAGCAGGCCCAAGAGACAGAAGGTACTTAAGGCTGGAAAGCATAACCCTACTGTAAGGAAGTGCCTCCTTGGCATGGTTAACCCCTAACGTTGTGCCTTTGCTGATGCTAAGTTATGATTTGAAAGTGTGCTGGGACCTTGCTAACCAGGCTCCATTACCAGTATTCTTTCCCTAAACTGTACCTTTGTCTCCACAATTGGCACAACCCTGGCACTCAGGTAAGTCCCTTGTAACTGGTACCCCTGGTACTAAGGGCCCTGATGCCAGGGAAGGTCTCTAGGGGCTGCAGCATGTCTTATGCCACTCTGGAGACCCCTCACTCAGCACATGCACACTACTTCACAGCTTGTGTGTGCTGGTGGGGAGAAAATGACTAAGTCGACATGGTACTCCCCTCAGAGTGCCATGCCAACCTCACACTGCCTGTGGCATAGGCAAGTCACCCCTCTAGCAGGCCTTACAGACCTAAGGCAGGGTGAACTATACCACAGATGAGGGCATATGTGCATGAGCACTATGCTCCTACAGTGTTTAAGCAAAACCTTAGACATTGTAAGAGCAGGGTAGCCATAAGAGTATATGGTCTGGGAGTTTGTCAAACACGAACTCCACAGTTCCATAAAGGCTACACTGAAAACTGGGAAGTTTGGTATCAAACTTCTCAGCAAAATAAATGCACACTGATGCCAGTGTGCAATTTATTGTAAAATACACCCAGAGGGCATCGTAGAGATGCCCCCTGAAAACCTACCCGACTTCCAGTGTAGGCTGACCAGTTCCTGCGAGCCTGCCACACACCAGACACATGGGGAGAGTGCCTTTGTCACTCTGTGGCCAGGAACAAAGCCTGTACTGGGTGGATGCTTTATTTTGTGGTACTGTGGTCCAGCAGTAGGCTTGTCAGAGGGTAGTGTTAACCATTTGTTGTACACACAGAGGCAATAAATGACACACACTCATACTTAACTCCAGGCCAATAGGTTTTTATATAGAAAAATATTTTCTTAAATTATTTTAGAACCACAAGATTCAAATTCTAGGTAAGTACATAAATTGTAAGGTACTTCACACAGGTAAGTATAGAAGTTTGATTTAAAACAGTAGTACACACAGTTTTGGTTAAAATGGCAAACAGATATTTTAAAAGTGGACAGTGCAAGAATCAACAGTTCATGGGGGAGGTAAGTATTGGTTAGTTTCTAAGATAAGTAAAGCACCTACAAGTTCAGTCTCCTGGGCATAGGCAGCCCACCGTTGGGGGTTCAAGGCAACCCCAAAGCCACCTCACCAGCAACACAGGGCCGGTCAGGTGCAGAGGTCAAAGGAGGGCCCAAAACACATAGGCCCCTACTAAGAACAGGGGTGCTCTGGTTCCAGTCTGCTAGCAGGTTTTACCTGCGTCCCTGGGGAGCAGACCAGGTGGGTTTTGTAGAGCACTGAGAGGGGGTGAGGGAGCACACACAGCACACAAAACACCCTCAGCAGCACAGGGCCGGCCAGGTGCAGTGTGCAAAGTAGGAGTCGGGTTTGCTTTAGAAATCAATGGAGAGACCCAGGGGTCACTCTGGCGATTCAGGCAGGGCACAGGGAGACTTCTTGGGCTAGGATGAGGGCCACCTGCTGGTCACTCCTGCACTGGTAGGTGCTTCCTCTCGGTCCTTGGGGCTTCGGGTGCAGCGCTTGGTCCAGGCGCCAGGTTCCTTTGTTACCAGGGAGTCGCGGTCAGTGGGAGACTCTGGATCCTTTATGCAGGCATCGCCGTGGGGGTGCAGGGAGGTCGACTCATGGTGTCCACGTCGTTTGAGTCCTCTCTGCGGTGTTTCTGGTCCTGGACTCGAGCCAGAGGTGTCGGGTGCAGAGTGTGGAGACTCACGCTTCTGGTGGGAAGTGAGAGTCACTTTAAAGTTTCTTCTTTGTTGCAATTTTGTTGCTGTTTCTGGACAGAGCCGATGTCCTCGGAAGGTTCTTCGTCCTAAGGTGCAGGTCAGTCCTCAGAGGTCGCTGTCCCGCTGGATGTGTCGCTGTGCATGTTCTTTGAGTCTTGAGACAGGCCGGTAGGGCTGGGGCCAAGTCAGTTGTCTCCGTCGTCTCTGCAGGGCTTTCAGGTCAGCAGTCCTTGTTGTAGGTTGCAGGAATATGATTTCCTGGGTTCAGGGTTGCCCCTAAATACTGAATTTAGGGGTGTGTTTAGGTCTGGGGGGGGGCAGTAGCCAATGGCTACTGTCCTTGAGGGTGGCTACACCCTTCTTGTGCCTCCTACTGGAGGGGAGGGAAGGCACATCCCTATTCCTATTGGTGGAATCCTCCAAAACCAAGATGGAGGATTTCTAAAGGCAGGGGTCACCTCAGCTCAGGGAACCTCAGGGGCTGTCCAGACTGGTAGGTGACTCCTTGTTTTCTCATTATCTCCTCTGGACTTTCCGTCAAAAGTGGGGGCTGTGTCCAGGGGGCGGGTATCTCCACTAGCTGGAGAGCCCTGGGGCATTTTTAAACATGAAGCCTGAGCATTCGAGTCTCACTGCTAGGTGTTACACTTCCTACAGGGGGGAGGTGTTAAGCACCTCCACCCAGTGCAGGCTGTTTCTGGCCTCAGAGAGCACAAAGGCTCTCACCCCATGGGGGTCAGAAACTTCTCAGTGGCAGGATGGCACAGACCAGTCAGTCCTGCACTGAAGGATTGGGTAAAATACAGAGGGCGTCTCTAAGATGCCCTCTGTGTGCATTTTGTAAATAAATCCCGCACTGGCATCAGTGTGGGTTTATCATTGAGAAGTTTGACACCAAACTTCCCAGTATTCAGTGTAGCCATTATGGAGCTGTGGAGTTCGTTTTGACTAACTCCCAGACCATATACGCAATATGGTGTAAGGAAATGCCTCCTTGGCATGGTTACCCCCTAACTTTTTGCCTTTGCTGATGCTAAGTTTTGATTTGAAAGTGTGCGGAGGCCTGCTAACCAGGCCCCAGCACCAGTGTTCTTTCCCTAACCTGTACTTTTGTTTTCACAATTGACACACCCTGGCATCCAGTTAAGTCCCTTGTAACTGGTACCCCTGGTACCAAGGGCCCTGATGCCAGGGAAGGTCTCTAAGGGCTGCAGCATATCTTATGCCACCCTGGGGACCCCTCACTCAGCACACACACTCTGCTTGCCAGCTTGTGTGTGCTGGTGAGGACAAAACGAGTAAGTCAACATGGCACTCCCCTCAGGGTGCCATGCCAACCTCACACTGCCTATGAAGTATAGATAAGTCACCCCTCTAGCAGGCCTTACAGCCCTACGGCAGGGTGCACTATACCATAGGTGAGGGCACCAGTGTATGAGCGCTGTGCCCCTACAGTGTCTAAGCAAAACCTTAGACATTGTAAGTGCAGGGTAGCCATAAGAGTATATGGTCTGGGAGTCTGTCAGACACGAAACACTGGGAAGTTTGGTATCAAACTTCTCAGCACAAAAAATGCACCCTGATGCCAGTGTACATTTTATTGTAACATACACCCCAGAGGGCACCTTAGAGGTGCCCCCTGAAACCTTAAACTACCCGTGTAGGCTGACTGGTTTTAGCAGCCTGCCACACTCGAGACATGTTGCTGGCCACATGGGGAGAGTGCCTTTGTCACTCTGTGGCTAGTAACAAAGCCTGTACTGGGTGGAGATGCTTATCACCTCCCCTTGCAGAAACTAACACCTGGCGGTGAGCCTCAAAGGCTCACCCCCTTTGTTACAGCACCCCAGGGCATTCCAGCTAGTGGAGTTGCCCGCCCCTTCCGGCCACGGCCCCACTTTCGGCGGCAAGGCCGGAGGAGATAATGAGAAAAACAAGGAGTCACTGACCAGTCAGGACAGCCCCTAAGGCAACCTGAGCTGAGGTGAGACTGACTTTTAGAAATCCTCCATCTTGGAGACGGAGGATTCCCCCAATAGGGATAGGAATGTGACCTTCTCCCCTTGGGAGGAGGCACAAAGAGGGCGTAGCCACCCTCAGGGCTAGTAGCCATTGGCTACTGCCCTCCCAGACCTAAACACACCCCTAAATTCTGTATTTAGGGCACCCCTTGAACCTAGGAACTGAGATTCCTGCAACCTAAGAAGAAGAGGACTGCTGAGCTGAAAAACCCTGCAGGGAAAACGGAGACACCAACTGCTTTGGCCCCAGCTCGACCGGCCTGTCTCCCCACTTCTAAAGACACTGCTCCAGCGACGCTTTCCACAGGGACCAGCGACCTGTGAAGCCTCAGAGGACTGCCCTGCATCTAGAAGGACCAAGAACTCCAGAGGACAGCGGCTCTGTTCACCAAAGACTGCAACTTTGCAACAAAGAAGCAACTTTGAAACAACACGCGTTTCCCGCCGGAAGCGTGAGACTTGGCACTCTGCACACGACGCCCCCAGCTCGACTTGTGGAGAACAATCACTTCAGGGAGGACTCCCCGGCGACTGCGAGACCGTGAGTAGCCAGAGTTGACCCCTCCCTGAGCCCCCACAGCGACGCCTGCAGAGGGAATCCAGAGGCTCCCCCTGACCGCGACTGCCTGCTTCAAAGACCCGACACCTGGTAAAGGCACTGCATCCGCAGCCCCCAGGACCTGAAGGATCCGACCTCCAGTGCAGGAGCAACCCCCAGGTGGCCCTCTCCCTTGCCCAGGTGGTGGCTACCCCGAGGAGCCCCCCCCCTTGCCTGCCTACATTGCTGAAGAGACCCCTTAGTCTCCCATTGCTTTCTATTGAAACCCGACGCTGGTTTGCACACTGCACTCTGCCGCCCCCGTGCCGCTGAGGGTGTACTTTGTGTGGACTTGAGTCCCCCCCGGTGCCCTACAAAACCCCCCTGGTCAGCCCTCCGAAGACGCGGGTACTTACCTGTTGGCAGACTGGAACCGGGGCACCCCCTTCTCCATCGAAGCCTATGCGTTTTGGGCACCACTTTGACCTCCGCACCTGACCGGCCCTGAGCTGCTGGTGTGGTAACTTTGGGGTTGCTCTGAACCCCCAATGGTGGTCTAACTTGGACCCTGAGCTGCTGGTGTGGTAACTTTGGGGTTGCTCTGAACCCCCAACGGTGCTCTAACTTGGACCCAAACTTGAACTCCGTAGGTGGTTTACTTACCTGCAAAAACTAACTCTTACTCCCCCCAGGAACTGTTGAAAATTGCACTGTCTAGTTTTAAAATAGCTATATGTGATTTATGTGAAAACTGTACATGTTATTTTGCTAATTCAAAGTTCCTAAATTACCTAAGTGAAATACCTTTCATTTGAAGTATTACTTGTAAATCGTGAACCTGTGGTTCTTAAAATAAACTAAGAAATGAAAATGTCACTTACCCAGTGTACATCTGTTCGTGGCATCAGTCGCAGTAGATTCGCATGTTCTGCAATAGCTCGCCATCTGGTGTTGGGCCGGAGTGTTACAAGTTGTTTTTCTTCGAAGAAGTCTTTCGAGTCACGGGACCGAGTGACTCCTCCTTTTGTCTCCATTGCGCATGGGCGTCGACTCCATCTTCGATTGTTTTTCCCCGCAGAGGGTGAGGTAGGAGTTGAATTGTAGTAATAGTGCCCATGCAATGGAGTGACTAAGTATGCACCTATTTAAGGTTGAGATGATACATATATAAATAATTGAAGGTAACTTCCAAACTGCTACAGGCTCCCGGGGAGGCGGGTGGGCACATGCGAATCTACTGCGACTGATGCCACGAACAGATGTACACTGGGTAAGTGACATTTTCAGTTCGATGGCATCTGTCGCTGTAGATACGCATGTTCTGCATAGACTAGTAAGCAGTTATTTCCCCAAAAAGCGGTGGATCAGCCTGTAGGAGTGGAAGTAGTCTGAAATAATGTTCTTAATACGGCTTGACCTACTGTGGCTTGTTGTGCGGATAACACGTCTACACAGTAGTGCTTGGTGAATGTGTGAGGCGTAGACCATGTGGCTGCCTTACATATTTCTTGCATTGGGATGTTTCCTAGAAAGGCCATGGTAGCACCTTTCTTTCTGGTTGAGTGTGCCCTTGGTGTAATGGGCAGCTGTCGTTTAGCTTTAAGGTAGCAGATTTGGATGCATTTAACTATCCATCTGGCTATACCTTGTTTTGAAATTGGGTTTCCTGCATGAGGTTTTTGAAATGCAATAAAGAGTTGTTTAGTCTTTCTGATGTTTTTTGTTCTGTCAATGTAATACATCAATGCTCTTTTGACATCTAATGTATGTAGTGCCCTTTCAGCTACGGTATCTGGCTGTGGAAAGAACACTGGAAGTTCCACTGTTTGATTTAGATGGAACGGTGAAATAACCTTTGGCAAAAATTTAGGATTGGTCCTTAGGACGACTTTATTTTTGTGTAGTTGTATAAAAGGTTCCTGTATTGTAAACGCCTGAATCTCGCTTACTCTTCTTAGGGAAGTAATGGCGATGAGAAATGCCACCTTCCAGGTTAGGAACTGTATGTCGCAGGAGTGCATGGGTTCAAAAGGTGGACCCATAAGTCTAGTTAGGACAACATTTAGGTTCCATGAAGGAACAGGTGGTGTTCTTGGTGGTATAATTCTCCTAAGGCCCTCCATGAATGCTTTAATGACTGGTATCTTATATAGGGAAGTTGAATAGGTAGTCTGCAGGTATGCAGATATTGCTGCAAGGTGTATTTTAATGGAAGAGAAAGCTAGGTTAGATTTTTGTAAGTGAAGCAAGTAACCCACTACATGTTCTGGAGTTGTGTGTAATGGTTGTATTTGATTAATATGGCAGTAGCAAACAAACCTCTTCCATTTACTTGCATAGCAGTGCCTGGTGGATGGCCTTCTGGCTTGTTTTATGACTTCCATACATTCTTGGGTAAGTTGTAAGTGCCCGAATTCTAGGATTTCAGGAGCCAGATTGCTAGATTCAGCGATGCTGGATCTGGGTGTCTGATCTTTTGGTTGTGCTGTGTCAACAGATCTGGCCTGTTGGGCAATTTGATGCAGGGTACCACTGATAGGTCTAGCAGCGTTGTGTACCAGGGTTGCCTTGCCCAAGTTGGTGCTATCAATATGAGTTTGAGTTTGCTTTGACTGAGTTTGTTTACCAGGTAAGGAAGGAGAGGGAGAGGAGGAAAAGCGTAAGCAAATATCCCTGACCAGTTCATCCATAGGGCATTGCCTTGGGATTGTTCGTGTGGGTATCTGGATGCGAAGTTTTGGCATTTTGCGTTCTCCCTTGTCGCAAACAAGTCTATCTGAGGTGTTCCCCAGAGTTTGAAATAAGTGTTCAGAATTTGGGGGTGAATTTCCCATTCGTGGACCTGTTGGTGATCTCGAGAGAGATTGTCTGCGAGTTGATTTTGGATCCCTGGTATAAATTGTGCTATTAGGCGAATTTGGTTGTGAATTGCCCAATGCCAAATCTTTTGTGCTAGCAGGCTTAACTGCGTGGAGTGCGTCCCCCCCTGCTTGTTTAGATAATACATTGTTGTCATGTTGTCTGTTTTAACGAGAATGTATTTGTGAACTATTATTGGTTGGAAAGCTTTTAGTGCTTGAAAAACTGCTAGAAGTTCTAGGTGATTGATATGCAGTTTTGTTTGATGTACGTTCCATTGTCCTTGTATGCTGTGTTGATCGAGGTGTGCTCCCCACCCTGTCATGGAAGCATCTGTTGTTATTACGTATTGTGGCACTGGGTCTTGGAAAGGCCGCCCCTTGTTTAAATTTATGTTGTTCCACCACAGAAGCGAGAGGTAAGTTTGGCGGTCTATTAACACCAGATCTAGAAGGTGACCCTGTGCTTGAGACCACTGTGATGCTAGGCATTGTTGTAAGGGCCTCATGTGCAGTCTTGCGTTTGGGACAATGGCTATGCATGAAGACATCATGCCTAGGAGTTGTAATACCATCTTTGCCTGTATCTTTTGTGTTGGATACATGCGTTGTATGATGGTGTTGAAATTTAGAATTCGTTGTGGACTTGGAGTGGCTACTCCCTTTGATGTGTCTATTATGGCTCCTAGGTATTGTTGTACCTTGCACGGCAGAATGTTGGATTTTGTAAAGTTGACGGTGAACCAGAGTTTGAAGAGGGTTTGTATGATCTGATTTGTGTGATTTGAGCACTCTATGAACGAATGGGCCTTGATTAGCCAGTCGTCCAAATATGGGAACACATGTATTTGCTGCCTTCTTATGTGTGCAGCGACTACCGCTAGACATTTGGTAAAGACTCTTGGTGCGGTTGTTAATCCGAAAGGCAGTACCTTGAATTGGTAATGTATTCCTTTGAATACAAACCTTAGGTATTTCCTGTGCGATGGGTGTATTGGTATATGGAAATAAGCATCCTTGAGGTCTAAAGTTGCCATGTAGTTGTGTAGTTTTAGCAATGGCAATACTTCTTGTAGTGTGACCATGTGGAAGTGGTCTGATTTGATGAAAGTGTTCACTACTCTGAGGTCTAGGATTGGTCTCAGCGTTTTGTCCTTCTTTGGTATCAGAAAGTACAGTGAGTAAACTCCTGTGTTTATTTGTGTGTTTGGCACTAATTCGATTGCATTCTTTTGCAATAGTGCCTGCACTTCTATCTCCAGGAGATTGGAATGGTGTGTTGTTAAATTTTGTGCTTTTGGTGGTATGTTTGGAGGGAATTGTAGAAATTCTATGCAATAACCATGTTGGATAATTGCTAGAACCCAAGTGTCTGTAGTGATTTCCTCCCATGCTTTGTAATAATGACCTATTCTTCCCCCCACTGGTGTTGTGTGGAGGGGGTGAGTGACATGTGAGTCACTGTTTAGTAGTAGGGGTTTTGGGGCTTTGAAATCTTCCTCTATTTCTAGGGAATTGCCCTCCTCTATATTGTCCCCGAAAACCTCCTCAATACTGTCCCTGGTAACTGGACGGTGTGGCTTGTGAGGTGCTGGCTTGTGTGCTTTGACCCCGAAACCCCCCTCGAAAGGGCGTTTTACGGAATGTGCTGTAATTCCCTCTGCTCTGCGGGGAGTAGAGTGCGCCCATGGCTTTGGCAGTGTCCGTATCTTTTTTGAGTTTCTCAATCGCTGTGTCCACTTCTGGACCGAACAGTTCTTTTTCATTAAAAGGCATATTGAGAACTGCTTGTTGAATCTCTGGTTTAAATCCAGACGTTCGGAGACATGCATGCCTTCTGATAGTTACAGATGTATTAATTGTCCGTGCAGCTGTATCTGCAGCGTCCATGGAGGAGCGGATCTGGTTGTTGGAAATGGTCTGTCCCTCCTCAACCACTTGTTTTGCCCTATTTTGTAAGTCCTTGGGCAGATGTTCAATGAGATGTTGCATCTCGTCCCAGTTGGCTCTGTCATAGCACGCAAGTAGTGCCTGGGAGTTCGCGATGCGCCACTGGTTTGCAGCTTGTGCTGCGACTCTTTTACCAGCTGCATCGAACTTGCGGCTTTCTTTATCTGGGGGTGGTGCATCTCCAGATGTGTGAGAGTTGGCCCTTTTCCTAGCTGCTCCTACAACGACAGAGTCTGGTGGCAGCTGTGTAGTGATGAAAACCGGGTCTGTAGGAGGCGCCTTATACTTTTTTTCCACCCTTGGTGTGATTGCCCTACTTTTGACCGGCTCCTTAAAGATGTCTTTTGCGTGCCGGAGCATACCAGGGAGCATAGGCAGGCTTTGGTATGAGCTGTGGGTGGAGGAGAGTGTGTTGAATAAAAAATCATCCTCGACCTGTTCTGAGTGGAGGCTTACGTTGTGAAATTGTGCTGCTCTAGCCACCACTTGAGAATACGCGGTGCTGTCTTCTGGTGGAGATGGCTTCGTAGGGTATGCCTCCGGACTGTTATCTGACACTGGGGCGTCGTATAGGTCCCATGCGTCCTGATCTTGGTCACCCTGGCTCATGGTGGTGTGAGCTGGGGAGTGTGATGAAGTTTGTGCTGGTGAGACGTTAATCACGGGCGGAGGAGAGGGTGGTGGGGTAACTCTTTTCACCACTTTTGGTTGTGGTGTCTGTTCAGTCTGGAACTCCAACCTTCTCTTTCTCCTAATGGGGGGAAGGGTGCTTATTTTTCCTGTCCCCTGCTGTATGAAGATACGCTTTTGCGTATGGTCCACATCAGTTGCTTGTAGCTCTTCCTCAAACCTATGCTTCTGCATTTGGGAGGTTAGCGAGTGCTCTTCTGTATAAGAGCCTGAAGCTGGGTCGCTTGCAGTTTGTTTCGGCATCGAAACCCTGTCTGCGTGTTTTTTCGGCTCCGAGGTGACTTTTTTCTTTTTCGGGGCCGAAACCTCTCGGCGTCGATCTGTTTCGGTGCCGCTGTCTCGGCGTCGAGCCGTGTCCACACCGGCATCTCGGTGTCGAGGCTTGTCTCCAGCACTTTCTCGGTCCCGAGAAGGCTGCGTGCCGGTGTCTCGACCGGAGTCGGACGACCTCGGCACTGTTTGGGCCTTTTTCGGTGCCGACGGTCGGTCACCGAATTTATGGGTGGAGCCATGGCCGGATGGCAGTGGCGTCCCCTGGGCCTTGTAAATGTTTCTCTGTGTGGTTTTCGACGTCTTACTCACGGTTTGTGTATCGTCGAATCCTTCGGAGTCTGAGTCTTGGATCGAGAAGGTACCTTCCTCTTCCTGTTCCTCGAACTCCCGTTGGGCTGTCGGTGCGGACGCCATCTGAAGTCTTCTGGCTCGACGGTCTCGGAGTGTTTTTCGGGACCGGAACGCACGACAGGCCTCGCAGGTGTCTTCGCTGTGCTCAGGTGACAGGCACAGGTTGCAGACCAAGTGTTGGTCTGTGTAGGGGTATTTATTGTGGCATTTGGGGCAGAAACGGAACGGGGTCCGTTCCATCGGCGTTCTTCAGCACGCGGTCGGGCCGACCAGGCCCCGACGGAGGATCGAAAAACTACCCCGAAGGGCACCGGAGCTCTTCGATCTTCGATGCGGTGTGGAATCTAAGTACGCCGATCCCGAACGCAACAATACAGACGAAAATCTTCCGAAATTAGCTAATTTTCCGTTCCGAAACTCGGAGCGACAGGAACACGTCCGAACCCGATGGCGGAAAAAAAACAATCAAAGATGGAGTCGACGCCCATGCGCAATGGAGACAAAAGGAGGAGTCACTCGGTCCCGTGACTCGAAAGACTTCTTCGAAGAAAAACAACTTGTAACACTCCGGCCCAACACCAGATGGCGAGCTATTG
Organism: Pleurodeles waltl; assembly: GCF_031143425.1. Taxonomy (NCBI): domain Eukaryota; kingdom Metazoa; phylum Chordata; class Amphibia; order Caudata; family Salamandridae; genus Pleurodeles; species Pleurodeles waltl. The sequence goes on along the minus strand of NC_090450.1, from coordinate 345,346,047 downwards.
CAGAACATGCGTATCTACAGCGACAGATGCCATCGAACATATATTTTCCTATATAAAAACCTATTGGCCTGGAATTGTCTTTGAGTGTGTGTTCCTCATTTATTGCCTGTGTGTGTACAACAGATGCTTAACACTACCCTCTGATAAGCCTACTGCTCGACCACACTACCACAAAATAGAGCATTAGTATTATCTCTTTTTGCCACTATCTTACCTCTAAGGGGAACCCTTGGACTCTGTGCATGCTATTCCTTACTTTGAAATAGTGCATACAGAGCCAACTTCCTACATAGGGCCACCCAGTACTTAAACACTGTAGGGGCATATTACTCATGCAACTATGCCCTCACCTGAGGTATTAGTGTACCCTGCCTTAGGGCTGTAAGGCCTGCTAGAGGGGTGATACACCTATGCCACAGGCAGCATTTTGTGTGCATGGCATCCTGAGGGGGCTGCCATGTCGACTTTGCCTTTTTCTCCCCACCAACACACACAATCTGCAATGGTAGTGTGCATGTGTTAGGTGAGGGGTCCCTTAGGGTGGCACAACATATACAGCAGCCCTTAGGGACCTTCCTTGGTCAGAGGGCCTTTGGTACCACTGGTACCTTTTACAAGGGACTTATCTGTGTGCCAGGCGTGTGCCAATTGTGGAAACAATAGTAAATGTTTCAGTGAAAGAACACTGGTGCTGGGGCTGGTTAGCAGGGTCTCCGCACACTTCAGTCAAATCAGCATCAATATGAGGCAAACAGGGAGCCATTTTCCTACACTTCTGTACTAGCCGAGGTGCAGGTTCTGGCAAAATGACAGGCCTCAAATGTATTCACAAACTTTCAGTACTGAATTGGTGAGTAAATAAGCCAACTCCAAAGGACTGAGCCTGACTTTGATCAAACCACTTAAGCAATATTTATAAGTATATTCCCCAAAAAGCACATGGATTTAATTCGTACACTTCAGCAGATGGTGATCAAAGAACCCATGGACCACACTGCTCACTCTAGTCACTCAATCTACTGAGTCTATACTGAAGATGGTCCAGATGTTTAGGGAGTAGCATTTGTGCCACTGCTTAATGTGTTAGCAGCACCAGCCTAGGAAGCAAGCTGCACTTGTGGAATTTAAGGGATTGAGTAAGAGTTCTATTTAAAAGGGGACAATGATGGACAAAGACTTTCTGAAGAGGGATGAACAGTCAAATTTTGGATTCCCAGGAGCCGGGTGATGGCAGCAGACGACCTGGTGGTTCACTGCAAGAGCATTTGTGGATTTAAGCCATAAAACCAAAATTGAGTCTATCAGTGCCTCGGTAAAAGTAAACGAACAGAATAGCAAGTAGTTCATTTAATTTGTGGAGGGCCTCAGACGATACTTCAGAACCACATCCCAGGAAGTTCCAAGCCTCTGCTATTCTACAGAGGCAGATGGTCACTAGCATCAGTTCTGGGCTTTTGTGAAAAGATTGTGTACCATACCAATGTCATCAACATCATCTGGGTACACAATGTTTAGCATCTGAATGGGTTCAGAATCAAAACCAAACTACTCTAGCCATCAAAAGTACTCATCACCATGCAAGGATCTATGAGTGGACTCCTCTAAAAACGGTTGTGGTTTGCGTCAGAATTTGAACAAAATAATCTTACTTTCCATAAAATCTGCTGTTTTGCCGCAGATGCGAAGTCTGCGGTGATGTCATAAGACTTTGGCAGAGCAAGAGAACAGTTAGCTAATATCAATAGTGGTCAGGAAAGGGGTGAATGGGTGTAACTGGAGCTGGTGAAGAAGTTGCAGGCAGAGGTTCAGACGGCCCCCCCTACCAATGGCTTATTTGGGCTCACAGGCACGCTAAAGGGTGCTGGAGTGGCAGCAATGCCTTTGTGAAAGCAACAAATGGTGAAGGGGCAGGGGCTAGAAAGTCAGGGAAGGCAGCAGGGGGGACTTCGATTTCAGCACCAGGTCCATCTCTGTCGGTTGGTTCTTGGAACATATAGAGGCCAGGGCAAGGAATCGACAATGAAAGCTGCTGAATCCTTAGAATGCTTGTCTTTAGATGACTTGTTGATTGGAGGCAGGGTCTGGAGCACGAGCTGGGTCCGAAGCAGCAGAGTGAGACGTTAATCCCGAGTTCAAGCCATGCAGAGTTTGGAGTCTCTCCATGATTGCCTTGATGTAATGCATAATGTGGCGTTGTGCTCAGACCCTAGCTAACAGAGACCGAATTTTTATGGGCAGGGGCAAGAGGGGTTTGGGACATTGAACAGTTAGAGTATAAAATCTGAAGTTTGTTGGGAGGCATCACTGAAAGCACTGTAAGTACATCAGATATAATGTTCTGAGAGAAGCAATTCAGGATATGTGTCAATGAACTGCTCTCTGCGCCAGGTTAGTGCCTTATGTGACATATCAGAATGGTGAATCCCAACCAGTGAGCCAGTGCACCAGCTACTGGCACAGAAGAGCTATTTCAAGTTATCAAATACAGTCTGGCATTGGGAGGGGATTTAATCTGCAGTTAGAAGTATCCATCAGAAAGAAAGGTTTAATGTCCATCCGTAAATCCTTTGACACAGCATACATTAAAATGTGGGAGGGTAAACAAAAAGTAATTCCTAGTCCATAAAGCAAGATCTGATTTCTAACACCCTAAATACTTTTTGTAACAAGCTACTAGCTATGCTAAAAACAATGCCTTGGCTACATCTGCAGCGCCAATAGAAAACGAATACACCCAAATTTGTAGCCTTCCCACCATTGCTTTGAACATGGCCTGCTCACACTAAAGGGCTATTAAGCATTATTTGCCACCACCTGAACTTCAGTGGTAGCCTAATGGTGCACGCTCAGCCCCGCGCATGACTTATCCTGCTTATAGCCTCTATATTGTTAGGCAGGAAACGCTGCCCTATTAGCAACATGAGGGCTCTAACTTTTTGATAAATGTAACTAAGAGCACTGTTATTTCCAGCTCTGCTAAATGAATAGGATTTGTAATATATTGGGCTTTTTTCTTTTGGATTTTTCCAGAAAAGGTGAAACCTGCATCTGCCATTCAAATACTCCGCAACGTAGGTAAGTAGGGTCTGTGATTAGCATGAAACACTTAAAATCACATGTAGATCCGCAGCCAGCATGGTATAAATCACCCCTTTTCAAAGCAACAAATCTTCCACACTGCAAAGATGATTTCTGATTTTTTATTATTTTTATTATTCAGAACGTATAAAATTCCAGTGTCATCCATGGGCTGTGTGCACACCAGCCTCTAGTTCCAAATCATTAAGGCCGAGGGTCCTCGCCATGGAAACACAAGAACAGATGGAAGACTTTCAAACATAACTAAACAAAAGAAATTAAAAATGGAGGGAACATAGGGCGAGGGAGGAGGGGGGAGACAATGGCACCAGACCCAGGGGAACTGCATGGTCGAACACTATTGATTTACCAGGCTTTGAAAGGAAAATTTAAATATTTTACACTTCCAAAATGTATTTAAGTTTTATGTAAAGCCTTAAAGGAAGAAGCTGCAAAACAACAGAGGTTATACAGGCAACCGGGGTATGGCTTCTATTAACTCATCTAGCAATGGACATATCACTAAAACAAATGGACTTTTTCCCAACGAGCATGCCAGGACAAACCAGGCTTGGAGTGAGAGAATAAAATGTACTTGTCAGTACAAAGGGCAGAACAAACCTATTCCTGAGTGAGTTTTACCCCTTTGTAAAGTAGGGGACGGAGATAACTGATGTACAAAAAGCTTCACACTTACTATGGGGAAAATGCTTCTGGTCTAGTAAGTACAAACACAGCCTAGTCAACAAGAGGGCCTGTGAAACCTTTCAGTACATAAGAGGTTCTAACGTCTTATGTTCTTCACATTTTACAAGATCAGAACAGGCCGGAGGAACAGTCTGTTGAGGTTGCAATTACGTAAGCAGGAGCACTAGAACGGTGATAACTAAACAACCTTTGTATACCAATGCCATTATCCCCCACCTCACTGTGGTGCATGGCTGAAACTTCCTTATAGGTCACTACCAATCTACAGCTCGTTTATCATTTCTACAGATGGTATGTGATGTACAACACCTGCACTGTGCTTTAAGGTTCTGACCTATGGCTCCAGAAAGAGCTTCATCTAGGAAGAAGCAACATGCAGTCATCCAGCCTGGTAGCAGCTGTACCCACGTTGCATCTAAAAAGCTAGGGTTGAGGATTTGCTTTTTGGGATCAGTTTAAAAAAAAAAAAAGAAAAAAAAAAGGGGGAAACGGCACATTTTGGCTTCTCCTTGTTTGGATGTGGCCTTCTTCAGGCAACTGTTTGGTTGCAACAAACTTTTCTGCTTCAATGTTAGTGTTATCACTCAATATCCTAACCTTAGAGAACCTCAATAACCTTTTCACCCTTACTCCTACGGCGATGTTCCTAGTCAAACGCCCACCCCAGTCACCCCACACAATTAAAATGATCCAATTTATCCAAGTATCAACCGTCTTTTCTCACCCCACCACTTGGAGAGGGCCAATGATCGCGGTCCACAAGTTAATTTATTTAAGCAGCTTTAGTTTTATTTTCGTATTTTTCATATTTTGTATCTGTATTTAATCCCTCGTCAAGCCATTTGAATGCATGAGGAAGGGTTTCATTGTACTCTATGATGGACACCTGGGGTTTTACGTATGGGTATAGTGAGTGAGGAGGAATGTCACGGGAGGAAAAGGGTAGAGACAAAAAAGGAAAAGAAAAGATATTGGGCGAAACTATTTTGGCTTTCAGAAAGTTGTGGAAATTTATTTCCTGAGGTCACGACACAGGAAGTAGATTCCTAGGCACAGTCATAGATCTCTCACAGGAAGGCTAGAGTGCCCCATGCCACTTGCTCGAGAAGGCATAGGGTATGCCCTAGTTTTAAGAAGGGTAGAGGGCTATCAGTAACAAAACGACAAAATTCATAAAAAATAACACATGGTCCACCTGCCAGGCCCAGGAAAAGTCATTTTACAGTTTTTACACGTTTGTGCCATAATTAAAAAATTTCAACTTTCCCCAGATGCTCGGTTTTCAGAGATCCTTCATAAACAATTGATGTGTTGCTCTGTGGCGATGGTTAAGCTAAAAACAGCTGGGCTATGTCAATTCTCCCTAAAGCAGACCATGGCTAAGCTAACACAATTATCAAGGGATACTAGTAAGACAATGAGGGAGATTGGGTCGGACAGTACCGGCTCATTTACCATCCATCACCTAATTACCAACAAAATGACCTCCAAATCATCCTCTGTCCACTTCTGGCCCCCCCAAGGGCTGGGCAAAGGTCAGGTAGCTCCTAGAGAAGGATCAAAAGCCAACAACAATTTAAGAGACAAGGAGTGAAAGGAGCACACATCGGGCTCCCTTTGTGGTGCATCCAAACTTATCTACTTGATGGGATGATAAATCACTTGGGGGAATGGCCCTGGAGCACATGTGACGGAACCCTGCACAAGGTCTTGTGGGGAAGGCAGCTGAAGCATGGAAAGAAGGTGAGAGCAAGCAGAAAACAGCAATGTGGCACTCCAGCCTTCATTTACAGAGCCCTAAAAATAGGAAACGATTTGGGCCAAACTTCAGCCGCTGCATTCAGGATCACTTCAGGAAGAACGTTGCATCAGTGTAGTCTCAGCGGCTGGACGAAATGGGCGTATGCTAAGAGGCTAAAATCGTTTGGGTCCCCAGGGAGAAATCTTGTGGGGAACGGGTGCTCCAAAACTAGGGAAGTCTTCAGAGCTGCTCATGTCAGGAGCCTGCAAAAGCAACATTTAAATGTTAAACCATATGTGCAGGTGGCACAATTCATACAAGGCATGGTTAAAACATTCTCCAATTTTTGTATGCAAGTTAATATCTGAGGCTATAGGCAAAATAGAAACCTCAAGACAGGAAATTGACACATATGCTTGCCCTTAATCCTTTGGGCTGTCTAGGTGGAGAGTTAAGGCCAGAAAGGGATTAGAGCATGCAGTTCACTGAATTCAAAGGACAACACAAACAATGCCTTGGTATCTGTAGCAGCGAGACAAAGGGGCAGATGCGGCTGAATTGCATTTCTTGGCACCATTCAGTGGTACAAATACCTTGTGAGGTTCTTTGTTCCAACCCAGGAGAGAATGCCTTGATCAAAAGGGTTTGCATTTTTCACGACTGGACGCTCTCTTAGCGTAATGCGGTGGAATTAAAACAAAAATGTAACCAAAACCATTGCAATCTAAGCTCTTTCTCATTGGTGTCGATGCTAAATTAAACATTTAGTACTTGTGCCTTTGAGGAATCTCAGATTTTTTTAATTTTTTTAACCACGTTAATCTTTTTAAAAAAAACAACATCTTCATAAACTTTACAATAGGCATTTTCTATCTCCGACGAAAGAACTAGAGTCTTAAAAGAAAACTAGTCTGAGAACATGCTAAAATAGTTTAACATGGTTTCAACTGTAACTGAAAAGTACTTACCTTAGGAAAAGCTGTTTCTGGTGCATACTCTTTTCAGACACTATATTTCTCATCTTTAGAATATGCCCCAGATGCCAGACCGTACCCAGATTTTTTCATAGTAATGCTCCTGGGCACCAGTAGATGTTTCTGTGCTGCTCCTGGTACGCTTGGTTCAACCCAAGAAGTGATGGAGCTGAACCCCCATCCCTGTGGGGCAACGCAGAAATCTAAATAAACTAATGTACCAGTTCGCAGATCATTATTTTGGTACTTTTTTAGATACCTAGATGAGGCCAAAAGATGCTCCGCCACTGTACAGGGACGTGGGAGGGCATTAATGAGATTGCAGTAGCCACCAAAACAAGTGTTACTGAATGTATGCCAGGGTTTTCCCCAGTGCTGGAAGATGCACTATGCCACCTGCAGATGTAAGTGCCATTTGCAATCTGCTATATCTGCTAGGTGTCATTGGTGACTGAATTAGTCTGCCTTGGTGTTTAAAGATCCTGCTAAGTGTTGTAACCACCAGGGAAATGCCCTACCTAGTGCGAGTGTCAGAGATGGACAGCCTCTTGGCACAGGACCCAATCTCTCACCCTGCTTGTTGCAGTACCATATGGCAGTGGTTTTGTTTGAACCAGACTTCCCCCAACTGTTGATGGGAAGGCCTTCAATTCCAAACACCCATAGCTCCAAAAGATTTATGTGGAGGTGGGCATCCAGAGGAGACCAGAGCCCTCTGATCTCCACCTCTTCTAAATGGTCTCCCCAACCCAAAAGTGACACGTCAGACATCACTGTCAATCTTAGGTGGGGGTAGGGAGAGGGTCAGCCACTGGTCCAGTTGCGGTTAGGCAGCCAACACCACAGATTTTTTGCAGTCTCCTCCAAAACCCGGATGGAATCAGACAGGTTCCCCTGGTGCTAGGCCCATTAAAACTTCTGATCCCACTGCAGAGCTTGTATGTACTATCTGGCGTGGTTGACTAGCAGAATGCAGGAGGCTAGCATACCAAGAAGCCACAGAGCCATTCTCACAGACTTAGAACAAAGGCTGAAACATCGGGATCACAGCCTAAATGTCCTGGACTTCGCCTGGAGTACAGTCTGAAAGTGCACTGTATCCAGGATGGCTCAGATGGAACGAAGCCTGTGAGAAGTCAAGTGAAACTTTGGCAGGTTGTTTGAGAACCCCAAACTTGGCAAGAGGTTTGCTGTTGTCTGAAGGTGATCAGAGGCTGACTCCTATGGGCCTGTCTTCAACAGCCAGTCATTGAGGTAGGAGGAAAACAGATACCCATGACCTCCAAAGGGAAATAGTGAACTCTGCCATCACCTCTGAACACCTAAGATGTACTGGTGAGCACAAAAGGGAGCACGGCTAAAGTACTTGTATCCTACTCTGAGAGGCAGGTGGTACCTGTGAGTCTTCAGGGCAGCAATGTGACAGTAAGCACCCTGAAGGTCAAACGCTACCATCCATTTCTCAGGATCCAGGGCAGAAAGACCCTGGACCAGCGTGAGTAACTTCCATTTGCGCTTGTGCAGGAAGCAGTTGAGAGGGTGGCTATCACAAATATATCAATGGCCTCGGTCACCTTTCGGCATAAAATAACAGCGGAAATATCAAGTCTCTGCTTTAGAGGCTTGAAGCTTCTCTGGTTCCTTTGGCTAAAAAGGCCTGTATTTCATAGCACAAAACAGACAGATGGTTCTCTGAAAGCTGCTCAGATACAGGTGGAGTGTGTCAAAAAGAAATGGCAGGGCGTAGCCCCACTGGACAATCTGAAGGACCCACCTGTCGGATGTAATGTTCACCCACATCCGAATCTAGTGGCTGATGCTGCTCCCTACAGACATTGAGGTTGTCCAAGGATTTGGGGGTGGGGGTGGGGTGCGCTCAATGGTTGGGGACATATGTAAAGCACACTGCCCCTGATTAACTTTTTTGGTCTGTTGGGCCTAAAGCCGTCACTGTTGATAACACTTACTTTGAAATAGTGCATACAGAGCCAACTTCCTACAATGGGTATGTGGAAATATGCATCCTTGAGATCTAACGTTGACATGTAGTCCTGTTTTTTGAGCAAGGGAATCACGTCTTAAAGTGTTACCATGGGGAAGTGATCTGATTTGATGTAGAGATTCAGCGTTCTGAGGTCTAATATGGGCCTTAACGTTTTGTCTTTCTTTGGAATTAGGAAATATAGGGAGTAGACACCGGTTCCTTTTTGATGGTTGGGTTCTAGTTCTATTGCTTGTTTTTGTAACAAAGCTTGGACTTCTAGCTGCAACAGGTCTAAGTGTTGTTTGGACATATTGTGTGCTCTTGGGGGCACATCTAGTGGGAAATATATGAATTCTATGCAATAACCATGTTGGATAATGGCTAGGACCCATGCGTCCGTAGTTATGTTTGTCCAGTTTGTGTAGTATGCAGTAAGTCTCCCCCACACTGGTGTTAAGTGTTGGGGGATTGTGACATTAAAGTCAATGTTTGGCTGGAGTTGTTTTGGGGCTTTGGAATTTTCCCCTTGCTCTTGGGAATTGACCACCCCTGTAAGAGCCTCGAAACCCTCCTATTTGGTACTGCCCCTGATAGGTGGGTCTGGATTGTGAGGTGGAAGGCTCTGGGGTTTGGGTACGAAACCCCCCCCTCTAAACTGTGGCCGTCTAAAAGTGCCTCTGCTTTGTGGGGAGTAGAGCGCGCCCATGGCTTTGGCCGGGTCTGTCCTTCTTTAGCTTCTCTATTGCCGTGTCCACCTTCGGCCCAAACAATTTTTCCTGGTTAAACGGCATATTTAACACAGCTTGCCGGGATTTCCGGTTTAAAACCTGAGCTCTGTAACCATGCATGCCTGCGAATGGTTACCACAGTGTTCACTGTCTGTGCTGCTGTGTCTGCCGAGTCCAGTGCAGACCTTATCTGGTTGTTGGAAATTGCTTGTCCTTCAACAAGCTGTTGGGCACATTTCTGGTGTTCCTTGGGCAAGTGCTGTATTATATGTTGCATCTCGTCCTAGTTTGCCCGGTCGTAGCGAGCCAGTAGAGCCTGCGAGTTGGCGATCCGCCATTGATTGGCTGCCTGTGCTGCCACTCATTTGCCCGCCGCATCGAACTTCCGACTTTCCTTGTCAGGCGGTGGTGCGTCTCCTGATGATTGGGAGTTTGCCCTTTTCCTTGCTGCTCCCACGACCACCGAATCTGGTGTCAGTTGCTGTGTTATTAACACAGGGTCCGTTAGGGGAGGTTTATTTTTTCTCCACCCTAGGCGTGATATAGGGTCTAAAAAAAAATAAAAAAAATCACTGATGAAAAGGTTGACAGCTCTGGAACGTCAATGTTTAGTTTCTGGGCCCCTCGAAGTAACACTTCGTTGAAGGTTGTTATATCGTCCACTGGGGACACTAGCTGGAGGGGAATTTGTCAGGGTCGGAGAATAGTCTAACGGAAGAGTTAGATGTTGTAGACCACGAAGAAGTTCTCCGCTGATGTCGTGATCTAGAAGACCTCGAACTAGATCGCCGTCTGCAGCGCAACCTGCTCCTGGATCTTGACAGACTGCATCGATGTCTAGGACTTGGCTGGCCAGATGTTGGACCAGCTCACTCTGTGTGCGTCGTTGGCGAAGGTGTTCGTGGCAACGACACCGATGGTGAATACAGACGTGAATATTGTGAGTGTGGAGAAGCTGGGGTCTTGTTAAGTCTCTCCAGCCATCTCGGAGAAAGATTTATGGGCGCGATGTTTCCTAGCGATGAACCCCTTGACACTCCCGATGGCCCACTCTGTATAGTGACCACCAGACCTTGTGGAGGGAGAGCTGTCTCGGAAGCTGGTTGTGCTGTTGATTGTTCCTGAGGTGGTGCTCTTTGCGAGACAGGTGTCACTGGTGATGGCTGTCTCGACATTGATCGATGATGCACTGTCGTCGACAGACCTACGCACTCCTGACGTCGACTGAGATTTAGACTTGTCTGGTCTCGACAGCAACTGGTGGTCTGTTGTATGGACATGTTTCGACATCAAATGTTTCGACGAGTGGTGGACCACCGAACGCCCCAGCTCTGATACGGGGACCTCGACCTCGTTCAACACCGATGTCGTATGCCTTGATGTCGAAGGATGGAGAGACTGAGATGGCATATGAGCATTAATGTGCCTACTCAACGTCGATCGGTGAGTTGCCGTCGACTGAGATCTATCCCGATGAGGGAGATGAGCCTTCGACGTCATGTCTTTCAACGTTGGTTGAATCGCCGTTGACTGCGTCGTAGATCTAAACGCCTGGTGATGCGATGAGGGAAGGGATGACGTCGATGGGGAACAGGCAGGTATTTTCTTACCAGCTGATGTCGATCTGGCTGGCCGTGTATTAGAAGGGTCTTTAGAAGTCCTGGGAAGAGAAGAAGATGACTTTTTTCTCTTTCATGAAAAACCATGAAGAAGAATCCTTTCTCTGCCTTTTCAAGTCCTTTTAGACAGATTTTTACAATGTCAGCAGGTATCAGGGCAGTGACTGAGGCAAACACACTATGCACAGAGACTGGATCTGACTGGGCCTTCTTCCCACATGAAGGGCACTTCACAAAACGTGAAGGCATTTGGTGAAAAAAAAATAACTCACTTGTAAGGAAATGGCTCCCTGTTGCAGTTACCCCCCACTTTTTGCCTGATACAGATGCTGACTTGACTGAAAAGTGTGCTGGGACCCTGCTAACCAGGCCCTAGCACCAGTGTTCTTTCACCTAAAATGTACCATTGTTTCCACAATTGGCACACTCTTGGCACAAAGATAAGTCCCTTGTACAAGATACCATTGGTACCAAGGGCCCTGTGACCAAGGAAGGTCCCTAAGGGCTGCAGCACATGTTGTGCCACCCTAAGGGACCCCTCACCTAACACATGCACACTGCCATTGCAGATTGTGTGTGTTGGTGGGGAGATAAAGGCAAAGTCGACATGGCATCCCCCTCAGGATGCCATGCCCACAAAATACTGCCTGTGGCATAGGTAAGTCACCCCTCTAGCAGGCCTTACTGCACTAAGGCAGGGTGCAGTACACCACAGATGAGGGCATAGCTGCAGGATCAATATGCCCCTACAGTGTCTAATTCCATTCATAGACATTCTAAGTACAGTGTGGCCATATTAAGTATATGGTCTGGGAGTCTGTCAAAAACGAACTCCACAGCTCCATAATGACTACACTGAATACTGGGAAGTTTGGTATCAAACTTCTCAGAATAATAAACCCACACTGATGCCAGTGATGGAGTTATTAAAAAATGCACAGAGGCCCCCTGTATTTTTCCCCAATCCTTCAGTGCAAGACTGACTGGTCAGTGCCAGCCTGCTGCTGAGCCACGAGTTTCTGCCCCCCCTGGGGTGAGAGCCTTTGTGCTCTCTGAGGACAGAAACAAAGCCTGCACTGGGTGTAGGTGCTTCACACCTCCCCCCCTGCAGAAACTAACACCTAGCAGTGAGCCTTAAAGGCTCAAGCTTCGTGTTACAATGCCCCAGGGCACTCCCCTAGTGGAGATGCCCACCCCCTGGACACAGCCCCCACTTTTGGCCTCAAGTCCAGGGGAGATAATGAGAAAAACAAGGAGTCGTCACCCACCAGTCAGGACAGACCCTAAGGTGTTCTGAGCTGAGGTGACCCCCTGCCTTTAGAAATCCTCCATCTTGATTTTGGAGGATTACCCCAATTGGAATAGGAATGTGCTCTCCTCCCCACAGGGAGGAGGCACAAAGAGGGTGTAGCCACCCTCCAGGAGAGTAGCCATTGGCTACTGCCCCCCAGACTTAAACACCCCCCTAAATTCAGTATTTAGGGGCTCCCCAGATCCCAGGAAATCAGATTCCTGCAACTTGAAGAAAGGAGGACTGCTGGCCTACAAGCCTGCAGAGAAGGAGGAAGACGACAACTGACCTGGCCCCAGCTCTACCGCCGGTCTCCAACTTTGAAAATGTGCTCCAGCGACGCATGCGACAGGGACCAGCGACCTCTGAAGCCTCAGAGGACTGCCCTGGACTACAGGACCAAGAAACTCCTGTGAACAGCGGCCCTGTTCAAAACCAGCTACTTCTTTGAAACAAAGAAGCAACTTCCAAAGACTTCACGTTTCTCGCAAGAAGCGTGAGACTACACTCTGCACCTGACGCACCTGGCTCGACCTGCATAAAATCAACACCTCCTAATCTAACCTTTACTTACCTCCCCCAGGAACTGTTGATTTTTGCACTGTGTCCACTTTGAAAATAGTGTATTACCATTTTTACAAAGGCTGTACATGATATTGTTTTCATTCAAAGTTCCTAAAGTATCTAAGTATAGTACCTTACATTTAAAGTTTGATGTAAATCTTGAACCTGTGGTTCTTAAAATAAACTAAGAAAATATATTTTTCTATATAAAAACCTATTGGCCTGGAGTAAGTCTTTGGGTGTGTTCTCCTCATTGATTGCGTGTACAACAAATGCTTAACACTACCCTCTGATAAGCCTACTGCTCGACCACACTACCACAAAATAGAGCATTAGAATGATCTACTTTTACCACTATCTTACCACTAAGGGGAACCCTTGGACTCTGTGCACACTATTTCTTACTTTGAAATAGTATATACAGAGCCAACTTCCTACATCACTTCACTAAGGTAATAAGTGAAGACGTCGAGTGAAGCCTAAAAAACAGTTTCTAGATTATATTTCTGTTGAACACCACAAAAATGAGAACTCAATGCTCCAGGGTCCTCACAGAAGAAGCTAGAAAAAAGAACTGACTTAACTGAACCAACTGTCACCTCACTCTCACCCCTGAGGCATGGTGGGATACTGGAGGTGCTCAGGGTCTTAAAGGCACAGTGCCAATTTTTCAGTTCAGCTGTATTGAAATGCATACAGCCTATTGGCTAATAATGCTCCTTTATTTTCAATGTCGTTTTTCTCTTTTAAAATGTATTGATTATACTTTCTATGACTTCTACTTTAGCTTCAGAAAGTTAACTAATTGAATGCTTTAATATAGGTATAAAAAAAAAAATTAAAAAAAAATTATGGTCCCTCCATTATTTTCAATAGCAAACCAGGCACCTACTTTTCACACTGCACCCGGCCGCCCCTGTGCTGCTGAGAGTGTATTTTCTGTGCCTGTGTGACATGTCCGTAACTTGCATTTTATGTACTTATCTCAAATTTGAATGTTGTGGTTCAAAAAATCAAGAAAAGATCTGTTTCTTTTTAAAACCTTTTGGCCTGCAATTAGGCCTTTGTGTGTTCCTCATTTGTTGCCTGTGTGTGTACAACAAATGCTTAACACTACTGTAAGGAAATGCCTCCTTGGCATGATTACCCCCTGACTTTTTGCCTTTGCTGATGCCAAGTTATGATTTGAAAGTGTGTTGAGGCCTGCTAACCAGGCCCTAGCACCAGTGTTCTTTCCCTAAAACTGTACCTTTGTTTCCACAATTGGCACACCTTGGCATCCAGGTAAGTCCCTTGTAACTGGTACCCCTGATACCAAGGGCCCTGACACCAGGGAAGGTCTCTAAGGGCTGCAGCATGTCTTATGCCACCCTGGGGACCCCTCACAGCATAGACACTGCTTGCCAGCTTGTGTGTGCTGGTGGGGAGAAAATGACTAAGTCGACATGGCACTCCCCTCCGGGTGCCATGCCAACCTCACACTGCCTATGGCATAGATAAGTCACCCCTCTAGCAGGCCTTACAGCCCTAAGGCAGGGTGCACTATACCATAGGTGAGGGCATAGGTGCATGAGCACTATGCCCCTACAGTGTCTAAGCAAAACCTTAGACATTGTAAGTGCAGGGTAGCCATAAGAGTATATGGTCTGGGAGTCTGTCATACACGAACGCCACAGCAGCATAATGGCTACACTGAAAACTGGGAAGTTTGGTATCAAACTTCTCAGCACAATAAATGCACACTGATGCCAGTGTACATTTTATTGTGAAATACACCCCAGAGGGCATCTTAGAGATGCCCCCTGAAAACATACCCGACTTCCAGTGTGGGCTGACTAGTTTTGCCAGCCTGCCACACATCAGACATGTTGCTGGCCACATGGGGAGAGTGCCTTTGTCACTCTGTGGCTAGTAACAAAGCCTGTACTGGGTGGAGGTGCTTCTCACCTCAAAGGCTCACCCCTTTGTTACAGAGCCACAGGGCATTCCAGCTAGTGGAGATGCCCGCCCCCTCTGGCCACGGCCCCACTTTTGGCGGCAAGGCAGGAGGAGATAATGAGAAAAACAAGGATGAGTCACTGGCCAGTCAGGACAACCCCTAAGGTGTCCTGAGCTGAGGTGAATGACGTTTAGAAATCCTGATTCCCCCAATAGGATTAGGGATGTGCCCTCCTCCCCTCAGGGAGGAGGCACAAAGAGGGTGTAGCTACCCTCAGGGCTAGTAGCCATTGGCTACTAACCCCCCAGACCTAAACACACCCCTAAATTAAGTATTTAGGGGCCCCCAGAACCAAGCAAGATAGATTCCTGCAACCTGAAGACGAAGGACTGCTGACCTGAAAGCCCTGCAGAGAAGATGCAGACACCAACTGCTTTGGCCCCAGCCCTACCGGCCTGTCTCCCCACTTCAAGAAAAACTGCAACAGAGACACGTTCCCCAGGGTCCAGTGACCTCTGAAGCCTCAGAGGACTACCCTGCATCTAAAAGGACCAAGAACTCCAGAGGACAGCGGCCCTGCTCCAAAGAAGAAACTAGTTTGCAAGAAAGAAACAACTTTTAAAGGACTGCACGTTTCCCGCCGGAAGCGTGAGACTTTCCACTCTGCACCCGACACCCCCAGCTCGACCTGCGGGAAAACAACACTCCAGGGAGGACTCCCCAGCGACTGCGACCCTGTGAGTAGTCAGAGTTGACCCCCCTGAGCCCCCCCAGCGACACCTGCAGAGGGAATCCAGAGGCTTCCCCTCACCGCGACTGCCTGCTTCTAAGAACCCGACGTCTGATAAAGACACTGCACCCACAGCCCCCAGGACCTGAAGGATCCGACCTCCAGTGCAGAAGCGACCCCCACAGGTGGCCTTCTCCCTTGCCCATGTGGTGACTACCCCGAGGAGCCCCCCCCCCCCCCGCCTTGCCTGCTTCGCTGAAGAGACCCCCGGGTCTCCCATTGAACTCCATTGCAAACCAGACGCCTGTTTGCACTCTGCACCCAGCCGCCCCGTGCCGCTGAGGGTGTACTTTTTGTGCTGACTTGTGTCCCCCCCGGTGCCCTACAAAACCCCACTGGTCTGCTCTCCGAAGTCGTGGGTACCTACCTGCTGGCAGACTGGAACCGGGGCACCCCCTTCTCCATTGAAGCCTGTGTGTTTTGGGCACCACTTTAACCTCTGCACCTGACCGGCCCAGAGCTGCTGGTGTGATAACTTTGGGGTTGCCATGAACCCCCAACGGGACCCAACTTTGAACCCTGTAGGGGATTACTTACCTGCAAAACTAACCAAGACTTACCTCCCCCAGGAACTGTTGAAATTTGCACTGTCTAGTTTTAAAATAGCTTATTGCCATTTTTGCCAAAACTGTACAAGCTATTTTGCTGATTCAAAGTTCCTATGATACCTAAGTGAAGTACCTTTCATTTGAAGTATTGATTGTAAATCTTGAACCTGTGGTTCTTAAAATAAATTAAGAAAATATAAATTTCTATATAAAAACCTATTGGCCTGGAGTAAGTCTTAAGTGTGTGTTCCTCATTTATTGCCTGTGTGTGTACAACAAATGCTTAACACTATCCTCTGATAAGTCTACTGCTCGACCACACTACCACAAAATAGGGCAATAGTATTATCTAATTTTGCCACTATCAACCTGAGGGGAACCCTTGGACTCTGCACATTATCTCTCACTTTGAGATAGTATATACAAAGCCAACTTCCTACAGGTGGTATGAGGTAGTCATCTTGGTGCTCTCTGCCAGCTGTCCAACTTTGGTGGAGGCAAGCCTTTGCCTTCCCACGCAGGAGAATACCCCCAGGAACCAAGTCTCTTGCAGCTACCAAGGCTTGTTTGCATCTCCTCCAAGGGATATTCAAGCAACGTGCAGCTTCAGCCCCCCAGCAATCCTTCCTGCAAAGCACAGCCTCCTGTGTGGTTCTCTGGCAGCATGGGATCCTCTTTTTTAGTGCTGCATGGGCTTCTTCTGCAACTCGTGTCCCCATCCTATGGGTGCTACCTCTGCTCCTGTGGACTCTGCGACGTTGAAGGTCCCCTGTGACTTCCCATCCTGGGTTGAGTGCTCCTGGGCCTTGCTGGTCCATGGCAGCATCACTTTTCCACTACCTGTGAGTTTGGCTTTGCCAAGGCTTGTTGGAAGAATTCCTGCACAGACATCTGTCTGCAATCTTTATTCTAGCGTGGGATACCTTCTGCATCCATCAGCTACTCTTCTCCAGGTCCAGGGAAGCAGTGCTGACGTGTTCTTGATCACTGCCGACCAACTCTTGCAACTACAGCTGGGTGGGTAGTAGCTCCTACTCCTCCTGGACTCCACTGATTCTTGGACTTGGTCCCCTCTCTCCACAGGTCTTCTTTCTTCAGGAATCCACAACTGGTTTTCTTGCAGTCTTCTCTGGGTGTCTTATTTTTCTTCTTCCTTCCTTTTGGGTGGTTTGGGGAAAATCCAGGGATTTACTCCTGCTTTCTAGGTTGCTGGGAAGGGTTGTGATACCTCTGGTTTTCGAATACACCCAGCTCCCTTCTACACGTTCCACTTACCTAGGTGGGGGTGTTCGAATTCAATTTTTGTAGTATATGGTTTGTGCTCCCCCTAAGGTCACTATTGGTTATTGCTATTCACACTGTTTTCTAACCTTTTCCATGCCTAATTCTAATTACCAGTGTATTTATTTAGTGTACTACTTACCTCCTATTGGAGGATTGCCCTCCTAGTATTTTGTGGCATTGTGTTCCAAAAGGAAAATGTCACTTACCCAGTGTACATCTGTTCGTGGCATTAGTCGCTGCAGATTCACATGCTGTGCATAGTCCGCCGTCTGGTGTTGGGCTCGGAGTGTTACAAGTTGTTTTTCTTCGAAGAAGTCTTTGAGTCACGAGACCGAGGGACTCCTCCCACTTTGGTTCCATTGCGCATGGGCGTCGACTCCATCTTCGATTGTTTTCCCCGCAGAGGGTGAGGTAGGAGTTGTGTATGCTAGTAATAGTGCCCATGCAATGGAATGAATACGTATGTACCAAATGAAGGTTAAAGTAATATATTTACAAATGTACAAATGTTGAAGATATACTTCCAAACGGCTACAGGCTCCCGGGGAGGCGGGTGGGCGCATGTGAATCTGCAGCGACTAATGCCACGAACAGATGTACACTGGGTAAGTGACATTTTCCGTTCGGTGGCATGTGTAGCTGCAGATACACATGCTGTGCATAGACTAGTAAGCAGTTATCTCCCCAAAAGCGGTGGTTCAGCCTGTAGGAGTTGAAGTAGTTTGAAATAAAGTTCTTAGTACGGCTTGCCCTACTGTGGCTTGTTGTGCAGATAACACATCTACACAGTAGTGTTTAGTAAATGTATGAGGCGTAGACCATGTTGCTGCCTTACATATTTCGTTCATTGGAATATTTCCTAGAAAGGCCATAGTAGCACCTTTCTTTCTGGTTGAGTGTGCCTTTGGTGTAATAGGCAGCTCTCTCTTTGCTTTAAGATAAAAGGTTTGGATGCACCTAACTATCCATCTGGCAATACCTTGTTTTGAAATAGGATTTCCTGTATGAGGTTTTTGAAAGGCAATAAATCGTTTTGTCTTTCTAATTACTTTTGTTCTGTCAATGTAGTACATTAGTGCTCTTTTGATGTCTAATGTATGTAGTGCTCTTTCAGCTATTGAATCTGGCTGTGGGAAGAACACTGGTAATTCTACTGTTTGATTTAAGTGGAACGGTGAGATAACATTTGGTAAGAATTTTGGATTTGTTCTTAGAACTACTTTATTTTTGTGTATTTGAATAAATGGTTCTTGTATGGTAAACGCCTGTATTTCACTTACCCTTCTTAGAGATGTGATGGCAATGAGAAATGCAACTTTCCACGTTAAGTATTGCATTTCACAAGAATGCATGGGTTCGAAAGGTAGACCCATGAGCCTTGTTAAGACAATGTTGAGGTTCCATGAAGGAACAGGTGGTGTCCTTGGTGGTATAATTCTCTTTAGGTCTTCCATAAACGCTTTAATGACAGGTTGTAAGGAAATGCCTCCTTGGCATGGTTGCCCCCTGACTTTTTGCCTTTGCTGATGCTATGTTTACAATTGAAAGTGTGCTGAGGCCTGCTAACCAGGCCCCAGCACCAGTGTTCTTTCCCTAACCTGTACTTTTGTATCCACAATTGGCAGACCCTGGCATCCAGATAAGTCCCTTGTAACTGGTACTTCTAGTACCAAGGGCCCTGATGCCAAGGAAGGTCTCTAAGGGCTGCAGCATGTCTTATGCCACCCTGGAGACCTCTCACTCAGCACAGACACACTGCTTGCCAGCTTGTGTGTGCTAGTGGGGACAAAACGAGTAAGTCGACATGGCACTCCCCTCAGGGTGCCATGCCAGCCTCTCACTGCCTATGCAGTATAGGTAAGACACCCCTCTAGCAGGCCTTACAGCCCTAAGGCAGGGTGCACTATACCATAGGTGAGGGTGCCAGTGCATGAGCATGGTACCCCTACAGTGTCTAAACAAAACCTTAGACATTGTAAGTGCAGGGTAGCCATAAGAGTATATGGTCTGGGAGTCTGTCAAACACGAACTCCACAGCACCATAATGGCTACACTGAAAACTGGGAAGTTTGGTATCAAACTTCTCAGCACAATAAATGCACACTGATGCCAGTGTACATTTTATTGCAAAATACACCCCAGAGGGCACCTTAGAGGTGCCCCCTGAAACTTAACCGACTGTCTGTGTAGGCTGACTAGTTCCAGCAGCCTGCCACACTAGGGACATGTTGCTGGCCCCATGGGGAGAGTGCCTTTGTCACTCTGAGGCCAGTAACAAAGCCTGCACTGGGTGGAGATGCTAACACCTCCCCCAGGCAGGAGCTGTAACACCTGGCGGTGAGCCTCAAAGGCTCACCCCTTTGTCACAGCCCAGCAGGGCACTCCAGCTTAGTGGAGTTGCCCGCCCCCTCCGGCCACGGCCCCCACTTTTGGCGGCAAGGCTGGAGGGAACAAAGAAAGCAACAAGGAGGAGTCACTGGCCAGTCAGGACAGCCCCTAAGGTGTCCTGAGCTGAAGTGACTCTAACTTTTAGAAATCCTCCATCTTGCAGATGGAGGATTCCCCCAATAGGGTTAGGATTGTGACCCCCTCCCCTTGGGAGGAGGCACAAAGAGGGTGTACCCACCCTCAGGGCTAGTAGCCATTGGCTACTAACCCCCCAGACCTAAACACGCCCTTAAATTTAGTATTTAAGGGCTCCCCTGAACCCTAGAAAATTAGATTCCTGCAACTACAAGAAGAAGGACTGCCTAGCTGAAAAACCCCTGCAGAGGAAGACCCGAAGACGACAACTGCCTTGGCTCCAGAAACTCACCGGCCTGTCTCCTGCCTTCCAAAGATCCTGCTCCAGCGACGCCTTCCGAAGGGACCAGCGACCTCGACATCCTCTGAGGACTGCCCCTGCTTCGAAAAGACAAGAAACTCCCGAGGACAGCGGACCTGCTCCAAGAAAAGCTGCAACTTTGTTTCCAGCAGCTTTAAAGAACCCTGCAAGCTCCCCGCAAGAAGCGTGAGACTTGCAACACTGCACCCGGCGACCCCGACTCGGCTGGTAGCGATCCAACACCTCAGGAGGGACCCCAGGACTACTCTGATACTGTGAGTACCAAAACCTGTCCCCCCTGAGCCCCCACAGCGCCGCCTGCAGAGGGAATCCCGAGGCTTCCCCTGACCGCGACTCTTTGAACCTAAAGTCCCGACACCTGGGAGAGACCCTGCACCCGCAGCCCCCAGGACCTGAAGGACCGGACTTTCACTGGAGAAGTGACCCCCAGGAGTCCCTCTCCCTTGCCCAAGTGGAGGTTTCCCCGAGGAACCCCCCCCTTGCCTGCCTGCAGCGCTGAAGAGATCCCGAGATCTCTCATAGACTAACATTGCGAACCCGACGCTTGTTTCTACACTGCACCCGGCCGCCCCCGCGCCGCTGAGGGTGAAATTTCTGTGTGGACTTGTGTCCCCCCCGGTGCCCTACAAAACCCCCCTGGTCTGCCCTCCGAAGACGCGGGTACTTACCTGCAAGCAGACCGGAACCGGGGCACCCCCTTCTCTCCATTCTAGCCTATGCGTTTTGGGCACCACTTTGAACTCTGCACCTGACCGGCCCTGAGCTGCTGGTGTGGTGACTTTTGGGGTTGCTCTGAACCCCCAACGGTGGGCTACCTTGGACCAAGAACTAAGCCCTGTAAGTGTCTTACTTACCTGGTTAACCTAACAAATACTTACCTCCCCTAGGAGCTGTGAAAATTGCACTAAGTGTCCACTTTTAAAACAGCTAGTTGTGAATAACTTGAAAAGTATACATGCAATTTTTATGATTTGAAGTTCCTAAAGTACTTACCTGCAATACCTTTCGAATGAGATATTACATGTAGAATTTGAACCTGTGGTTCTTAAAATAAACTAAGAAAAGATATTTTTCTATATAAAAACCTATTGGCTGGATTTGTCTCTGAGTGTGTGTACCTCATTTATTGTCAATGTGTATGTACAACAAATGCTTAACACTACTCCTTGGATAAGCCTACTGCTCGACCACACTACCACAAAATAGAGCATTAGTATTATCTATTTTTACCACTATTTTACCTCTAAGGGGAACCCTTGGACTCTGTGCATGCTATTCCTTACTTTGAAATAGCACATACAGAGCCAACTTCCTACACAGGTATTCTAAACAGGGAAGTTGAATGAGTAATTTGCAGGTAAGCAGATATTGCGGAGAGATGTATTTTTATGGAAGAGAAAGCTAGATTGGATTTTTGCAAATGTAGTAAATATCCTACTACATCTTTTGGAGACGCATGCAATGGATGAATTTGATTATTATGGCAGTAACAAACAAATCTTTTCCATTTACTTGCATAGCAGTGTCTAGTGGAAGGTTTTCTAGCTTGTTTTATGACCTCCATACATTCTTGTGTGAGGTCTAAGTGTCCAAATTCTAGGATTTCAGGAGCCAAATTGCTAGATTCAGCGATAATGGGTTTGGATGCCTGATCTGTTGATAGTGTTGTGTTAACAGATCTGGTCTGTTGGGTAGTTTGACATGAGGTACTACTGACAGGTCTAGTAGTGTCGTATAACAAGGTTGTCTTGCCCATGTTGGTGCTATTAGTATGAGTTTGAGTTTGTTTTGACTCAATCTGTTTACTAGATATGGAAGGAGAGGGAGAGGGGGAAAAGTGTAAGCAAATGTCCCTGACCAATTCATCCATAGAGCATTGCCTTGGGAGTACCTGTGTGGCTACCTGGACGCAAAGTTTTGGCATTTTGCGTTTTCTTTTGTTGCGAATAGATCTATTTGAGGTGTTCCCCAAATTTGAAAGTAAGTGTTCAGTATTTGGGGGTGAATTTCCCATTCGTGGACTTGTTGGTGATCCTGAGAGAGATTGTCTGCTAGTTGGTTCTGGATCCCTGGAATAAATTGTGCTATTAGGCGAATATGGTTGCGAATTGCCCAATGCCATATTTTTTGTGTTAGGAGGCACAACTGTGTCGAGTGTGTCCCCCCTGTTTGTTTAAATAATACATTGTCGTCATGTCTGTTTTGACAAGAATGTATTTGTGGGTTATCATGGGTTGGAATGCTTTCAACGCTAGAAATACTGCTAACAGTTCTAAGTGATTTATGTGAAACTTGCTTTGATGTATGTCCCATTGTCCTTGGATGCTGTGTTGATTGAGGTGTGCTCCCCACCCTGTCATGGAAGCATCTGTTATAACGTATGTTGGCACTGGGTCTTGGAAAGGCCGCCCTTTGTTTAAATTTGTACTGTTCCACCATAGAAGCGAGATGTATGTTTGGCGGTCTATCAACACCAGATCTAGAAGGTGACCCTGTGCTTGTGACCATTGTGATGCTAGGCACTGTTGTAAGGGCCGCATGTGCAACCTTGCGTATGGGACAATTGCTATGCATGAAGACATCATGCCTAGGAGTTTTAATACCATTTTTGCTTGTATCTTTTGTGTTGGATACATGGCCTGTATTAACTTGTGAAATGTTTGAACTCTTTGTGGACTTGGAGTGGCTATCCCTTTTGTTGTGTCGATAGTCGCTCCTAAGTATTGCTGTGTTTGACATGGCAAAAGGTGTGACTTTGCATAGTTGATGGAGAAACCCAACTTGTGAAGGATTTGTATAACATAATTTGTGTGATGTGAACACTTTGTTAGCGTGTTGGTCTTGATTAACCAATCGTCTAAGTAAGGGAACACGTGTATTTGCTGCCTTCTGATATGTGCAGCTACTACTGCTAGGCATTTTGTAAAGACTCTTGGCGCAGTTGTTATTCCGAATGGCAACACTTTGAATTGGTAATGTATTCCCTTGAATACGAACCTTAGGTATTTCCTGTGCGAAGGATGTATTGGTATATGGAAATACGCATCTTTTAGATCTAATGTTGTCATGTAGTCTTGCTGTTTGAGCAGTGGGATTACGTCTTGTAATGTGACCATGTGAAAGTGGTCTGATTTGATGTAGGTGTTTAGTGTTCTGAGATCTAGTATTGTTCTCAGAGTTTTGTCTTTTTTTGGTATTAGAAAGTACAGTGAGTAAACTCCTGTGTTCTTTTGTTGACGTGGTACTAGTTCTAATGCGTCCTTTTGCAGTAATGCTTGAACTTCTAGTCCTAGAAGGTCTATATGCTGTTTTGACATAGTGTGTTTTCCGTGGGACGTTTGGTGGGAGTTGGAGAAATTCTATGCAATAACCCTGTTGGATAATTGCTAAGACCCAAGTGTCTGCTGTTATTTCCTCCCAAGATTTGTAGAACTGGCTTGGTCTTCCCCCCACTGGTGTTGTGTGAAGGGGTTGTGTGACTTGTGAGTCACTGTTTATTTTGAGGGGTTTTGGGACCTTGAAATTTTCCCCGGTTTCTTGGGAATTGGCCCCCTCTGTATTGTCCCCGAAAACCTCCCCTTTGATATTGTCCCTGGTAGGTAGGTGGTCTTGTTTGTGAGGTGCTGGTTTCCGTGGCTTGACCTCGAAACCCTCCCGTAAAAGTTGTTTTACGAAATGTGCCAAATGTGCCTCTGCCCTGCGGGGAGTAGAGTGCGCCCATGGCTTTGGCTGTATCGGTGTCCTTTTTTAATTTTTCGATTGCAGTGTCGGCCTCCGGCCCAAACAATTGCTGTTCATTAAACGGCATATTGAGCACAGCCTGTTGTATTTCGGGTTTGAACCCAGATGTGCGCAGCCATGCGTTCCTTCTTATTGTGACTGCAGTATTTATTGTCCTTGCAGCTGTATCTGCTGCATCCATGGAAGACCGTATCGGATTGTTCGAGATACTTTGTCCCTCTTCCACCACTTGTTGCGCACGTTTTTGGAGCTCTTTGGGGAGGTGTTCGATGAGATGTTGCATCTCATCCCAATGAGCCCTGTCGTATCTCGCCAGGAGTGCTTGCAAGTTGGCGATGCGCCACTGATTTGCCGCTTGCGCTGCAACCCTTTTTCCCGCTGCATCAAATTTGCGGCTCTCCTTGTCCGGAGGTGGTGTGTCGCCTGATGTATGCGAGTTGGCTCTCTTACGAGCTGCACCCACAACTACTGAGTCTGGTGTCAGTTGTGATGTAAGAAAAACAGGGTCTGTGGGCGGAGCCTTGTATTTTTTCTCCACCCTTGGAGTTATGGCTCTGCTTTTAACTGGCTCCCGAAATATCTGTTTCGAGTGCCTTAGCATTCCTGGAAGCATGGGAAGGCTTTGATAATGGCTATGGGTGGAGGACAGGGTGTTAAAGAGGAAGTCATCCTCAATAGGCTCCGAATGTAGCGAGACATTATGGAATTCGGCTGCCCTAGCTACCACCTGTGCATATGAAGTACTGTCCTCAGGTGGTGACGGTTTAGTTGGGTACGACTTCGGGCTATTGTCCGATACTGGAGCGTCGTAGAGGTCCCATGCATCCGGATCATCCTGGCTCATTGTGGTATGAGCTGGTGAGTGTGTTAATGGTGGAGTTTGTGCCGGTGATGCATGAGTTGATGGTGGTGGAGAGGGTGGTGGAGTTACCTTCTTTACAACCTTTGCTTGTGGTTGCCTCTCTCCTTGCTGGAAGTCAAGTTTCCTCTTTCTTTTGATTGGGGGAAGAGTGCTAATCTTCCCTGTATCCTTTTGAATAAAGATCCGCTTTTGCGTGTGATCTGGCTCTATTGTTTGTAATTCCTCCTCAAATCTGTGTTTCTTTAGTTGGGAGGACAGTCCCTGTTCCTCTGAGTAGGAACTAGTTTTCGGTTCGGTTGCCGGGTGTTTCGGCACCGAAACCGTGTCTCTGGATTTTTTCGGCTCCGACAAGATCTTTTTTCTTTTCAGCGTCGTGCCTTCTCGGTGCCGACCAACTTCGGTGCCGCTGTGTCGGTGCCGAATTTTTTCTGCGTCACTCTCTCGGTCCCGAGATTGCTGCGTGCCGGTATCCCGACCGGAGTCGGATGACTTCGACAGCAGCTTGCCCTTTTTCGGTGCCGATGGACGGTCACCTACTTTCCGGGTTAAGCCATGGCCTGTTGGCGGTGGCGTCCCCTGGGCTTTGTCAGTTTTTTCTTGTGTTTTTTGTTTCGACGTCTTACTCACGGTTGGTTGTTCTTCGACGTCTAATTCTTCGGAATCCGACTCGTGGATGGAGAAAGTTTCTTCTTCCTCCTCCTCGAACCGTTGTTGTGCTGTCGGCGTGGACGCCATCTGCAACCTCCTGGCTCTTCGGTCTCTGAGCGTTTTTCTCGACCGAAACGCGCAACAGGCTTCACACGTATCCTCCTTGTGCTCGGGGGACAGGCACAAGTTACAGACCAAATGTTGATCCGTATAAGGATATTTATTATGGCATTTAGGACAGAATCTGAACGGGGTCCGTTCCATCAGTCTCGATGTTGCACGCGGTCGGGCCGACCAGGCCCCGACGGACGATCGAAATTACCCCGAAGGGCTACCGGAGCTCTTCAAGATTCGGTGTCGATTTGTTGTAACTAACCCGATACCGAACGAAACAATACAGACGATTTTTTCCGCGATTCTGACTAACTTTCCGACCCGAAACACGGAGCGAAAAGGAACACGTCCGAACCCGACGGCGGAAAGAAAACAATCGAAGATGGAGTCGACGCCCATGCGCAATGGAACCAAAGTGGGAGAAGTCCCTCGGTCTCGTGACTCGAAAAGACTTCTTCGAAGAAAAACAACTTGTAACACTCCGAGCCCAACACCAGACGGCGGACTATGCACAGCATGTGTATCTGCAGCTACACATGCCACCGAACATAAAGTACCTTTTTTTTTGTACAACTGAATATTTTCTTTCATGTGTGTAACTGCGGTGTGACTACAGTGGTACTGCATGAGCTTTGCATGTCTTCTAGATAAGCCTTGGATGCTCATCCACAGCTACCTTTAGAGAGCCCGGCTTTTAGACACTGCCTACGCTTCACTAACTTTGGATACCAAGACCTTGTATAAGGTGTAAGTACCTTGGGTGCCCACCACACACCAGGCCAGCTTCTTCAAGACCTGTGTCTATTGACGCAGAAAGAATTATATCAATGGGCAGGAGTGGCACGCATATAGACCCTGTATTTAATTTCCGGGACAAAATGGGGTCTATGAGGAGCAGCACGGGTTCACCTACCAGTGGGTAGAGGTATTATCTAAAACGTTTTTGGATCCAGCCTTATGCCTGGAGGATATTTAAAATGTGAATAATTTCCACCTAGAAGTCTATCAGAACCAAACATATGTGCTCCAAAGGAGATTCTATTTGAGGGTAAATCACATAGCTGAGGCACAGTCTATTGGTGCATGAGAGCCATTTCAACATTCAAGATAACGTCTGGTGTAGGAAACCCAAAAAGTAAATATGATGGTAGATGGAATATCCATCAGAAAGATCATTACAGAAGGAAAGTAACTTGTTTGTCTATATATTGGTGTTTCATGTTTTCTAATTACAAAATAAATAAAAAAGAAAGTATTTTATATTGTAGATTTGTGAGCTGTATGAATTTTATTTTCAAACTACCTTAATGTGGTGTCACTTTTTACATTTAAGATACCTGTTCCTTCTATCCATATCACTGCCCAAACCTCACCTTTTCACAGCCGCCAGCAGTCCAGGGAGCATCTCTCACAACAAAGCCCTTGGATGGTTGCTTAGATTCATCTGGACCTTGTGCTTGCTGGGCTTTTGTGTAAGACTGCATTGTTTCACTCTCAGCAACATCTGACATCTGACAGGAGTAACACAAAAGAGTTAGAAAGGGTAATTTCACAGCAGGAACTATACTAGACTACAACTAAAACAACTACCTGTTATAATTTGCAAGCCCCTTACAAGTGCAATTCTACAGTGGAAACATGGATACCAGCTACATTTAACATTTCCTCCATAAAGCAACAATACAATGCACTAGCTGCAAAGTTTAAGGAAAAAAAAAAAATAACTTTCAGCAAGTTCAAGACCTCTTAGATGATGAGAAATGTACTTAAAGAACAAGTTACTTACCTTCGGTAACCTATTATATGGTAGAGACATTCTAGTTGCAGATTCCTTACCTTAAAATTTTCCCCAGGTATAATACTGGATTCGGAGATTTCTTTGAGCAATACCCTTGTGCACTGTCAGATGACATTGGTCGACTGCGTGCATGTCGTTCTAGCCGTGATGACGTTGCGGTCATATATAGGCACCACCTTGGTGCGCTGTTATTTATGAATTTCCACACCAGCCTACACGCAGAGTAGGGGTGACTTACCTATGCCAGAAGCAGTGCCATACCCACCTCTCACTGCCTGTGGCATAGGTAAGCCACAGCTCTAGCAGACCTTACATCCCAAAGCAGGGTGCACTATACCACAGGTGAGGATATAGCTGCATGTGCACTATGCCCCGACAGTGTCTAAGCAAATCTTTAGACATTGTAAGTGCAGGGTAGCCATAAGAGTATATGGTCTGGGAGTTTGTCAAACACCAACTCCACCGTTCCATAATGGCTACACTGAAATCTGGGAAGTTTGGTATCAAACTTCTCTGCACAATAAATGCACACTGATCCCAGTGTGGGATTTCTTGTAAAATGCACCCAGAGGGCATCTTAGAGATGCCCCCTGAAAACATACCCGACTGTAAGGCCTGCTAGAGGGGTGACTTATCTATGCCATGGGCAGTGTGTGGTTGGCATGGCACCCTGAGGGGAGTGCCATGTCAACCTAGTCATTTTCTCCCCACCAGCACACACAAGCTGGCAAGCAGTGTGTCTGTGCTGAGTGAGGGGTCCCCAGGGTGGTGTAAGACATGCTGCAGCCCTTAGAGACCATCCCTGGCATCAGGGCCTTTGGTACCAGGG
This sequence comes from Pleurodeles waltl, assembly GCF_031143425.1. Taxonomy (NCBI): domain Eukaryota; kingdom Metazoa; phylum Chordata; class Amphibia; order Caudata; family Salamandridae; genus Pleurodeles; species Pleurodeles waltl. The sequence continues at coordinate 345,317,962 of NC_090450.1, read as the reverse complement.
GTACCAATTACAAGGGACTTACCTGGATGCCTGGGTGTGCCAATTGTGGAGACAAAGGTACAGTTTTAGGGAAAGAACACTGGTGCTGGGGCCTGGTTAGCAGGCCTCAGCACTCTTTCAAATCATAACTTGGCATCAGCAAATGCAAAAAATCAGGGGGTAACCATGCCAAGGAGGCACTTCCTTACAGATATTGTCTCAGATTTTCATCACCACCTCTGGCAATCCTGTCAAAGCAGATGACTGCACACCTCAATCTCCTAAAGGCAGAAGTTTCCATCCTCCTCGAAAAGTGAGCAGTGGAATCGGTTCCCCCTCAGCCAACAGGGGAAGGGTATCTACTCAAAATACTTTCTCATCCCAAAAAAGGACAAAAACGAATTCGGACCCATTCTAGGCCTCAAAACGTCCAACACCAGATATATCCTCAGATTCGACAAGGAGACGTACTTTGCTGAGTGGATCTACATGATGCGTATTTCCACATCCCCATCGCAAAGAAGCATCGGACATTCCTGAGGTTTCGGGTAGGTCAGGATCACTTCCAATACACAGTCCTACCATTCGGTCTCAAGTCTGCTCCCAGGACCTTTTCCAAGTGCATGGCGGTGGTGGCAGCTCACCTTCGGAAGAAACGAATCTTCATATACCCACATCTCGACGACTGGTTATTCAAAGCGTCCACTTATGCAGAAGCAAAACGGCATTTCCAGATGACCTGCGACATTCTGTACCGATTAGGTCTTCATATCAACTTTCAAAAGTCAACGACAGTACTTGTCCAGAGGTTACATTACTTAGGAGCTACCATAGAGACACTGCAGGCAAAAGTGTGTCCTTCGGAGGAACAACGCTTATCTATTCTCCGGAAGTGTTGGGATCTCTGATCAATGCATCACCCAACAGTGCGGACAGTCTCCTCACTTCTCGGATCAATGGCATCCTGCATTTACCTGACACCCAACACCCAACGCTCGCCTCCACATGTGTCCGCTTAAGGAATGCCTGGAGGACCAGTGGAATCAGTGGTCAGGGACCTGGGACGATCGAATTCGCCTCTCCACTCATGTAATCAGGTCTCTAACTTGGTGGTGCTTTCCAACCAATCTCTTAAAGGGGATGCCATTCCGGGCACAGCCTCCGACAGACTATTGTGACAGATGCCTCTCTCCTCGGATGGGGAGCTCATATGGATCACCTGCAAATCCAAGGCTGATTGACACAAAGAATCGTCATACCACATCAATCTCCTAGAGCTATGAGCGGTACACCTAGCTCTCAAGGCGTTCCTACCCTCAATCACAGCAGACAACTTGCTGGTGCAGACAGACAATACCACCACTATGTTCTATCTGGACAAGCAGGGGGGCACCAGATCCAGAATCCTGTCTCAGGAATCCCAGATAATATGGCACTGGTTCCTAGCCAGGAAATTGCACATAGTGGCTACCCATCTACCAGGGGTTCAGAACAGTCAAGCGGATACCCTCAGCAGAGTTCTAGAAGAGAACCACGAGGGGGTGCTCAACGAAGATGCCATTCGAGACATTTTCCGTTTGTGGGGCACCCCTTCTATAGACCTATTTGCCACAGAAGAAAAAACAGGAAATGCCACGACTTCGCCGCCAGGTTTTACCACCCACAGTCGCAGGGCAATGCTCTGTGGATAGACTGGTCCAACAAATTTCTGTATGCCTTTCCACCGATTTTGCTGATCCCAGCAGTCCTCCTCAAACTGTCGATGACATCAGCCACAATGATACTCATTGCACCAGAGTGGCCGAGACAGTGGTGGTTCCCGGTTCTTCTGAGATCATTTCAGCCCCATCTCAGGCTACCCTGCAGACCGGACCTCCTGACGAAGTTTGACGCTCGAATGAGGCATCCCAATCTCTCATCATTGAATTTGGCGGCATGGTTCCTGAGCTAGTCCAGTATGGTCACCTCAACCTACCACAGAATTGTATGGACATTTTAAAGGAGGCGAAGAGGCAGTCTACTCGCTCGGCGTACTCTAAGTGGAAAAGATTCTGCATCTGGTGTTCTTCTAAAGGGATAGATCCTACATCTTGCAAAGATGATGTCATTCTGCTTTACTTGTTGCATCTGGCACGATCGGGCTTACAGCTCTCTTCCATAAAAGTACATTTGGCAGCCTTAACTGCTTATAGAAAGACTCCTTCGCAGACCTCTTTCTTCCGAATCCCAGTGGTAAAAGATTTTCTAGAGGGGTTAAAGAAGGTCTTTCCTCCAATTAGACGCCCTTCGCCACAATGGGAACTTAATGTGGTCCTTTCACGTTTAATGCAGGACCCATTTGAACCCATACACAAGGCACCCCTCCAACACCTCACTTGGAAGGCCGCCTTTCTAGCAGCAATCACTTCAGCACGAAGGGTCAGCGAAATCCAGGCCCTCTGTGCTCACGAACCTTACACAATATTTCATTCTTCCAAAGTAGTCTTACGGACAAATCCGAAGTTTGTACCAAAGGTCATATCCAACTTCCACATTAACCAGACGATTTCCTTGCCCACGTTCTTTCCAAACCCTTCCACCCCAGCTGAGAGGGCTCTCCATTCTCTATATGTTAAGAGAGTTTTGAAATTTTACCTAGATAAGACAAATCCTCTACGGAGAACTACACAACTGTTTGTTAATTACGGATCTGTACGTACTGGCTTAGCCACCATCAAGCAATCAATAGCGAGGTGGATCTTATTGTGTTATCAACTAGCTAAGAAAACCTTACAGGGTAAGCATAGAGCCCATTCCACCAGAGGAAAAGCGGCTACCATTGCTCTATTGCAGAATGTTCCTTTAGCAAAAATTTGTAAAGCTGCGACTTGGAAATCAGTTCACACCTTTACTAAACATTATTGTCTAGATTCGGATGCTAGAGCAGATGCTTAAGTAGGCTAGGCTTCTCTTAGAAACCTTTTTGCTTGAGAGCATATGCATAGATTACTCTAACTGCTCCTCCATGGGTTTTGGGATAGGCTTGGTATTCTATTCTACGCTTATGACTATACATGGAAATCCCCTACGAGAGAAGGTATGGTTTCTTACCTGTAACTCCAGTTCTCTCGTAGGGGTATTTCCATGATAGTCATAAGCAACCCTCTCTCCTCCCCGGGGGCGCAGTTAGATGTCTTGATTACGTTTTTTCTGATGGTCAGCCGACTACCTGCAAAAAGAACTGAGGTAACAGCCTCTCTCTAGGCATGATGGGATACTGGAGGACTGGCTATTCTTAAAGGCACAGTATCCTTTTTCTTCAGTACTAATGGCAGCCTATGGACTACACTGTTCTGCACTCCTTCTTAGAGGTTTTGTGAAATAAAATAAGTTTTTGGAAGTAGTTGGTCTGGAAAATGGCTTTGTTTGTCAAGCATTTAATGTTTGTATTTCAAGGACAATCTGAATGAAGAAGCTTGAACACTGTAGCCCTTCCTATAGGCTGCATGGGAGCATTCTTAAGTGTCTTGACAAGCCTTCCTGAAGTAAGGCGAACAGGGATACTTAAGAAGTGATATTGGAAAAAGTGCTCTGGGGTCCCCGCAGGCGGGCGGGGAATTATTCTACGCTTATGACTATCATGGAACTACCCCTACGAGAGAACTGGAGTTACAGATAAGAAACCATACCATCACCCTGACGCCCCTGCAACTCCTCACAAGACTGGCGAGTCAGGGAAGAAAGTCGCTTTGGCTTGGGTTTCTTTCCTGACTTTGACTTAGCCAATGGCTTTGAATGGGAGGTGGATCTAACTCGGGACAGAAGTTGAAAGAGTCCTCCTAAATTCAGGCTGGACCAGCCATTAACTGCCTTTAGATAAGTGTCTGGCAACGTAGGGCCTGGCTTCACAATTCCACATTGCCTTAGGATTCATCCAGGAAGAGTCCCTGCAACACTGAGTCATGCAAGAACAATAGGCATAGACATCTGCTTATGACGGTCTCTACAAAGTTTAAAAAGTGTAGTTTTTGGAGGTGGCGCATCCCCTTGCACACAGTAAACATTTTGAAGAAAGTTCATCAAAAGACATAAAAGTCTGGTGCCTGGAGCCCTCTACAAGGTGATGAATTTACAGTTAAAAGTTTCCATTAGAAATCAGCTACAGTGGCTTCTAACTAAAGTAGGTGTTCTAGTGCACTAACTTGATTGGCTGAAATATGGGTGTTTTCTAACGGTTGGGATTCTTAGCTGATGAAAAGGAATCATTCAAGCATCAATTCTATATTTAGCCAAAGCTGGATAAGTTAAATGCCATACTGATTAAGCCTTTAAATCATCCTCTTCCTAGAGTAATTGCTGCTTGCCCTTGCTACTGTAAAACAGGTAAGTGTCTAGAGGAAGTCTCTTGGTTATGTAATTGATTTAATTGTAGTACAACAGTCCTGAGGATCTGTGAGTGACTCCAGGAGCAAACGTAACAACCACAGAGGATCCCTTACAATAATTTGCAAATGCCCAGAGTCCCAAGGAAAGGACTCTGTTACATTTTAAGTACTCACATATTCCTCCTCCAGATTCAGCAAATGGTCAATGGCTTCATCCACCTGTTCTGGCATGCCTGTCACTGTCACACAGTCTGGATCTGCAGCTCCACTTGGAGGGAAGCGAATATCCACCTATAATCAAAATTAAATGCAATTATAGACTTTGCAGTAGAGTAAAAAGGCTAAACACCCTCAATACCATGGAACCAAGACCAGTGGTAAATAGAGTGCAGTAGAATAGTTTAGACTGTAAAGATACTAACAGAAATACTGTTAGCATTGTACTTGTAAGGCTTCAAATACCTCATCACTTATTTGCAATCTAAAAATTTGGTCACTCTACAGTACGGCATGACGTACTTAAAAAAAAAAAAAAAAATACAAAATAATTCGCTCAAATTCAACCAGAAAAAAAAAATGTGAATCTCAATAGCAAAATAAAGATACACATACAAGGTGATGCTAGAGGACTATGGCCCTCACTACACGGTCGTGGCGGTCCAACTGCCACATTACGACCATGCCGGAGCAGTTACGGTCCGACCGCAGACACTGCCAGGTTGCCGCCAGTCGACAGCCTGGTGGTCTCAGCAGTTGTAATCCGCCAGGGTGGCACTGAACACAGCGCTGCCCTGGGCATTACGACTCCCCAATCTGCCAGCATTTTCATGTAGGTTGGACTCCCATGAAAAGGCTGACTGAATGGGGTTGTAGGGGGGCCCCCTGCACTGCCCATGCTGTTGGCATGGGCAGTGCAGTGGCCCCCATAGACAGCCGTGTCAAGCTTTCCACCGCCCGAATTACGGGCAGTGGAAAGCGCAGCGTGGACTGCTGCACCTGCCACATCGCTGCCAGCTCGATTACGTCAGCGTCAATGTTAAGGCCCTATTTCCCCCTGAACTGGCAGGACAAAATAACAAAACTTTCTAACAGCAATTTAAATATATTTTCAAGTACTCCCCTGAAGACAATGGATCACTATTTGCTCCTTAAACAAAAAACCCTCCCTCATTCCCCTACTTCAAAATCTTAACTGACCCCTCCTGTGCGTTGTCTGCCAAGTACTTAAGGAGTTAAACTTCTCAGCCCACAATTTTCTAAGCACTGCCTCCAAAAACTTGCACACCTTGAATTCATCCATGATTTTACGAACAGCCTTGCCTCGCCCTCCAATAATGCGGGCATGGATACGATGGTCCAATGTGATATCTTCAGAAACCATCTGCTCCAGGTTACCCACCAACTTCATGATAGCATCACGTGCAGCCTCAGTGTTCCGCTCATAACCGGTGATGGTAATCTGGTCCTGTCATAGAAAGGAAATTATGGCTTTACTGAAGGAAAAGAGATAGGGAACAAGATAGCTCACGCAATGTAGAATACGAAACTACGGAGGAGGATATAATATGAATCCTAGAACAGCTGGATTGGCAGAAATAAACAAGTTACTTATCTTCAGGAACAGTGTCTGGTGGCACTGCCGATTCTGACCTCAGAACACTCTCAGGTGCTTGGATGGATCTCAAAATCAATTATGCAGTAATGCTCCGGTGCACCACCAGTTGACTCCATTGAGTCTTGGAAAGGATGGAGCCAGGGGTGCTAAAGTTCCTTTCTTGCCCATCTATTTCGCACTTTTAGATGTGGAGTGTGAACTGGTAGTACTACAACAAGTGCATAGATTCACAATTTAGGATCTTTTTAGATGTTAATGAGAGGCCACTCCTGAGAACAGAAAGGTGGGAAGGTAGTAAAGAATCTGCGCTTAGAGTATCCCCCAGAAGAAATGTAAATGATAATGTAAATGATTACATAAACATCTAGCCATATATTCCTCACCTCAAAATACATAGCAATGCAGTATCTCCCAGGAAAAAAGAAAGGTCTGTGGAGCAGACTCTGATCAAAACGTCTTGCAGGATAGACTGATCGAAATGTCCTTAATGCTGAATCTGGCTGTCAAGGCAGTTGTTCATGAAAGTAAATAATGATGCCCGTATCACAACTTGGTAAATGTGAAGGACAAGCACCCTGCACACAAATGCAGTGGCAGCAGCCCCAACTATGGTGAAATGGGCTCGCAGACATTCCTGTCGATACCTGTGGTAGCAATACCAGAGGATAGGTGCTCATAATAAACTCTGGGTACCAAACTCTCCAAGTCCAATCCAGAGCCATTAAAATGACTATCAGTCCTTCCAAATCTTTCAGAGACCTCTGGCCAGGAGAGTCTGAGGCAGGAAGACGTACAGGAGTACAGAGTATCATTCCATCCAAAAAGCATCCCCTAGTGAGTGTTCTCATAAAACATTTGACACTACACAGTTCAATAGTAGAGAACAGATCTAGCCAGGGTTCAGCCCACTGCCGGAAGATGCCCGTAAGTCACTACTGGATGTAATTTTCATTCATGGTCTGTCACATACCATCTACGAAGCTCTTCCACACATGCATTTAAAGGCTGTGCCTAAATGTTTGCAACCAGGAAGATGCCCTGATGTTCTAACCAACTTCATAGGCGCTCAGTCTCCTGGCAAATGGCTCATGACCACATTCCACCCTGTTTGTTGCAATACCACATGGTGTTGTCAGTGAGTCTCTGTATCATCCTTCCTTGGATGGAAGGAAGGAAGGCCTTCAGTGCCAAGCGAATGTCTCTAAACACTAGTAAGCAGATATGAAATCAGGGATCCATCGAGACCCACGTTCTCTGATCTCCACCTCCCCCATATCTTGCCAACTCAGCAGAGACACGTTTGCCAAAACCATCCGCTCTAAGTGGGGAAGGGAGAGGGCATCAACAAGCTAGAGAATATCCCCTTTTTTTTATATTAAAGGCACAGGGGATAGGGTTCAGCCGAACCGATACAAAACAATTAAACCTGGGACTTATTGTTAAAATCCTAACTTTCAATACGCAGATGTTAATTATCAACACAAGAACAGATAACTTGGGGGTCAAAAAAAGCAATTACATTCCAACCACAATATTTTGAATCTCAAATATTTAATAAAATATACGTAAAACACTTGTGACATTTGTTAAGAAAGTTTATCATCCATTGGACCAGATACATCATCAAAAGCATTCGGTCCAAAGAGAAAAAACAACCTTATAAACAAACGCAATAACTTTTTTAGTATTTTGATTGTATACAGTTGTTTTCTTTGTTACTGATGGATCCAATGTATTTGATGATGTATCTAGTCCAATGGACGTTAAACTATCAACAAATGTAATTTGAATTTTATGCGTATTTTATTAATATTTATGAGTGTGTAAATGTTGGGGTTCGAGCAGAATAGATTTGACATCTTAGATATAGCTGTTCTTCTGTTGATAATCAAGCATCACATAGATTACTTTTGGATTTTAACAGTAAGTCCAGGGAAAAACATTTGTATTGGTGATGTGAGAGGGGCCTTCTTGGTGGTTCAACTGCGAATGCGTAGCCTTCACAGTCTATCGTGTGCAGCGTCCTTTGAGGTTTAAATGGTATCCAATAGATGTTCTTGGTGGTGAGCCTACCGGAACTTTACTCCATTGCAGAGCCTAGTGGCACCACCTGGTGCTTTTGACAAGAATAATGCAAGAGGCTGATAAGCATCAGAGTTTGCTTACACAGAGATCCAGGAGAGAGGCTGAAATATTGTGATCATTGTCCAAATGTTGGCTCAAAATGGAGAGAAAGCCCAGACCTGTATTGCATCCAAGACCGCTCTAATGAAAGGAAGCCTCTTAAAAGGAATCTGGTGCAACTTCTGCCTGTTGATCATGAACTTCAGGAGCTTTGCTGCCATCTGAAAGTGGACTGTGACAAGCCCACCTTCAACAACAAGTCATTGAGGTAATGGAAAACTGGTATCCCAGACTTCCAAAAACGGCCAGTTACTACCACCATCACTTTATCAACAAATGGTGGGGGGAGGGGGTGCTACTGATGAGGCTTAAGGGGCGCTCTAGAAACTGAAAATGCTCCTGACCTATCTTGACCCACCAGAAACACCCCTGGGACTTAAGGACTGGTACATAAAAACTATCAAGTCAATCACTTCCAGGGCAGCCAGGTTCTTGGCCATTGTGAGCATTTTAATTTTGTCCTTACTCAAGAAAGTACCCAGCGGTTGAAGGTCTAAAATGGTCCCATGGTCCCCATCCTTTTTCAGCACAAGAATACTAAAAGAGTAGCAAACCGCTTCTACTTCCGAGTCCTGAACTCTCAGGACAACTCCTTAGGATAGCCAAATATCCACCTCTTGCAACAGAATAGACAGATTCATCACATCTGTTGGAAGTGATGAATCACAACCCTGAAAGAAAGTGAAGGATCTTGCCCACCACAGAGTGGTTGTGTATTCTAATGGCAAGCTAAAAAGGCTTGGTGGCTGTTGCCGCAGTGGAAGAGAACAGGTATAACTAGTATCCTTGCTGGCTTGAATGTTGCCTGCCAGATTTATGTCCTTGAAATAACAGAGGTGTTTGCAGCAGTGGCTAAAGAGACTGATGTTGCCTGTTTGCCAACCTCCACAAGAAACAAAATGGTTACTTACCAGTAGTAGTTTGGAGCCTGAAGAGTTTTCTGGATTCACAAGCTGTGCATTATCTATCTAGTGGATGGGTCTGGAATTGTCTTTCTTTTTGGGCGTCGCCAACCACCATTTGGTGTTTGGTCCGTCGCCTCTATGATGTCAGACGGCATCCTGGAAGTTCCGATGCCTAGTAGCCATCTTAAGATTCTTTTTTTTCATCTTTTTCCTTTTTTTTTGCTTTTATGTACTTAAGACCTCTCCCCCAACTGTCTGTTCTCTTTTCTGGGGATGTGGGTGGGTCACACGTGAATCCAGAAAACTCTTCAGGCTGCAAAACTACTCCTACTGGTATGTAACCATTTCGTTTTGCAGCATGAATCCTTTTAGGAATTCACATCCTGTGCATTAGATTGTGTAGCGATTCCCCTTTATTTGGGGTAGTTGGGATGAAATGATGAGCTTGCAAACAGGTGCTGTAGTACCTTCTGCCCCACTTGGAACTTCCTTATGCTTCTGGATGTCCACACAATGTTTTGTGAATGTGTGTCGGGATGCCCATTTTACTGCTGCAGAGAGTGTCTATGGGCACATTTGCTATGAATGCTAGTTGAGTGTGCTTTTGATCAGTGGGGTAGGTTGTGGCCAGCTGATGTGTAACCTGTTTGGATTGTCTCTATGATCCAACGTGCGATAGTCCCCTTTGTGATGGGGATCTCTTACTGGATTTGGCATATGAACCAGTTGGTTCCTTACATCTAGGGTATGTAATTTTCTTGCCAATTCTGTTTGTGGGGTTATAAAGAATACTGGCAAGTGTATGGTCTGGTTGACGTGGAATTTGCTCACCACTTTAGGTAGGAATTCTTTTTTCTTCTCAGAACTACCTTGTCTTTGTGGATTTGCATGTATGGTTCTTGTATTGTAAACCCTTGAATCTCTCTTCCTCTTCATAGCGATGTGATGGCTATCAGAAAGGTAGTTTTCAACATGGTGAATTGGAGTTCAGCTTTATGCACAGCTTGAAATGGTTTTGTCATTTGTGACAGCACTGTGTTTAAGATCCACCTTTTCAATTTTGCTGCCTAACATTTTCTTGTTGTTGGTTATCTAGCCTTCTTTAGTACCTCTATGGTCCCAGCTGTTATTTTTAAGTGTCCGAATTCTATATATTCCAGCGCAGTGCTACTGGATTGAGTGTTGCTAGTTCTGGGTGGAATACTCACCCATTCTGCATTTTGAGTAGGTCCTGTTACACCTTGATCCTATCATCTGTCCACTGGACAGTTCAAGTAGGTTTGAATACCATGCTTGCCTGGCCCATGAGTTTCGTCCCTGGCCTTTTCCAGTACCTTTGGTATTAGGGGAAATCACAGGAAAGGTATAGGAAAATATCCCTGATCAGTTTAGTGACAGGAAATTCCTCTGACTGGTGGTGTGGAAACCTGGAGGCGAAGAGTCTGCATTTTTTGTTTTCTGCTTGTAGGAAGCTGGCCTGGTGCATGAGGAGCATCTATGGTATTATCACCCTATGCCAGGTCCAGGTATCCCCTATTAGTGAGGTGTAGTCAGTGTCTAGGAAGCCAGGCTCTCTAGAGGTAGCTGTAGCTAAGCAGCCAAGGCTATCTAGGAGACATACAAAGCTCATGCAATACCACTTAGTCACACAGCACTTACACACAGTGTTGCAAAAATAAAAGGTACCTTATTTTAGTGACAAAAACTAAAATACGGTTGTAGGAAAGTACCCTCTTGTTTGCATGGTTACCCCCACTTTTCAACTGATGTCAGAGTGTTTCTACTGTGTTTACCGGGATCCTGCTAAGCATGCTCCCAGTAACTGTGCTCTCTTTGGATTTGGTTGTCCCCAACTTTTTACACCCCACAATTAGCATACTGATGACCCCATGTAAGTCCCTAGCATATAGTACCCAGGTCATTGGGGCACCAGCAATTCCCCATGGGCTGCAGCTAATATTATGCCACCCATGGGAGCCCATGCAAAGTGTGTTTCCAAGCCTGCCATTGCAACCTGCGTGAAAAGGTGCATGCAGCATGTGCGAAAGGGTGCATGCAGCGTTTTCAGTACAGGTCACTGCACCAGGTCACTAAGTCACCCCTATGGCAGGCCCTCCTAACCCAGAGGGCACGGTGCAAGTATCTGCATGAGCGGAGGTGCCCCTACAAACTACAGCTCCATTTTCCTGGACTTCGTGGCATAGGACCCAGTACCCTCACCTGCTTTTTGCAGTGCCACATGGTGGTGGTCTCAATCAGAATCTGAACCAGCCATCCTCTTGATGTTTGACAGGATGCCCTCATACTAAGCTAACTGCCTGCAGCTCCAACAGATTTATGTTGATAGGTCTCAGAGACCAGAGGCCCGATCTCCACCTCTCCCACATGGTCATCCCAACCAAGTAGTGACCAGTCAGCACCATCCACTCTGGGAAAAGGGGGTGGGTGGATGTCTGTTGCTGGCCTAACTGCAGTTAAGTAGGCACTACTGCAGATCTTTGGCACTCTTCTCCGATATCTGGGAGAAATCTGCCAGGTTCCTCTGGCGATGGGCCACTGAGACTGCCCCTACAGTGTCTAAGTCTATCCACCTCAGAGCCCATATATGCCATGGGATATGGTCAGGAAGATGGATACAGAATGCAAGTGGGCCAAGAAGCCTCAGAGCCAATATCACTCAGTCAGGACAGAGGCTGAAACATCTGGATCATAGCCCAAAGGTCCTGGACTTGTTGGTCCAGAGGAAATGCGCAAAAGCGCAACATATCCAGAATGGCTCAGAAGGGAAGTGTAGGAAGTTGGCTCTGTATATACTATCTCAAAGTAAGAGATAGTGTGCACAGAGTCCAAGAGTTCCCCTTAGTGGTAAGATAGTGGCAAAAAGTGATAATTCTAAAGCTCTATTTTGTGGTAGTGTGGTCGAGCAGCAGGCTTATCAGAGGGTAGTGTTAATCATTTGTTGTATACACACAGGCAATAAATGAGGCGCTCACACTCACTTACTCCAGGCCAATAGGTTTTTATATTGAAAAATGTATTTTCTTAGTTTATTTTAAGAACCACAGGTTCAAGATTTATAAGTAATACTTTAAATGAAAGGTATTTCACTTAGCTAGTGGACAGTGCAAAAATCAACAGTTCCTGTGGTAGTTAAGTAGAGGTTAGTTTTGAAGGTAAAACACTTACAAGTCTCAAAGTTGGGGCATAGATAGCCCACCGTTGGGGGTTTCAAGGCAACTCCAAAGTCACCACACAAGCAGCTCAGGGCCGGTCAGGAGCAGAGGTCAAAGAGGTGCCCAAAACACATAGGTTTCAATGGAGAACAGGGATGCCCTGGTTCTAGTCTGCCAGCTGGTAAGTACCTCCGTCCTCGGGGGGCAGACCAGAGGGGTTTGTAGGGCATGGGGGGGATTGGACAAGAAGGCACAGAAAGTACACACTCAGAGGCAGAGGGGCGGCCGGGTGCAGTGTGCAAACAGGCATCGGGTTTTAGATAGTAAGTAATGGGGAGAACCGGGGATCTCTTCAACAATGCAGGCAGGCACGAGGGGGTGCTCCTTGGGGCAGCCACCACCTGGGCTAGGCAGAGGGTCACTATTTGTACGGACTTTCTTGATGTGGTATTATGAAACAGCCACTTTGGAGTATGCCAAGACAGAAAATACTGTATAGATCTTTTTACATCTGATGGTCTAGCCCGCTTCTCTCTCTCTGTATTACGATAAAAAAAACATCTTGAAATTGAGCTATTTGGGGTCCTTTATCCCTCTCTTGTTTTCGTTGATAGAAGATCTTTGACCTATATTATCTTTGGAGAGGAGGCCCTGGTACAAACATGACCGTAATATTTGTCATCTTTGGTGAAGTGGAAAATTTAATGCACGCATCGGTATGAGAATTCAGTTTTATTGTACATACTCTGTACTATAAAGTGACGTTTGAACTGAGCTCTTGGACCTTTTTTCTAGAGTTAATGGTTGTCATAGGGATCCTTTTTCTCTCTCCTTTTGGAAGGAATATCTGTGAACCTACATTGGAATTATAAAGCTGAAGTTCGCTTTTCGTTTCTGAATTTGATGTATATCTTTGCCTTGGCTGCAGGTATATATTTTGAGTGAAGTGTATGTTGGTACTTATCGGACACTTGTGGGTGGCATGTTTTATATTTTTCTACTGGGGCACATCATCCTTCAGAGCACACCTTTTTATTTCTCTCTATTTGTATCTATTTTTAAATTGCACTTTTTAATTTTATTTTTATTCTTTGTAAGAGTGGTTATTCTAGTGTTGGCACTGGTGTTTCACCGTATCTCAAGAGTGTAGAGTTATTCAACTAATATCTGTTTGTATCTTATCAGGCTATTAATTACTGGGAAGGATTACAAAATAGATGAAGCCTGCAGTTCTGTGTATTATAAAATCCTCAAGGAATTGCCCTGATGAAGGCGGCCCCCCAAATTAGAGGACTTACGCTGAAACACGCGTAGGCTTGGTTCCTACTTCTGTTGGTGCAGAGAATTTGTTTTGGTCATTATCAGACAAGACTGACTGAGAATTGTTATTTAAACAATAGGATTTTGTCATTTTGAGCTGCTTTACGGCTATTGCCGAAAGAGGAAATGTTTATATTTAATTGCAATCAAATATCTTTGTGAGTTTTAAAAGTTATACATGTCTATTGTTGTGCTATCACCTTTGTATTGTCTTGTCCTGTGTGGCACCTGGTTTTCGTGAGTCATTTTTGTTTTATATCTGTATATTTGTTCTTACTGTATTTTATTGTTTATGCAATGTTTATGTATGGGTCAGGCTTCTATTTGTTTAACCTTCCTGTTTTGTATGTGTATATTTATAAGAATTAAGACTTTTTCTTTTTGTACATACACATTTAATAAATATCTTTGAATCCACTTTTATGAGTTTTTGTTTTGTATTTGTTTAGAAAGGTTGAATATTCATTGTAGCTCATTTTCTTCTTGTTCATACTCAGGCTTTGTTACTGGCCACAGAGTGACAAAGGAACTCTCCCCATGTGGCCAGCAACATGTCTGGTTTATGGCAGGAACTGGTCAGCCTACACTGGAAGTCGGCTATGTTTTCAGGGGGCATCTCTAAGATGCCCTCTTGGTGTATTTTACACTAAATTGTACACTGGCATCAGTGTGCATTTATTGTGCTGAAGTTTGATACCAAACGTCCCAGTTTTCAGTGTAGCCATCATGGTACTGTGGAGTTTGTGTTTGACAAACTCCCAGACCATATACTCTTATGGCTATCCTGCACTTACAATGTCTAAGGTTTTGCTTAGACACTGTAGGGGCATAGTGCTCATGCACATATGCCCTCACCTGTGGTATAGGGCATCCTGCCTTAGGGCTGTAAGGCCTGCTAGAGGGGTGACTTACTTATGCCACAGGCAGTGTGAGGTTGGCATGGCACTCTGATGGGAGTGCCATGTCGACTTAGTCATTTTATCCCCACCAGCACACACAAGCTGTGAGGCAGTGTGCATGTGCTGAGTGAGGGGTTCCCAGGGTGGCATACGTCATGCTGCAGCCCTTAGAGACCTTCCCTGGCATCAGGGCCCTTGGTACCAGGGGTACCAGTTACAAGGGAGTTACCCGAGTGCCAGGCTTGTGCCAATTGTGGAGACGAAGATACAGTTTAGGGAAAGAACACTGGTGCTGGGGCCTGGTTAGCAGGGTCCCAGCACACTTTCAAATCATAACTTAGCATTAGCAAAGGCAAAAAGTCAGGGGGTAACCATGCCAAGGAGGCATTTCCTTACAGGAAGCCTCTGCAAAAGTCAGGTGTGACTCCAGCAGGTTGACAGAATCCCAACAAGATCAAGAGGTTTGTCTTTACCCTGAAATGGGCTAAAATTCAATGGGGCAAGCCCATATTCAACATCTAGTCAAGGAAAGACTGGCACCTGGACCTCCATAAATAATAAGGACTACTGGTATCACCTTCATGAACACTCAAGGGGCACTGGTGAGGCCAAAAGGGAGTACAGCAAACTGAAAACACTTCTGACCCACCTTGAAAAGCAGGTAGCGCCTGTAGAAAATGGAAGTGAAAATAAGCACCCTGTAGGTCTAACACAACCATCCAGTCTTCAGGTTCCAAGAATGTTGGCCAATGTGAACATCTTAGTTTGTCCTTTCACAGGAAAGCACGGAGAGAGCAAAGACCTAAAACAGGACATAGGCATTTGTCCTGCATTAGGGAGTAGCAGAAATGACATCCAGTCCCTACTTCTAAAGGAAAGCTCCCTCACTATGGTTCTATATAGAAAAATAGGCAGATGGCCCTTCAAGACCTGCTCTGATGTAGGCAGCAAGTGTTGCAGGTCAAAATTAAATGACACTGTATAGCCCTGCTGGACAACCCTGGGTATAAGTGTTAAGCATTTAAACAGCACCAAAGCAATTGGGGAAGAAATTGAAACACTTAGGAAATCAGACACCAATTAATAAAAATAGGTTGTATTTTTATAAGCATTTAGACTCTAGAACAAAGACCCACCGGAAGGTTCTGGAGCTTAATTTTACAAGCAGTAATAAATCAGTGCAAGTTGCCTCAACTGCAAATAAGCCTTGGCAAAGTCAACCAACTGGACACAAACCTTTTTAAAGACCTTGAGCTAATTGGCAATGCAGTCGTGAAGAAGTACTTGGGGGCGACCATTTCAAGTAAAACATTTTAGAACAAGCCCAAGAAAATCAAGATCTCCAATGTCCCTAAAGAACGAGTTACTTACCTTCGGTAACGACTTTTCTGGTGGATACATTAGCTACCTGTGGATTCCTCACCTCATGAATACTCCCATGGCGCCAGCATTCTACGGAAATCTTCTTACTAGTCTCTGCACGTCGACGAGGACGTCACTGTCTCGCACGCGACGCCGTCTGACGTCATACAGGCAATAAGAGGTCCTCGACGACGTGCGGACGTCAGTACCAATCATTTTTTACGTGCATGAGAACAACCAGGCAATGCAATGAAAGAACAAAGCAACATCCATTATAATGTAAAAATACACCACATTGTATGAATAACTGTAAATCTTTTTATGTACATATATATATATATATATATATATATATAAAACTCTCTCTTTTAAAATATATATACACACACCAAGTATATACATAAAGATATATAGACATATACCTACATATATATAAATATATTATATATATACATCTATTGCACCCTCAAAGACCAAGAGGAGCACACTCAAGGATTACTTGGCAAGACCATAAAGGCAACGGGGAGGCGGGTGGGACCGTGAGGAATCCACAGGTAGCTAATGTATCCACCAGAAAAGTCGTTACCGAAGGTAAGTAACTCGTTCTTCTGATGGATACAACTACCTGTGGATTCCTCACCTCATGAATAGAGTCCCAAAGCAGTACCACGCCCGGCGGTGGGTGCCTAAATGGTCAAACCAAGAAATCCTGCAGCACTGACCGTGCAAAATGGCCGTCCCTTCTAACCTCAGAATCTAACCAGTAATGTTTTGCAAAAGTGTGAAGGGACGACCAAGTTGCGGCCTTGCAGATGTCGACCACAGGAACACCTCTGGCTAAGGCCGAAGTGGCCGACTTAGCTCTGGTGGAATGAGCTCTAATGCCCTCAGGAGGATCCTTCTTTGCCAAAGAGTAACATATTTTAATGCAAAGAACAACCCACCTGGATAGTGTTCTCTTGTGGACTGCCTTTCCTCTCCTCTTGCCCACGTATCCAATAAACAGCTGATCCTCCAGCCTGAAATCCTTTGTTCTATCGATAAAGAAGCTCAACGCTCTCTTTGGGTCCAGACGGTGCAGTCTTTCTTCCTCTTTGGAAGGATGAGGCGGAGGATAGAACGTGGACAAAGTAATTGCCTGAGCCAAATGGAAGGGTGAAACAACCTTCGGGAGGAAAGCAGCCTTGGTCCTCAACACCACCTTATCCCCATAAAAAGTTGTATAAGGGGGTTTTACTGATAAGGCCTGCAACTCACTCACTCTCCTTGCTGATGTTATAGCTATCAGGAAGACTGTTTTTAAAACCAAATACCTCAAGGGGCAAGAATGCATAGGTTCAAAAGGGGACCCCATAAGGAAAGTCAGGACTAAGGACAAATCCCATTGCGGCATAACGAATGGCTTTGGAGGATATTGATTTAGAAGACCTTTCAAGAATCTGATAACAATAGGGGATTTAAATAAAGATGGTTGGTCTGGAAGACATATGAAGGCTGACAAGGCCGATAAATAACCTTTAATGGTAGCCACTGCACAGCCTTTCTGCGCCAGAGATAGAGCAAAAGACAAAACGTCCGATAGATGAGCATGTAAAGGATCAATCTGCCTCTCTCCACACCACGCAACAAATTTAGACCACCTATTAGCGTAGATAGATTTAGTGGAGTGTCGCCTGGCCGCTAATATAACATCCACTACCTCAGGCGGGAGAGAGAAGGAACTCAGGTTGCC
The DNA here is from genome assembly GCF_031143425.1 of Pleurodeles waltl. NCBI lineage: Eukaryota > Metazoa > Chordata > Amphibia > Caudata > Salamandridae > Pleurodeles > Pleurodeles waltl. Next base: position 345,300,429 of record NC_090450.1, on the reverse strand, counting down.
CCGTTCAATCTCCAGGCATGTAGGTGCAGACTCTGGAGGTTGGGGTGTAGAACCTGCCCCTGCGACTGTGATAGGAGGTCTGCCCTGAAAGGGAGACGGAGCGGCGGGCACGTTGAGAGTTGGAGAAGGTCGGAGTACCACACCCTCCTTGGCCAATCCGGAGCTATTAAGATTACTAGAGCCCGGTCTTGGCGAATCTTCCTCAATACTCGAGGAATCAAGGGTATGGGAGGAAACGCGTAAAGCAACTGGCCGCACCAGGTCATTTGAAACGCGTCCCCCAACGCTTCCTGCATCGGATACTGAAGGCTGCAGAACAACGGACAATGCGCGTTCTCTCGAGTGGCGAACAGATCTACCCGAGGAAACCCCCACTTGTGGAAGATTAAACGGACTTGATCTGGATGGAGACGCCACTCGTGGTCTGCCGAGAAGTGGCGACTGAGACTGTCCGCACGCACGTTCAAGACTCCGGCCAGATGGTTTGCTATCAAGCAAATCCGATGGTCCTTTGCCCAGGACCATAGTCGAAGAGCTTCTCTGCAGAGAAGGTACGACCCCACTCCTCCCTGCTTGTTTATGTACCACATCGTGGTAGTATTGTCCGTTAGGACCTGTACCGACTGACCACGAAGGGAAGGGAGGAAGGCCTTGAGAGCCAGACGTACAGCCCGTAACTCTAACAGATTGATGTGAAAAATCTGTTCCTCTGGAGACCAAAGACCTTTGATCTCCAGATCCCCCAGATGAGCTCCCCACCCTAGAGTGGAAGCATCCGTTATGACTGTGGCCACTGGTGGCGACTGCTGGAACGGCTTTCCTTGTGAAAGATTGTTGCCTGCAATCCACCACTTCAAATCCACAGCAGCATCTCTGGAGATCTTGACAGTACCCTCTAGATCCCCTCTGTGTTGAGACCACTGCCTTCGGAGGCACCACTGAAGAGCCCTCATGTGCCAGCGAGCATGCATGACCAACAGAATGCAGGAGGCAAAAAGACCGAGCAGACGAAGGACCTTGAGGACTGGAACTACCGCTCCATTTCGAAACATTGGAACCAAATCCTGAATATCTTGAATCCGCTGAGGCGGAGGAAAGGCCCGACCCAATGTTGTATCCAGTACTGCCCCTATGAACAGGAGGCGCTGAGAGGGCTCCAGGTGAGATTTGGGCTCGTTCACCGAAAAGCCCAGGTCGAACAACAACTGGGTTGTTGACTGCAGATGACGCAACACAAGCTCCGGGGACTTGGCTTTGATCAACCAATCGTCCAAGTAAGGGAATACTGCTATCCCCTTCCTTCTGAGCTCTGCCGCAACCACCGACATCACCTTCGTGAAGACTCGAGGTGCTGAAGTAAGACCAAACGGAAGGACCGCAAACTGGTAGTGTTGCGATCCCACCACAAACCGGAGATACTTCCTGTGTGACTTGAGTATCGGGATATGAAAGTAAGCATCCTGCAAGTCGACAGACACCATCCAGTCTTCCATGTTCAACGCCAAAAGCACCTGTGCTAGGGTCAGCATCTTGAACTTTTCCTGCTTGAGGAACCAATTCAAGATCCTCAGGTCCAGAATTGGTCTCAAACGACCATCCTTCTTGGGAATCAGGAAATACCTTGAGTAAACTCCTTGACCCCTTTCCTGCTCCGGGACCAACTCCACCGCGCCCTTTAAAAGGAGGACTTCTACCTCCTGTTCTAGCAACAGGAGGTGTTCTTGTGAACAATACGAAGGGCGGGGCGGGATGAGGGGCGGAAACTCCCGAAAGGGAAGGGTGTAGCCTTTTCCCACAACACTGAGAACCCAAGTGTCCGACGTAACAGTCTCCCATTTGGTGAGAAAATGCTGTAATCTTCCCCCTACAGGAGAGGAGTGAGTGGGAAATGGTGGAAGCCTAAGGCTGCTTCCCCTGCTGCACCCCGCCAGAGGATGAGGAAGAGGCAGAGTGCTGCTGAGAGGCTCCCCTGGTGCGGACCCTACCCCTCCCCCTAAAAGATCTATAGGGGTGGGAAGAGGCAGGTTGCTGATATCTTCCCCGAAAGGAAGAGGAGGAAGAGCCACGCCCAAATCCACGAAACCTCCTGAAGAATCTGGAAGAGGCCGTGGAAGAAGGAGCTTGGAGTCCCAACGACTTAGCCGTGGCCCTGCTCTCCTTAAAACGTTCCAAGGCCGAATCAGCCTTAGCCCCAAACAGTTTGTCCCCATCAAACGGGAGATCCAACAATGTGGACTGTACATCTGCCGAAAAGCCCGAGTTACGGAGCCAGGCCTGTCTCCTTTCCACCACAGTTGTGCCCATTGCTCTGGCTACCGAGTCGGTGGTATCCAGTCCCGTCTGGATAATTTGGGTCGCAGCAGCCTGGGCATCAGAGACAAGATCCAAAAGACCCTGGGGAAGCTCTGTAAACGAAGAGGAGATGTCATCCATCAGAGCATGAATATACCTCCCCAGGATACAGGTCGCATTAGTGGCCTTTAACGCCAGACTGCAGGACGAAAAAATCTTCTTGGACTGCGCCTCTAGCTTTTTTGAGTCTCTGTCCCCAGGCACCGTCGGGAAAGAACCAGGCGCTGACTTGGACGAACAGGAGGCCTGCACTACCAAGCTCTCCGGCGTAGGGTGCCTAGATAGGAAACCAGGATCAGTTGGAGCCGTCCGATACCTCCTGGCCACGGCTCTGTGAACTGCTGGGGAAGATGCCGGCCTCTTCCACACCTCTAAAACCGGATCCAGCAGAGCGTCATTAAAAGGTAACAGAGGCTCCGCCGCGGCTGAGGCCGGATGCAACACCTCCGTCAAAAGGTTTTGTTTTGCCTCCACCACCGGCAAAGGCAGGTCCAAAAAACTAGCTGCCTTCCGTACCACTGTATGAAAGGAAGCAGCTTCCTCAGTATATTCCCCCGGGGACGAAAGGTCCCACTCAGGGGAAGTGTCCAGCCCACTGGCCGACTCCAGTCCACGCAGCCCATCACCCGAGTCCTCTAGCTCTCCTTCCTCTAGGGCTCGTTGGTACTCCTGCTCTTCTAGTACCCGGAGAGCACGTCTCCTCGAATGAAGTCGTTGTTCAATACGCGGAGTCGACAATGCCTCCGCCGAAGTCGAAGATCGGCGCCGATCTTCAGAAGCCACCGACGCCGCGTCCGGCGCCACATGTAACTTCGGCGCCGACGAAAGAGCAGCTGAAGCAGATGGACCCACCGGAGTCACAGGCCGAAATCCCGACGTCGACGGGATGGAAATCCCCGGGGCCAATCCTTCAGAAGCCACCGGAGCGGCCACCGGCGCCGACACTGGCGCCGAGCCCACGTTCCCAAACGGGAGAAAGGGCATAAAGGGTGCCGGCCGAAGAGGCGCAGGATCACCCAAAGAAAAGGCCAAAGGCCCAGCCGGAGCACCCCCTGGAGCCATCTGTTGGAAGATGGCATACATCGCATTCAAGAATGCGGAACTATCGGCTCCAGGGGTGGGAAAAGCCGGATACTGGGGTGCCTGTCTCGGAGGCGACCCCGACTCCGGCCTCGGCGTCTGCGCCGGAGAAAACACTTGAGGCTCCAATACCTCAATCACCGACGCCTGTCCAGGCGAAGTTGGTGACGCCGGAGAGGGCAACGGCGTCGAAGGATGCGGCGTCACCGTGGGGCTGACCTCCCATGTCTTTCGGCGCCGATCCGGAGACCTGGAACGAGCCTCCCTTGAATGACGCCGAGATTCTCTACGGCGCCGGGAGTCTCGATGACGCCGATGTTTTGGAGAAGACTTCTTGTGATGCTTCTCCTTTGACTTGGCCATAAACAGCTTCGCCTCACGTTCTTTAAGGGCCTTCGGATTCATGTGCTGACATGAATCACAAGTCGAGACGTCGTGGTCGGAGCTCAAACACCAAAGGCAATCGGAATGAGGATCCGTCACCGACATCTTGCCTCCACACTCACGACAAGGCTTAAATCCAGACTTTCTCTGCGACATTATTTCCACGGAGAAAGAGTACGCAGCAAGATATACACTGTAACCGCAAGAGTAACAGTTGCTCCCTCGAAGATAACCGTTTCGAATGCACGGAAAAAAGGGAACTGACGTCCGCACGTCGTCGAGGACCTCTTATTGCCTGTATGACGTCAGACGGCGTCGCGTGCGAGACAGTGACGTCCTCGTCGACGTGCAGAGACTAGTAAGAAGATTTCCGTAGAATGCTGGCGCCATGGGAGTATTCATGAGGTGAGGAATCCACAGGTAGTTGTATCCATCAGAAAACACACACACAAAAAAAAATGTATGAAAGCACCCTTTTTGATATGGTTAGCCCCAATTTCCTGGCCTGTCTTCTGATGTGGCTTCGACCGTTAGTACACTGGGACCAAGCTAACCAGGTCCTCAGTGCTAGATCTTTCTCCAAAACTGCACAGTTGTTTTGCACAATTAGAAAACTCTTTAGCTACCACTGTACATCCCCAGTAAATGGTACCCCTAGTACCCAGTGCACCAAGGAAGGACACTGAAGGCTGCAGCAACAGTTGAGCCCCTCCAGGGACCCCTCACAAAACCCACACAGTGCTGCCTTTGCAGACTGCGTTTGTAGGTGCAGGTTAAATTGGGAAAACAACCTATTAACACTGTGTGCCAGGCCCCCTACACTGCATGCACCAGGTGTGAGTAACCCCTAAGGCAGGGTGCATCAGGACACATGTGAGGGCATATATGCATGAGCAGATATGTCCCTGATATACCTGTTAATTCTGAGACACAGTAAGGAAATGGCTCCCTGTTGCAGTTACCCCCCACTTTTTGTCTGATATGATGCTGACTTGACTGAGAAATGTGCTGGGACCCTGATAACCAGGCACCAGCACCAGTGTTCTTTCACCTAAAATGTACCATTGTTTCCACAATTGGCACACCCCCGGCACACAGGTAAGTCTCTTGTAAAAGGTACCAGTGGTACCAAGGGCCCTGTGACCAGGAAAGGTCCCTAAGGGCTGCAGCATATGCTGTGCCACCCTAAAGGACACCCCACCTAAAACATGCCATTGTAGATTGTGTGTGTTGGTGGGGAGATAAAGGCAAAGTCGACATGGCATCCCCCTCAGGATGCCATGCCCACAAAATACTGCCTGTGGCATAGGTAAGTCACCCCCTCTAGACTGCTTTACAGCCCTAAGGCAGGGTGCATATACCACAGGTAAGGGCATAGCTGCATGAGCAATATGCCCCTACAGTGTCTAAGTCTATTCTTAGACACTGTAAGTACAGTGTGGCCATTTTAAGTATATGGTCTTGGAGTTTGTCAAAAACAAACTCCACAGCTCCGTAATGGCTTCACTGAATACTGGGAAGTTTGTTATCAAAACGTCTCAGAATAATAAACCCACACTGATGCCAGTGTTGGATTTATTAAAAAATGCACACAGAAGGCATCTTCGAGATACCTCCTGTATTTTACCCAATCCTTCAGTGCAGGACTGACTGGTCTGTGCCAGCCTGCTGCTGAGAGACTAGTTTCTGAACCCCTGGGGTGAGAGCCTTTGTGCTCTGAGGCCAGAAACACAGCCTGCACTGGGTGGAGGTGCTTAACACCTCCCCCATACAGGAACTAAAACACCTGGCAGTGAGCCTCAAAGGCTCAAGCTTCGTGTTACAATGCCCCAGGGCACTCCAGCCAGTGGAGATGCCCACCCCCCCCTGGACACAGCCCCCACTTTTGGTGGCAAGTTCAGGGGAGATAATGAGAAAAACAAGGAGTCACCCACCAGTCAGGACAGCCCCTAAGGTGGCCTGAGCTTAGGTGACCCCTGCCTTGAGAAATCCTCCATCTTGAGTTTGGAGGATTCCCCCAATAGAATTAGGGATGTGCCCCACTCCCCACAGGGAGGAGGCATAAAGAGGGTGTAGCCACCCTCAAGGACAGTAGCCATTGGCTACTGCCCTCCCAGACCTAAAAAACACCACTAAATTCAGTATTTAGGGGCTCCCCAGATCCCAGGAAATGATTCCTACAACCTTACCAAAGGAGGACTGCGGACCTGAAGCCCTGCAGAGAAGACTGAGACGACAACTGCCTTGGCCCCAGCTCTACCGGCCTGTCTCCCAACTTCGAAGAAAACTGCAACAGCGACGCATCCAACAGGGACCAGCGACCTCTGAAGCCTCAGAGGACCAAGAAACTCCAGTGAACAGCGGCTCTGTTCAAAACCAGCTACTTCTCGGCAACAAAGAAGCAACTTCCAATGACTTCACATTTCCTGCCGGAAGCGTGAGACTTCACCCTCTGCACCCGACGCCCCCGGCTCAACCTGCAGAAAACCAACACCTCAGGGAGGACTCCCCGGCGACTGCGAGCCCGTGAGTAACCAGACGCGACCCCACTGACCCCCCCCCCCCCCCCCCACAGCAACATCTGCAGAGAGAATCCAGAGGCTCCCCTGACCGCAACTGCCGTAACAAGGGACCCAGCGCCTGGAACCAACACTGCACCCGCAGCCCCCAGGACCTGAAGGAACCGAACTTTGACGCAGGAGTGACCCCCAGACGACCCTCTGCCTAGCCCAGGTGGTGGCTGTCCCGAGAAGCCACCCCTGTGCCTGTCTGCACTGCTAGAATGACCCCTGGGTCCCTCCATTGTTTCCTACCTGAAACCTGACACCTGCTTTGCACACTGCACCCGGCCGCCCCTGTGCTGCTGAGGGTGTGTTTTGTGTGCCTACTTGTGTCCCCACCCAGTGCTCTACAAAACCCCACTGGCCTGCCCCCAGAGACACAGGTACTTACCTGCTGACAGACTGGAACCGGAGCACTCCTGTTCTCCATAGGCGCCTGTCTGTTTTGGGCACCTCTTTGACCTCTGCACCTGACCGGCCCAGAGCTGCTGGTGTAGTAACTTTGGGGGTTGCCTTGAACCCCCCAACGGTGGGCTGCCTATGCCCCAGGACTGAGTCTTGTAAGTGTTTTACTTACCTCCCCCAGGAACTGTTGATTTTTGCACTGTGTCCACTTTGAAAATAGCTTATTGCCATTTTTACAAAGACTGTACATGATATTGTTTTCTTTCAAAGTTCCTAAAGTATCTAAGTGAAGTACCATGCATTTAAAGTGTTTAATGTAAATCATGAACCTGTGGTTCTAAAAATAAACTAAGAAAATATATTTTTCAATATAAAAACCTATTGGCCTGGAATTGTCTGAGTGTGAGTTCCTCATGTATTGCCTGTGTGTACAACAAATGCTTAACACTACCCTCTGATAAGCCTCATGCTCGGCCACACTACCACAATATAGAGCATTAGAATTATCTATTTTTGCCACTATCTTACCTTTAAGGGGAACCCTTGGACTCTGTGCACACTATTTCTTACTTTGAAATAGTATATACAGAGCCAACTTCCTACAGTGGGGGTGAAAATGGTACAAGTTAGAAGGGATAGAGCATTATTACTGGACTCCTGGTTAACAGGATCCTAGTGAACACAGTCAAACACACTGACAAGGCAGAAAATGGAGGTGACCATGCCAAGAATAAGGGTACTTTCCTACAACCCTGCAACCGGCCGCACCTGTGCCGCTGAGGATGTATGGTTGGTGCGGACCTGTGAGTTAACTTGAGCCCAAACCTGTGGACATCTTAACCCCCGGCGACTGGAACTTTAAGTCTTGTACTTACCTCCTTCCTAAAACTGTCGCTGAAAATTGCACTGTCAACTTTTAAAACGGATATTTGCTATTTTCACTACCTATGTCCAGTTACATAATGTTGCCAGGATTGGAAGTATGATTCCATGCAATCTGGGGGCTCTTTAAAGGACCCCCAGCATTGCTCCAACCAGCCTTCTGGGGTTTTCCTGGGAGCCCAAGCTGCTGCCACCCATGAGACAGGTTTCTGCCCTCCTGCTGCTTTATCAGCTCAAGCCCAGGAAGGCAGAACAAAGGATTTCCTTTGGGAGAGGGGGGTAACAGCCTCTCCTTTTGGAAATAGGTGTTGCATGGCTTGGGAGGGCTAGACTCACAAGGCCACTGGTATGCTTTGAAGGGCACATTTGGCCGCCTCCTTGCATAAACCAGTCTGCACCAGTTCAGGGACCTCCAGTCCCTGCTCTGGTGCGAAACTCAACGATGGAAAAGAGTGACCACTCCCCTGTCCATCACCACCCCAGGGGCAGTGCCCATAGCTCCTTCATGGGGTCCCTTGATTCTGCTATCTTGAACCCAAGGTGGGCAGAGGCCTCCGGGAGCATCTGAGCAGCCAGGTCAGGCAAGTGACATCTGAGCCCCCTCCTGGTAGGTGGTCTCCTAGTTAGGTGACAATCCCCTTTTCAGGGATATTTAGGGTCTCCCTCTTGGGTGGGGTCCTCTGATTGGGCTTGCAAGATTCCAGCAGGACTCCTCTGCCACCTCTACTTCAACTCCTGGCAAATGGAACTGCGACTGGACCCTCCAGGAACTGACAATCTGCATCCACGACGAAGAGTCTGCTTGCAACATTGTTTCCACGGCTCCTTCCAGCTTCAGCAATATTTTCCTGACTCTGTATCCTCTGAGGGCGGTAAGTCTTCAGCCTGCATGAAAATGAAGAAGGAATTGCCCTTGGGAGAGTCACCACTCGCCTGCAGGCACCAACTGCAACGATGACCAGCTGTGTGGATATCCCCTCTTCCTGAGCTGCATGGATCCTGTATCACAGGTGGTTGTGTGGAGTGGTCCCCTCTCTCCTCTCTACCATCTGTCCAACTTTGTTGAAGGTAAGCCCTTGCCTTTCCACACAGGACAGTACCCTGATGCACCATGTCTCTTGCAGCTACCAAGGCTTGTTGGCATCTCCAAGTGATCTTCAGGCTCCATTACTCTGACTAGAGTCCCTTATCTAACTGCATTTGCACTGTTTTCTATTACTTTCTAGCTCTATTGCGGATCACTAGTGTATATATTTAGTGTGTTACATCCTATTGGAGAGTTGCCTCTAGTACTTTTTGGTACTGTGTCACTGAAAAATAAGTACTTTTATTTTTGTAACAGCAAGTGTTTTCTTTCATGTATGTAAGTGCTGTGTGACTGTAGTGGTATTGCATGAGCTTTGCATGTCTCCTAGATAAGCCTTGGCTGCTCATCCACAGCTACCTCTAGAGAGCCTGGCTTCTAGGCACTGGCTACACTTCACTGAGCGAGGATACCTGGACCTGGTATAAGGTGTAATTACCTTAGGTACCCATCACACACCAGGCCAGCTTCCTACAATCTTGTTTGGAAAGAATTAAGCCACAAGGGTAAGTGTTATGCCCACTTCCCAGCAGAAAGGGCGTAGTCACGCATTGGCTACCACCTGGCACTTACATTAACACCCCTAAATTGACTATTTCGGTGGCACCCTGGAAACTTTAGAAGACTACCAACGAAGAAAAGGACAAAGAGTTGCACCTGTAGAAGAAGAAAAGAGGCAGCTGACTTGGAACTAGGCCCTCTGGCCTCAACTGACTTTGCCCGAAAAAAGATTTGTCCTGCAGCTGAGCTTTAAGGAAACCCAGGACGACTGCCTGCCCTCTACAAAGACTGACTCCTGTGATCAGCAGAATTGCTCTGCAACAAAGTTTCAAGAAAGGACTCTGCAGCCCCTGGAAAAGCAAGGATCCGACACCTGAAGTGACCTCTCCACCCAATTACGACAACCCAAGGTGTAGTCAACCAACAGTGCCAGCCCAGTTCCCCGGCTGTCTAGAGTTAGAGTCCACTCAGGTTTTACCCCTCTGACTCCCCTAAATTGCCTGCAGACTCTGCACGCAGGCCCCCTCTCCTGCAGTCTTGTGGTGAGAGAAACTACCTCTTCAGCAACCACTGAACCAGTTGCCGCCGACCCCATCTGAGGTGGGTCATTGGTACCAACAAGATTCCACAGCTCCCCTGAGCTCAAGTCCACTTTGGGTACACCCCCCCCCCCCTTCCCCTCCCCAGCTGGACTCCGACACCTGAAGCCTCAACATGCAGGACCCCCTGACAGTTCTCCCGAACGAAGAAGCCCAATGCCTAAAGACACCCCTAAATCAGTCATCGCTGTGCCCTGGAGAAAAGGACCAAAGGTGCAACTACATCCTCAAGCACCCAAAGTCAACTTCCTACCTGTTTGTTGTCCCAGATTGGCTTTGTTTTCCTCTACGGGGAAAACATTGAGTGTGTTCTGAATATTGCACTGTATTGATTTCTAAAACTGCTAAGTATTTACGCTTAAAAATCTACTTACCTAAGTCAGAAGCTTTTGGGTTTGAAACATTAAAAAAAGTGTAATTTTTCTAAACTGGTGTCGGATTTATTCTGTGAGTGTCATTTATTGCCTCTGAGCACAACAAATGCTCAGAACTACCCTCTGGTAACCATAACTGCTCACCCACACTACCAGAAATTAAGCAGTAGTCCCATCTAGTTTTGCCTCTACAATACCAATTAGAGATCCATTGAAGACTCTGCACAGTGTACTTCATTTTAGTGCAGTATGTAGAGAGTCAGTTTTCTACAGCCATTAAGGGCGGTGGCATATCTTAGGCCACCCTAAAGGAACCACACACAAATTGCTCTCAACCTGCCATTGTAGGAAGCTAGCCTAGGGAATGGTGTGCACCTTTGGTTTTATTACCTTATACCAGGTCAAGGAATCCCCCATTAGTGAAGTGTATGCAGTGTCTAAGACACCAGGGCTCTAGAGGTAGCTCTGGATGAGCAACCAAGACTTATCTAGGAGACATACAAAGCTTATCAAATACCACTATAGCCACACAGTACCCCCACACATAAGAGGCACACAGTGCTTCAAAAATAAAGATGCTTTATTATGGTAGTGTTGGGCTCGGAGTGTTACAAGTTATTTTTCTCCGAAGAAGCCTTTCGAGTCACGAGATCGAGGGACTCCTCCCCTTTCGGCTCCATTGCGCATGGGCGTCGACTCCATCTTAGATTGTTTTTCCCGCAGAGGGTGAGGTAGGAGTTGTGTATTATAGTAATAGTGCCCATGCAATGGAGTAAATATGTATGTACATAATGTAGTTTAAAGGGATATATTTACAAATTTACAAATGTTTAAGATCAACTTTGAAACGGCTACAGGCTCCCGGGGAGGCGGGTGGGCGCATGTGAATCTGCAGCGTCTCATGCCACGAACAGATGTACACTGGGTAAATGACATTTTCCGTTCAATGGAATGTGTGGCTGCAGATACACATGCTTTGCATAGACTAGTAAGCAGTTATCTCCCCAAAAGCAGTTGTAGGAAGTTGGCTCTGTATGTGCTATTTCAAAGTAAGGAATAGCATGCACAGAGTCCAAGGGTTCCTCTTAGAGGTAAAATAGTGGTAAAAATAGATAATACTAATGCTCTATTTTGTGGTAGTGTGGTCGAGCAGTAGGCTTATCCAAGGAGTAGTGTTAAGCATTTGTTGTACATACACATAGACAATAAATGAGGTACACACACTCAGAGACAAATCCAGCCAATAGGTTTTGTTATAGAAAAATATATTTTCTTAGTTTATTTTAAGAACCACAGGTTCAAATTTAACATGTAATATCTTGTTTGAAAGGTATTGCAGGTAAGTACATTAGGAACTTTGAATCATTTCAATTGCATGTATACTTTTCAAGTTATTCACAAATAGCTATTTTAAAAGTGGACACAGTGCAATTTTCACAGTTCCTGGGGGAGGTAAGTTGTTGTTAGTTTTACCGGGTAAGTAAGACACTTACAGGGTTCAGTTCTTGGTCCAAGGTAGCCCACCGTTGGGGGCTCAGAGCAACCCCAAAGTCACCACACCAGCAGCTCAGGGCCGGTCAGGTGCAGAGTTCAGAGTGGTGCCCAAAACGCATAGGCTTCAATGGAGAGAAGGGGGTGCCCCGGTTCCAGTCTGCCAGCAGGTAGGTACCCGCGTCTTCGGAGGGCAGACCAGGGGGGTTTTGTAGGGCACCGGGGGGGGGACACAAGCCCACACAGAAATTTCACCCTCAGCGGCGCGGGGGCGGCCGGGTGCAGTGTTAGAACCAGCGTCGGTTTCGCAATGGAAGTCAATGAGAGATCAAGGGATCTCTTCAGCGCTGCAGGCAGGCAAGGGGGGGCTTCCTCGGGGAAACCTCCACTTGGGCAAGGGAGAGGGACTCCTGGGGGTCACTTCTGCAGTGAAAGTCCGGTCCTTCAGGTCCTGGGGGCTGCGGGTGCAGGGTCTTTTCCAGGCGTCGGGACTTAGGTTTCAGAGAGTCGCGGTCAGGGGAAGCCTCGGGATTCCCTCTGCAGGCGGCGCTGTGGGGGCTCAGGGGGGACAGGTTTTGGTACTCACTGTCGTAGAGTAGTCCGGGGGTCCTCCCTGAGGTGTTGGTTCTCCACCAGCCGAGTCGGGGTCGCCGGGTGCAGTGTTGCAAGTCTCACGCTTCTTGCGGGGAGATTGCAGGGTTTCTTTAAAGCTGCTTCTTTGGATAAAGTTGCAGTCTTTTTGGAGCAGGTCCGCTGTCCTCGGGAGTTTCTTGTCGTCGTCGAAGCAGGGCAGTCCTCAGAGGATTCAGAGGTCGCTGGTCCCTTTGGAAGGCGTCGCTGGAGCAGAGTTCTTTGGAAGGCAGGAGACAGGCCGGTGAGTTTCTGGAGCCAAGGCAGTTGTTGTCTTCTGGTCTTCCTCTGCAGGGGTTTTCAGCTAGGCAGTCCTTCTTGTTGTTGCAGGAATCTAATTTTCTAGGGTTCAGGGTAGCCCTTAAATACTAAATTTAAGGGCGTGTTTACGTCTGGGGGGTTAGTAGCCAATGGCTACTAGCCCTGAGGGTGGGTACACCCTCTTTGTGCCTCCTCCCAAGGGGAGGGGGTCACAGTCCTAACCCTATTGGGGGAATCCTCCATCTGCAAGATGGAGGATTTCTAAAAGTTAGAGTCACCTCAGCTCAGGACACCTTAGGGGCTGTCCTGACTGGCCAGTGACTCCTCCTTGTTATTCTCATTATTTTCTCCGGCCTTGCCGCCAAAAGTGGGGGCCGGGGCCGGAGGGGGCGGGCAACTCCACTAGCTGGAGTGTCCTGCGGTGCTGTGACAAAGGGGTGAGCCTTTGAGGCTCACCGCCAGGTGTTACAGCTCCTGCCTGGGGGAGGTGTTAGCATCTCCACCCAGTGCAGGCTTTGTTACTGGCCTCAGAGTGACAAAGGCACTCTCCCCATGGGGCCAGCAACATGTCTCTAGTGTGGCAGGCTGCTGGAACTAGTCAGCCTACACAGACAGTCTGTTAAGTTTCAGGGGGCACCTCTAAGGTGCCCTCTGGGGTGTATTTTGCAATAAAATGTACACTGGCATCAGTGTGCATTTATTGTGCTGAGAAGTTTGATACCAAACTTCCCAGTTTTCAGTGTAGCCATTATGGTGCTGTGGAGTTCGTGTTTGACAAACTCCCAGACCATATACTCTTATGGCTACCCTGCACTTACAATGTCTAAGGTTTTGCTTAGACACTGTAGGGGCACAGTGCTCATGCACTGGTACCCTCACCTATGGTATAGTGCACCCTGCCTTAGGGCTGTAAGGCCTGCTAGAGGGGTGTCTTACCTATACTGCATAGGCAGTGAGAGGCTGGCATGGCACCCTGAGGGGAGTGCCATGTCGACTTACTCATTTTGTTCTCACTAGCACACACAGGCTTGCAAGCAGTGTCTGTGCTGAGTGAGAGGTCTCCAGGGTGGCATAAGACATGCTGCAGCCCTTAGAGACCTTCCTTGGCATCAGGGCCCTTGGTACTAGAAGTACCAGTTACAAGGGACTTATCTGGATGCCAGGGTCTGCCAATTGTGGATACAAAAGTACAGGTTAGGGAAAGAACACTGGTGCTGGGGCCTGGTTAGCAGGCCTCAGCACACTTTCAATTGTAAACATAGCATCAGCAAAGGCAAAAAGTCAGGGGGCAACCATGCCAAGGAGGCATTTCCTTACAGCGGTGGTTTAGCCTGTAGGAGTTGAAGTTGTCTGAAACAAAGTTCGTAGTGCTGCTTGGCCTACTGTGGCTTGTTGTGCTGTTAACACATCCACGCAATAGTGCTTGGTAAACATATGAGGCGTAGACCATGTGGCTGCCTTACATATGTCAGTCATTGGAATGTTTCCTAGACAGGCCATAGTAGCACCTTCCTTTCTAGTTGAGTGTGCCTTTGGTGTAATAGGCAGTTGTCTTTTTGCTTTGAGATAACAGGTTTGAATGCATTTAACTATCCATCTAGCAATGCCTTGTTTGGAAATTGGATTTCCTGCATGAGGTTTTTGGAAAGCAACAAATAATTGCTTTGTTTTCCGAATTTGTTTTGTTCTGTCAATGTAGTACATTAACGCTCTTTTGATGTCTAATGTATGTAGTGCTCTCTCAGCTACATAATCTGGCTGTGGGAAGAACACTGGTAATTCTACTGTTTGATTCAAGTGGAACAGTGATATGACTTTTGGTAAAAATTTAGGATTTGTCCGTAGAACTACTTTATGCTTGTGTGTAAAGAAATGGCTCCCTGTTGCAGTTACCCCCCACTTTTTGCCTGATACTGATGCTGACTTGACTGATAAGTGTGCTGGGACCCTGCTAACCAGGCCCCAGCACCAGTGTTCTTTCACCTAAAATGTACCATTGATCCCACAATTGGCACACCCTGGCATCCAGATAAGTCCCTTGTAACTGGTACCTCTGGTACCAAGGGCCCTGATGCCAGGGAAGGTCTTTAAGGGCTGCAGCATGTATTATGCCACCCTAGAGACCCCTCACTCAGCACAGACACACTGCTTACAAGCCTGTGTGTGCTAGTGAGAACAAAATGAGTAAGTCGACATGGCACTCCCCTCAGGGTGCCATGCCAGCCTCTCACTGCCTATGCAGTATAAGTAAGACACCCCTCTAGCAGGCCTTACAGCCCCAAGGCAGGGTGCACTATACCATAGGTGAAGGTACCAGTGCATGAGCACTGTACCCCTACAGTGTCTAAGCAAAACCTTAGAAATTGTAAGTGCAGGGTAGCCATAAGAGTATATGGTCTGGGAGTCTGTTTTACACGAACTCCACAGCACCATAATGGCTACACTGAAAACTGGGAAGTTTGGTATCAAACTTCTCAGCACAATAAATGCACACTGATGCCAGTGTACATTTTATTGTAAAATACACCCCAGAGGGCACCTTAGAGGTGCCCCCTGAAACTTAACCGACTGTCTGTGTAGGCTGACTAGTTCCAGCAGCCTGCCACACTAGAGACATGTTGCTGGCCCCATGGGGAGAGTGCCTTTGTCACTCTGAGGCCAGTAACAAAGCCTGCACTGGGTGGAGATGCTAACACCTCCCCCAGGCAGGAGCTGTAACACCTGGCGGTGAGCCTCAAAGGCTCACCCCTTTGTCACAGCCCAGCAGGGCACTCCAGCTTAGTGGAGTTGCCCGCCCCCTCCGGCCACGGCCCCCACTTTTGGCGGCAAGGCTGGAGGGAACAAAGAAAGCAACAAGGAGGAGTCACTGGCCAGTCAGGACAGCCCCTAAGGTGTCCTGAGCTGAGGTGACTAACTTTTAGAAATCCTCCATCTTGCAGATGGAGGATTCCCCCAATAGGGTTAGGATTGTGACCCCCTCCCCTTGGGAGGAGGCTCAAAGAGGGTGTACCCACCCTCAGGGCTAGTAGCCATTGGCTACTAACCCCCCAGACCTAAACACGCCCTTAAATTTAGTATTTAAGGGCTACCCTGAACCCTAGAAAATTAGATTCCTGCAACTACAAGAAGAAGGACTGCCTAGCTGAAAACCCCTGCAGAGGAAGACCAGAAGACAACAACTGCCTTGGCTCCAGAAACTCACCGGCCTGTCTCCTGCCTTCCAAAGAACTCTGCTCCAGCGACGCCTTCCAAAGGGACCAGCGACCTCTGACTCCTCTGAGGACTGCCCTGCTTCGACGACGACAAGAAACTCCCGAGGACAGCGGACCTGCTCCAAAAAGACTGCAACTTTATCCAAAGGAGCAGCTTTAAAGAACCCTGCAATCTCCCCGCAAGAAGCGTGAGACTTGCAACACTGCACCCGGCGACCCCGACTCGGCTGGTGGAGAACCAACACCTCAGGGAGGACCCCCGGACTACTCTACGACTGTGAGTACCAAAACCTGTCCCCCCTGAGCCCCCACAGCGCCGCCTGCAGAGGGAATCCCGAGGCTTCCCCTGACCGCGACTCTCTGAAACCTAAGTCCTGACGCCTGGAAAAGACCCTGCACCCGCAGCCCCCAGGACCTGAAGGACCGGACTTTCACTGCAGAAGTGACCCCCAGGAGTCCCACTCCCTTTCCCAAGTGGAGGTTTCCCCGAGGGAGCCCCCCCTTGCCTGCCTGCAGCGCTGAAGAGATCCCTTGATCTCTCATTGACTAACATTGCGAACCCGACGCTTGTTCTAACACTGCACCCGGCCGCCCCCGTGCCGCTGAGGGTGAAATTTCTGTGTGGGCTTGTGTCCCCCCCGGTGCCCTACAAAACCCCCCTGGTCTGCCCTCCGAAGACGCGGGTACTTACCTGCAAGCAGACCGGAACCGGGGCACCCCCTTCTCTCCATTCTAGCCTATGCGTTTTGGGCACCACTTTGAACTCTGCACCTGACCGGCCCTGAGCTGCTGGTGTGGTGACTTTGGGGTTGCTCTGAACCCCCAACGGTGGGCTACCTTGGACCAAGAACTGAACCCTGTAAGTGTCTTACTTACCTGGTAAAACTAACGAAAACTTACCTCCCCCAAGAACTGTGAAAATTGCACTAAGTGTCCACTTTTGAAATAGCTATTTGTGAATAACTTGAAAAGTATACATGCAATTGAAATGATTCAAAGTTCCTAATGTACTTACATGCAATACCTTTCAAACAAGATATTACATGTTAAATTTGAACCTGTGGTTCTTAAAATAAACTAAGAAAATATATTTTTCTATAACAAAACCTATTGGCTGGATTTGTCTCTGAGTGTGTGTACCTCATTTATTGTCTATGTGTATGTACAACAAATGCTTAACACTACTCCTTGGATAAGCCTACTGCTCGACCACACTACCACAAAATAGAGCATTAGTATTATCTCTTTTTACCACTATTTTACCTCTAAGGGGAACCCTTGGACTCTGTGCATGCTATTCCTTACTTTGAAATAGCACATACAGAGCCAACTTCCTACATTGTGTATTTGAATAAATGGTTCTTGTATGGTAAATGCTTGAATCTCACTTACTCTTCTTAGAGATGTGATGGCAATTAGAAATGCAACTTTCCATGTTAAGTATTGCATTTCACATGAGTGCATGGGCTCAAAAGGTGGACCCATGAGTCGTGTTAAGATAATGTTGTGGTTCCATGAAGGAACTGGTGGTGTTCTTGGTGGTATAATTCTCTTTAGACCTTCCATAAACACTTTTATGACTGGTATCCTAAATAGTGAAGTTGAGTGCGTAATTTGCAGGTAAGCTGAAATTGCGGTAAGATGTATCTTAATTGATGAAAAAGCTAGCTTTGACTTTTGCAAATGTAGTAAGTAGCTTACGATGTCTTTGGTAGAGGCGTGTAAGGGTTGAATTTGATTATTATGGCAATAATAAACAAATCTTTTCCACTTATTTGCATAGCAATGTCTAGTGGTTGGTTTCCTAGCTTGTTTTATGACTTCCATACATTCCTGTGTAAGGTTTAAGTGTCCTGTAAGGAAATGCCTCCTTGGCATGGTTACCCCCTGATTTTTTGCCTTTGCTGATGCTATGTTTTGATTTGAAAGTGTGCTGAGGCCTGCTAACCAGGCCCCAGCACCAGTGTTCTTTCCATAACCTGTACTTTTGTTTCCACAATTGGCACACCCTGGCATCCAGGTAAGTCCCTTGTAACTGGTACCCCTGGTACCAAGGGCCCTGATGCCAGGGAAGGTCTCTAAGGGCTGCAGCATATCTTATGCCACCCTGGGGACCCCTCACTCAGCACAGACACACTGCTTGCCAGCTTGTGTGTGCTGGTGAGGACAAAACGACTAAGCCGACATGGCACTCCCCTCAGGGTGCCATGCCAACCTCACACTGCCTATGCAGTATAGA
Source organism: Pleurodeles waltl (assembly GCF_031143425.1). Taxonomy (NCBI): domain Eukaryota; kingdom Metazoa; phylum Chordata; class Amphibia; order Caudata; family Salamandridae; genus Pleurodeles; species Pleurodeles waltl. The sequence continues at coordinate 345,282,374 of NC_090450.1, read as the reverse complement.
TAAGTCACCCCTCTAGCAGGCCTTACAGCCCTAAGGCAGGGTGCACTATACCATAGGTGAGGGCACCAGTGCATGAGCACCGTGCCCCTACAGTATCTAAGCCAAACCTTAGACATTGTAAGTGCAGGGTAGCCATAAGAGTATATGGTCTGGGAGTCTGTCAAACACGAACTCCACAGCACCATAATGGCTACACTGAAAACTGGGAAGTTTGGCATCAAACTTCTCAGCACAATAAATGCACACTGATGCCAGTGTACATTTTATTGTAAAATACACCCCAGAGGGCACCTTAGAGGTGCCCCCTGAAACCTTAACCAACTATCCGTGTAGGCTGACTGGTTTTAGCAGCCTGCCACACACGAGACATGTTGCTGGCCACATGGGGAGAGTGCCTTTGTCACTCTGTGGCTAGTAACAAAGCCTGCACTGGGTGGAGATGCTTATCACCTCCCCCTTGCAGGAGCTGTAACACCTGGCAGTGAGCCTCAAAGGCTCACCCCCTTTGTTACAGCACCACAGGGCATTCCAGCTAGTGGAGTTGCCCGCCCCCTCCGGCCACGGCCCCACTTTTGGCAGCAAGGCCGGAGGAGATAATGAGAAAAACAAGGTGGAGTCACTGGCCAGTCAGGACAGCCCCTAAGGCAACCTGAGCTGAAGTGACTCTGACTTTTAGGAATCCTCCATCTTGCAGATGGAGGATCCCCCCCAATAGGGATAGGAATGTAACCCCCTCCCCTTGGGAGGAGGCACAAAGCGGCCTAAACACAACCCTAAATTCTGTATTTAGGGGCTCCCCTGAACCTAGGAACTCCGATTCCTGCAACCTAAGAAGAAGAGGACTGCTAAGCTGAAAAACCCTGCAGAGAAGACGGAGACACCAACTGCTTTGGCCCCAGCTCTACCGGCCTGTCTCCCCCCTTCTGAAGAAACTGCTCCAGCGACGCTTTCCCCAGGGTCCAGCGACCTCTGAATCCTCAGAGGACTGCCCTGCTATAGAAGGGCCAAGAAACTCCCGAGAACAGCAGCCCTGTTTACCAAAGACTGCAACTTTGTTTCCAAAGAAGCAACTTCAAGACAACTGCATTTCCCGCCAGAAGCGTGAGACTTGCAACTCTGCACCCAACGCCCCCGGCTCGACTTGTGGAGAAACAACACTTCAGGGACGACTCCCCGGCGACTACGAGACCGTGAGTAGCCAGAGTTGCCCCCCCCTGAGCCCCCACAGCGACGCCTGCAGAGGGAATCCCGAGGCTCCCCCTGACCGCGACTGCCTAACTCCCAGATCCCGACGCCTGGAAAAGACTCTGCACCCGCAGCCCCCAGGACCTGAAAGATCGGAACTCCAGTGCAGGAGTGACCCCCAGGAGGCCCTCTCCCTTGCCCAGGTGGTGGCTACCCCGAGGAGCCCCCCCGCATCACTGAAGAGACCCCTTGGTCTCCCACTGATTCCAATTGAAAACCCGACATGTGTTTGTACACTGCACCCGGCCGCCCCCGTGCTGCTGAGGGTGTACTTTCTGTGCTAACTTGTGTCCCCCCCTGGTGCCCTACAAAACCCCCCTGGTCTGCCCTCCGAAGAAGCGGGTACTTACCTGCTGGCAGACTGGAACCGGGGCACCCCCTTCTCCATTGAAGCCTATGCGTTTTGGGCACCACTTTGAACTCTGCACCTGACCGGCCCTGAGCTGCTGGTGTGGTAACTTTGGGGTTGCTCTGAACCCCCAACGGTGGGCTACCTTGGACCCAAAATTGAACTCCATAGGTGGTTTACTTACCTGCAAAAACCAACATTACTTTACCTCCCCCAGGAACTGTGAAAATTGCACTGTCTAGTTTTAAAATAGCTATATGTGTTTTATTTGAAAAGTATATATGCTATTGTGATTATTCAAAGTTCCTAAAGTACTTACCTGCAATACCTTTCATGCAAAGTATTACATGTAGAATTTGAACCTGTGGTTCTTAAAATAAACTAAGAAAATATATTTTTCTATACAAAAACCTATTGGCCTGGAATTGTCTGAGTGTGTGTTCCTCATTTATTGCCTGTGTGTATGTACAACAAATGCTTAACACTACTCCTTTGATAAGCCTACTGCTCAACCACACTACCACAAAATAGAGCATTAGTATTATCTCTTTTTGCCACTGTCTTACCTCTAAGGGGAACCCTTGGACTCTGTGCATACTATTCCTTACTTTGAAATAGTGCATACAGAGCCAACTTCCTACATGTCCGAACTCTAAGACTTCAGGAGCCAAATTGCTAGATTCAGCGATGCTGGATTTGGGTGTCTGATCTGTTGTCTGTGTTGAGTTAACAGATCTGGTCTGTTAGGTAGTTTGACATGAGGAACTACTGAGAGGTCTAGTAGTGTTGTGTACCAAGGTTGTCTTGTCCAAGTTGGTGCTATTAGTATGAGTTTGAGTTTGTTTTGACTCAACTTGTTTACTAGATATGGAAGGAGTGGGAGGGGGGAAAAGCGTATGCAAATATCCCTGACCAACTCATCCATAACACATTGCCCTGAGACTGATCTTGTGGGTACCTGGATGCAAAGTTTCGGCATTTTGCGTTTTCTTTTGTTGCAAATAGGTCTATTTGTGGTGTTCCCCAACTTTGGAAGTAAGTGTCTAGTATTTGGGGGTGAATCTCCCATTCGTGGATCTGTTGGTGATCCCGAGAGAGATTGTCTGCTAACCGATTCTGAATCCCTGGAATAAACTGTGCTATTAGGCGAATGTGGTTGTGTATCGCCCAATGCCATATTCTCTGTGCCAGGAGACACAACTGTGTTGAGTGTGTCCCTCCCTGTTTGTTTAGGTAATACATCGTGGTAATGTTGTCTGTCTTGACAAGAATGTGTGTGTGGCTTATTATGGGTTGAAATGCCTAACGCTAGAAATACTGCCAGTAGTTCTAAGTGATTTATGTGAAACTGTCTTTGCTGAGTGTCCCACTGTCCCTGGATGCTGTGTTGATTGAGGTGTGCTCCCCACCCTATCATGGAGGCATCTGTTATTACGTATTGAGGCACTGGGTCTTGGAAAGGCTGCCCTTGGTTTAAATTTATATTGTTCCACCATTGAAGCGAGGTGTATGTTTGGCGGTCTATCAACACTAGATCTAGAAGTTGACCCTGTGCCTGTGACGATTGTGATGCTAGGCACTGTTGTAAGGGCTGCATGTGCAACCTTGCGTTTGGGACAATGGCTATGCATGAGGACATCATGTCTAGGAGTTTCATCACCATTTTGACTTGTATTCTTTGTTTTGGATACATGGCCTGTATTACATTGTGAAATGCCTGTACCCTTTGTGGACTTGGAGTGGCAATCCCTTTTGCTGTGTTGATTGTCGCCTCTAAGTTTTGCTGTGTCTGACACGGCTGAAGGTGTGACTGTGTAGTTGATTGAGAAACCTAGTTTGTGGAGGTTTTCTATGACGTACTTTGTGTGTTGTGAACACCGTTCTAGCGTGTTGGTTTTGATTAACCAATCGTCTAGGTACGGGAACACATGTATTTGCTGCCTTCCGATATGTGCAGCTACCACTGCCAGGCATTTTGTAAAAACTCTTGGCGCAGTTGTTATTCCGAATGGCAACACCTTGAATTGGTAATGTACCTCTTGGAATACAAACCTTAAGTACTTTCTGTGTGAAGGATGTATCGGTATATGGAAATATGCATCCTTTAGGTCTAGTGTTGTCATGTAGTCTTGTTTGAGCAGTGGGATTACGTCCTGTAATGTCACCATGTGAAAGTGATCTGATTTGATGTAGGTATTTAATGTTCTGAGATCTAATATAGATCTTAGTGTTTTGTCCTTTTTGGGTATGAGAAAGTACAGAGAGTAAACTCCTGTTCCCTTCTGTTGAATTGGTACTAATTCTATTGCTCCTTTTTGTAGGTATGCTTGGACCTCTAGTCCTAGAAGATCCATGTGTTGTTTTGACATATTGTGTGTTTTCGGTGGGACGTTTGGAGGGAATTTGAGAAATTCTATGCAATAACCATGCTGGATAATTGCCAGTACCCAAGTGTCTGTTGTTATTTCCTCCCAATGTTTGTAAATTTTGGTTAGTCTCCCCCCAACAGGTGTGTTGGGGATTTGTGACGTGGAAGTCACTTCTTGTTTTGAGGATTTGGACCTTCCCTCTACTCTTTTGGAATTGTCCCCGAAAACGTCCCCGCTGATATTGGCTCTGATAAGCGGGCCTTGTTTGTGAGGTTGTGGGTTCTGTACCTTGTCCTCAAAACCCCCCTCTAAACTGCGTTTTGCGAAATGTGCCTCTGCTCTGTGGGGAGTAGAGTGCGCCCATGGCTTTGGCCGTATCAGTGTCTTTTTTAAGTTTTTCGATAGCAGTGTCCACCTCCAGCCCAAACAACTGCTGTCCGTTAAAAGGCATATTCAGCACGGCTTGTTGTATTTCCGGCTTGAATGCTGACGTACGCAACCATGCGTGTCTCCGTATGGTTACTGAAGTATTTACTGTCCTAGCAGCTGTATCTGCTGCATCCATTGCTGACCGTATCTGATTTGAGATACTTTGTCCTTCCTCCACCACTTGTTGTGCCCTTTTCTGGAACTCTTTGGGTAAATGTTCAATGAAATGCTGCATTTCGTCCCAATGAGCCCTATCATATCTTGCCAGCAGTGCTTGTGAGTTGGCAATGCGCCATTGGTTTGCTGCTTGTGCTGCAACCCTTTTCCCCGCAGCGTCGAACTTGCGACTCTCCTTTTCTGGAGGTGGTGTGTCTTCTGAGGTGTGATAGTTTGCTCTCTTGCAAGCTGCCCCTTCTACCACAGAGTCTGGTGTTAATTGCTGCGTGATATACACAGGGTCTGTTGGCGGAGGCTTGTACTTTTTCTCCACCCTTGGAGTTATGGCCCTGCCCTTCACAAGCTCCTGAAACACCTGTTTCGAGTGATTTAGCAGTCCAGGTAGCATAGGTAAGCTCTGGTATTGGCTTTGAGTAGAGGATAGTGTATTAAACAAAAAGTCATCCTTAATCGGTTCTGCATGCAAGGTGACATTATGAAATGCTGCTGCTCTTGACACCACCTGTGTGTAGGCTGTACTGTCCTCAGGTGGCGACGGCCTCGCTGGGTAACAGTCTGGGCTGTTATCAGACACTGGCGCATCATAAAGATCCCATGCGTCGGGATCATCCTGACTCATTCCAGTATGAGTTGGGGATTGCATCAGTGGTGGAGTGGCTACCGGTGATGTGTGCGTTGATGGTGGTGGAGTTGTTTGTCTTGCCACCTTTGCCTGTGGCTGCTTGTCCTTTTCTTGAAAGGCAAGTCTTCTTTTCATTTTAATTGGGGGAAGAGTACTTATCTTCCCTGTGTCCTTTTGGATATGGAGCCTTCTTTGAGTGTAGTCTGGCTCCATTGATTCTAGTTCTTGTCCGAACTTATGTCCTTGCATTTGGGAGGACAGTCCCTGTTCCTCTGTGTAGGAACCTGATTTCGGTTCCGAGGCTGGATGTTTCGGAATGGAAACCTTTTTGGTAGCCTTTTTCGGCTCCGACAACACTTTCTTTATTTTCGGTGTCCCAGTCTCTCGGTGCCGACTCGTTTCGGTGCCGCCCTCTCAGTGCCGAACTTGCTCGCACCTGCTGTCACGGGCTCGAGTTTGCTGTGTGCCGGTATCTCGACCGGAGTCGGATGACTTCGACACAAGCGTGCCCTTTTTCGGTACCGATGATCGGTCACCTATTTTTCGGGTTAAGCCATGGCCTGCTGGCGGTGGCGTTCTGTAGGAAGTTGGCTCTGTATGTGCTATTTCAAAGTAAGGAATAGCATGCACAGAGTCCAAGGGTTCCCCTTATAGGTAAAATAGTGGTAAAAATAGAGAATACTAATGCTCTATTTTGTGGTAGTGTGGTCGAGCAGTAGGCTTATCCAAGGAGTAGTGTTAAGCATTTGTTGTACATACACAGACAATAAATGAGGTACACACACTCAGAGACAAATCCAGCCAATAGGTTTTGTTATAGAAAAATATCTTTTCTTAGTTTATTTTAAGAACCACAGGTTCGAATTTAACATGTAATATCTTGTTTGAAAGGTATTGCAGGTAAGTACATTAGGAACTTTGAATCATTTCAATTGCATGTATACTTTTCAAGTTATTCACAAATAGCTATTTCAAAAGTGGACACAGTGCAATTTTCACAGTTCTTGGGGGAGGTAAGTTTTTGTTAGTTTTACCAGGTAAGTAAGACACTTACAGGGTTCAGTTCTTGGTCCAAGGTAGCCCACCGTTGGGGGTTCAGAGCAACCCCAAAGTCACCACACCAGCAGCTCAGGGCCGGTCAGGTGCAGAGTTCAAAGTGGTGCCCAAAACGCATAGGCTAGAATGGAGAGAAGGGGGTGCCCCGGTTCCGGTCTGCTTGCAGGTAAGTACCCGCGTCTTCGGAGGGCAGACCAGGGGGGTTTTGTAGGGCACCGGGGGGGACACAAGCCCACACAGAAATTTCACCCTCAGCAGCGCGGGGGCGGCCGGGTGCAGTGTAGAAACAAGCGTCGGGTTTGCAATGTTAGTCTATGAGAGATCAACGGATCTCTTCAGCGCTGCAGGCAGGCAAGGGGGGGCTTCCTCGGGGAAACCTTCACTTGGGCAAGGGAGAGGGACTCCTGGGGGTCACTTCTCCAGTGAAAGTCCGGTCCTTCAGGTCCTGGGGGCTGCGGGTGCAGGGTCTTTTCCAGGCGTCGGGACTTAGGTTTCAGAGAGTCGCGGTCAGGGGAAGCCTCGGGATTCCCTCTGCAGGCGGCGCTGTGGGGGCTCAGGGGGGACAGGTTTTGGTACTCACAGTCGGAGAGTAGTCCGGGGGTCCTCCCTGAGGTGTTGGTTCTCCACCAGCCGAGTCGGGGTCGCCGGGTGCAGTGTTGCAAGTCTCACGCTTCTTGCGGGGAGTTGCAGGGGTCTTTAAAGCTGCTCCTTGAAACAAAGTTGCAGTCTTTTTGGAGCAGGTCCGCTGTCCTCGGGAGTTTCTGGTCGTCGTCGAAGCAGGGCAGTCCTCAGAGGATTCAGAGGTCGCTGGTCCCTTTGGAAGGCGTCGCTGGAGCAGAGTTCTTTGGAAGGCAGGAGACAGGCCGGTGAGTTTCTGGAGCCAAGGCAGTTGTTGTCTTCTGGTCTTCCTCTGCAGGGGTTTTTCAGCTAGGCAGTCCTTCTTGTTGTTGCAGGAATCTAATTTTCTAGGGTTCAGGGTAGCCCTTAAATACTAAATTTAAGGGCGTGTTTAGGTCTGGGGGGTTAGTAGCCAATGGCTACTAGCCCTGAGGGTGGGTACACCCTCTTTGTGCCTCCTCCCAAGGGGAGGGGGTCACAATCCTAACCCTATTGGGGGAATCCTCCATCTGCAAGATGGAGGATTTCTAAAAGTCAGAGTCACCTCAGCTCAGGACACCTTAGGGGCTGTCCTGACTGGCCAGTGACTCCTCCTTGTTGCTTTCTTTGTTCCCTCCAGCCTTGCCGGCAAAAGTGGGGGCCGTGGCCGGAGGGGGCGGGCAACTCCACTAAGCTGGAGTGCCCTGCTGGGCTGTGACAAAGGGGTGAGCCTTTGAGGCTCACCGCCAGGTGTTACAGCTCCTGCCTGGGGGAGGTGTTAGCATCTCCACCCAGTGCAGGCTTTGTTACTGGCCTCAGAGTGACAAAGGCACTCTCCCCATGGGGCCAGCAACATGTCTCTAGTGTGGCAGGCTGCTGGAACTAGTCAGCCTACACAGGCAGTCGGTTAAGTTTCAGGGGGCACCTCTAAGGTGCCCTCTGGGGTGTATTTTGCAATAAAATGTACACTGGCATCAGTGTGCATTTATTGTGCTGAGAAGTTTGATACCAAACTTCCCAGTTTTCAGTGTAGCCATTATGGTGCTGTGGAGTTCGTGTTTGACAAACTCCCAGACCATATACTCTTATGGCTACCCTGCACTTACAATGTCTAAGGTTTTGCTTAGACACTGTAGGGGCACAGTGCTCATGCACTGGTACCCTCACCTATGGTATAGTGCACCCTGCCTTAGGGCTGTAAGGCCTGCTAGAGGGGTGACTGACCTATACTTGCATAGGCAGTGAGAGGCTGGCATGGCACCCTGAGGGGAGTGCCATGTCGACTTACTCGTTTTGTTCTCACTAGCACACACAAGCTGGCAAGCAGTGTGTCTGTGCTGAGTGAGAGGTCTCCAGGGTGGCATAAGACATGCTGCAGCCCTTAGAGACCTTCCTTGGCATCAGGGCCCTTGGTACTAGAAGTACCAGTTACAAGGGACTTATCTGGATGCCAGGGTCTGCCAATTGTGGATACAAAAGTACAGGTTAGGGAAAGAACACTGGTGCTGGGGCCTGGTTAGCAGGCCTCAGCACACTTTCAATTGTAAACATAGCATCAGCAAAGGCAACAAGTCAGGGGGCAACCATGCCAAGGAGGCATTTCCTTACACAACCCCCCCCCCAAACGAAAGAGGATGAGACTAACCTTTCCCAAGAGAGTCTTCATTTTCTAAGTGGAAGAACCTGGAAAGGCCATCTGCATTGGCATGGGCAGTCCCAGGTCTGTGTTCCACTATAAAGTCCATTCCCTGTAGGGAGATGGACCACCTCAACAGTTTAGGATTTTCACCTTTCATTTGCATCAGCCATTTGAGAGGTCTGTGGTCAGTTTGAACTAGGAAGTGAGTCCCAAAGAGGTATGGTCTCAGCTTCTTCAGGGACCAAACCACAGCAAAGGCCTCCTTCTCAATGGCACTCCAACGCTGCTCCCTGGGGAGTAACCTCCTGCTAATGAAAGCAACAGGCTGGTCAAGGCCATCATCATTTGTTTGGGACAAAACTGCCCCTATCCCATGTTCAGAGGCATCTGTCTGCACAATGAACTGCTTAGAATAATCTGGGGCTTTTAGAACTGGTGCTGAGCACATTGCTTGTTTCAGGGTGTCAAAGGCCTGTTGGCATTCCACAGTCCAGTTCACTTTCTTGGGCATTTTCTTGGAGGTGAGTTCAGTGAGGGCTGTCACAATGGATCCATATCCCTTCACAAACCTCCTGTAATACCCAGTCAAGCCAAGGAATGCCCTGACTTGAGACTGGGTTTTTGGAGCTACCCAGTCCAGAATAGTCTGGATCTTGGGTTGGAGTGGCTGAACTTGGCCTCCACCTACAAGGTGGCCCAAGTAAACCACAGTTCCCTGCCCTATCTGGCATTTGGATGCCTTGATAGAGAGGCCTGCAGATTGCAGAGCCTTCAAAACCTTCTTCAGGTGGACCAGGTGATCCTGCCAGGTGGAGCTAAAGACAGCAATATCATCAAGATAAGCTGTGCTAAAGGACTCCAAGCCAGCAAGGACTTGATTCACCAACCTTTGGAAGGTGGCAGGGGCATTCTTTAAACCAAAGGGCATAACAGTAAACTGATAATGCCCATCAGGTGTGGAGAATGCTGTTTTCTCTTTTGCTCCAGGTGCCATTTTTATTTGCCAGTACCCTGCTGTCAAGTCAAAGGTACTTAAGAATTTGGCAGCACCTAATTTATCTATGAGCTCATCAGCTCTAGGAATAGGATGAGCATCTGTCTTGGTGACAGAATTGAGCCCTCTGTAGTCCACACAAAACCTCATCTCTTTCTTTCCATCTTTGGTGTGAGGTTTGGGGACTAAGACCACTGGGCTAGCCCAGGGGCTGTCAGAGCGCTCAATTACTCCCAATTCCAGCATCTTGTGGACTTCCACCTTGATGCTTTCCTTAACATGGTCAGACTGTCTAAAAATTTTGTTTTTGACAGGCATGCTGTCTCCTGTGTCCACATCATGGGTACACAGGTGTGTCTGACCAGGGGTTAAGGAGAAGAGTTCAGGAAACTGTTGTAGGACTCTCCTACAATCAGCTTGCTGTTGGCCAGAGAGGGTGTCTGAGTAGATCACTCCATCTACTGAGCCATCTTTTGGGTCTGATGACAGAAGATCAGGGAGAGGTTCACTCTCTGCCTCCTGATCCTCATCTGTTACCATCAACAGATTCACATCAGCCCTGTCATGGAAGAGCTTAAGGCGGTTCACATGGATCACCCTCTTGGGGCTCCTGCTTGTGCCCAGGTCCACCAGGTAGGTGACCTGACTCTTCCTTTCTAGCACTGGGTAAGGGCCACTCCATTTGTCCTGGAGTGCCCTGGGAGCCACAGGCTCCAGAACCCAGACTTTCTGCCCTGGTTGGAACTCAACCAGTGCAGCCTTTTGGTCATACCAAAACTTCTGGAGCTGTTGGCTGGCCTCAAGGTTTTTGGTTGCCTTTTCCATGTACTCTGCCATTCTTGAGCGAAGGCCAAGTACATAGTCCACTATGTCTTGTTTAGGCTCATGAAGAGGTCTCTCCCAGCCTTCTTTAACAAGAGCAAGTGGTCCCCTTACAGGGTGGCCAAACAGAAGTTCAAAGGGTGAGAATCCTACTCCCTTCTGTGGCACCTCTCTGTAAGCAAAAAGCAGACATGGCAAGAGGACATCCCATCTCCTTTTGAGTTTTTCTGGGAGCCCCATGATCATGCCTTTTAATGTCTTGTTGAATCTCTCAACTAAGCCATTAGTTTGTGGATGGTAGGGTGTAGTGAATTTGTAAGTCACTCCACACTCATTCCACATGTGTTTTAGGTATGCTGACATGAAGTTGGTACCTCTGTCAGACACCACCTCCTTAGGGAAACCCACTCTGGTAAAGATACCAATGAGGGCCTTGGCTACTGCAGGGGCAGTAGTCGACCTAAGGGGAATAGCTTCAGGATACCTAGTAGCATGATCCACTACTACTAGGATGTACATATTTCCTGAGGCTGTGGGAGGTTCTAGTGGACCAACTATGTCCACACCCACTCTTTCAAAGGGGACCCCCACCACTGGAAGTGGAATGAGGGGGGCCTTTGGATGCCCACCTGTCTTACCACTGGCTTGACAGGTGGGGCAGGAGAGGCAAAACTCCTTAACCTTCTGGGACATATTGGGCCAGTAGAAGTGGTTGACTAACCTCTCCCACGTCTTGGTTTGTCCCAAATGCCCAGCAAGGGGAATATCATGGGCTAAGGTCAGAATAAACTCTCTGAACGACTGAGGCACTACCACTCTCCTAGTGGCACCAGGTTTGGGGTCTCTGGCCTCAGTGTACAGGAGTCCATCTTCCCAATAGACCCTATGTGTTCCATTTTTCTTGCCCTTGGACTCTTCAGCAGCTTGCTGCCTAAGGCCTTCAAGAGAGGGACAGGTTTCTTGTCCCTTACACAGCTCCTCCCTTGAGGGTCCCCCTGGGCCTAAGAGCTCAACCTGATAAGGTTCAAGCTCCAAAGGCTCAGTTCCCTCAGAGGGCAGAACTTCTTCCTGAGAAGAGAGGTTCTCTTTTTCTGACTGTGTTGCAGTTGGTTTCCCAACTAACTTTCCTTTTCTCTTGGTAGGCTGGGCCATTTTTCCAGACTCCAGCTCTACTTTTTCACCCTGTGCCTTGCATTGTGCTCTTGTTTTTACACACACCAGTTCAGGGATACCCAGCATGGCTGCATGGGTTTTTAGTTCTACTTCAGCCCATGCTGAGGACTCCAGGTCATTTCCAAGCAGACAGTCTACTGGGATGTTTGAGGAGACCACCACCTGTTTCAGGCCATTGACCCCTCCCCATTCTAAAGTTACCATTGCCATGGGATGTGCTTTAGTTTGATTGTCAGCGTTGGTGACTGTATAGGTTTTTCCAGTCAGGTATTGGCCAGGGGAAACCAGTTTCTCTGTCACCATGGTGACACTGGCACCTGTATCCCTCAGGCCCTCTACACTTGTCCCATTAATAAAGAGCTGCTGCCTGTATTTTTGCATGTTAGGAGGCCAGGCAGCTAGTGTGGCTAAATCCACCCCACCCTCAGAGACTAGAGTAGCTTCAGTGTGGACCCTGATTTGCTCTGGGCACACTGTTGATCCCACTTGGAGACTAGCCATTCCAGTGTTACCTGGATTGGAGTTTGGAGTGGAACTTTTCTTGGGACAGGCCTTGTCTCCAGTTTGGTGTCCAGACTGACTACAGTTTCGACACCAGGCCTTTTTGGGATCAAAGTTTTTACCCTTGTACCCAGGATTGTTTTGTGAAGAGGCTCTGGGCCCACCCTCCTGTGCAGGTTTTTGGGGGCCTGTAGAAGACTCTTTACTATTTTTATTTTTGGCTGTCTCACCACCTTTCCCCTGGGGAGGTTTTGTGACCCCTTTCTTTTGGTCACCCCCTGTGGCAGTTTTGGACACCCTAGTCTTGACCCAATGGTCCGCCTTCTTTCCCAATTCTTGGGGAGAAATTGGTCCTAGGTCTACCAGATGCTGATGCAGTTTATCATTGAAACAATTACTTAACAGGTGTTCTTTCACAAATAAATTGTACAGCCCATCATAATTACTTACACCACTGCCTTGAATCCAACCATCTAGTGTTTTTACTGAGTAGTCTACAAAGTCAACCGAGGTCTGGCTCGAGGATTTTTGAGCCCCCCTGAATCTAATCCTATACTCCTCAGTGGAGAATCCAAAGCCCTCAATCAGGGTACCCTTCATGAGGTCATAAGATTCTGCATCTTTTCCAGAGAGTGTGAGGAGTCTATCCCTACACTTTCCTGTGAACATTTCCCAAAGGAGAGCACCCCAGTGAGATCAGTTCACTTTTCTGGTTACACAAGCCCTCTCAAAAGCTGTGAACCATTTGGTGATGTCATCACCATCTTCATATTTAGTTACAATCCCTTTAGGGATTTTCAACATGTCAGGAGAATCTCTGACCCTATTTATGTTGCTGCCACCATTGATGGGTCCTAGGCCCATCTCTTGTCTTTCCCTCTCTATGGCTAGGATCTGTCTTTCCAAAGCCAATCTTTTGGCCATCCTGGCTAACTGGATGTCCTCTTCACTGGAGTTATCCTCAGTGATTTCAGAGGTGTTGGTCTCTCCTGTGAGGGAGCCAGCATCTCTGACTATTATTTTTGGAGTCAGGGTTTGAGAGACCCTGTTCTCCCTAGATAGGACTGGTAGGGGGGAATTGTCCTCCAAGTCACTATCCTCTTCCTCTGAGTTGCCACCCTCAGAGGGGTTGGCCTTTTCAAACTCTGCCAAAAGCTCCTGGAGCTGTATTTTGGTAGGTTTGGGGCCTATGGTTATTTTCTTTAGTTTACAGAGTGACCTTAGCTCTCTCATCTGTAGATGGAGGTAAGGTGTGGTGTCGAGTTCCACCACAGTCACATCTGTGCTAGACATTTTGCTTCTAAAAGTTGGAATACTTTTTAAGAATCTACAACTAGTTCTAGGTTCTAATTCAAACTTTTACAAACTTTTAAACTCTAAAAGAAATGCTAAACAGGATCTAACACAAGGCCCTAGCAGGTCTTTTAAGAATTTAGAAAACTTTTCAAATTGCAAAAATCAATTTCTAATGACAATTTTGGAATTTGTCGTGTGATCAGGTATTGGCTGAGAAGTCCAGCAAATGCAAAGTCTTGTACCCCACCGCTGATCCACCAATGTAGGAAGTTGGCTCTGTATGTGCTATTTCAAAGTAAGGAATAGCATGCACAGAGTCCAAGGGTTCCCCTTAGAGGTAAAATAGTGGTAAAAATAGATAATACTAATGCTCTATTTTGTGGTAGTGTGGTCGAGCAGTAGGCTTATCCAAGGAGTAGTGTTAAGCATTTGTTGTACATACACAGACAATAAATGAGGTACACACACTCAGAGACAAATCCAGCCAATAGGTTTTGTTATAGAAAAATATCTTTTCTTAGTTTATTTTAAGAACCACAGGTTCGAATTTAACATGTAATATCTTGTTTGAAAGGTATTGCAGGTAAGTACATTAGGAACTTTGAATCATTTCAATTGCATGTATACTTTTCAAGTTATTCACAAATAGCTATTTCAAAAGTGGACACTTAGTGCAATTTTCACAGTTCTTGGGGGAGGTAAGTTTTTGTTAGTTTTACCAGGTAAGTAAGACACTTACAGGGTTCAGTTCTTGGTCCAAGGTAGCCCACCGTTGGGGGTTCAGAGCAACCCCAAAGTCACCACACCAGCAGCTCAGGGCCGGTCAGGTGCAGAGTTCAAAGTGGTGCCCAAAACGCATAGGCTAGAATGGAGAGAAGGGGGTGCCCCGGTTCCGGTCTGCTTGCAGGTAAGTACCCGCGTCTTCGGAGGGCAGACCAGGGGGGTTTTGTAGGGCACCGGGGGGGACACAAGCCCACACAGAAATTTCACCCTCAGCAGCGCGGGGGCGGCCGGGTGCAGTGTAGAAACAAGCGTCGGGTTTGCAATGTTAGTCTATGAGAGATCAACGGATCTCTTCAGTGCTGCAGGCAGGCAAGGGGGGGCTTCCTCGGGGAAACCTCCACTTGGGCAAGGGAGAGGGACTCCTGGGGGTCACTTCTCCAGTGAAAGTCCGGTCCTTCAGGTCCTGGGGGCTGCGGGTGCAGGGTCTTTTCCAGGTGTCGGGACTTAGGTTTCAGAGAGTCGCGGTCAGGGGAAGCCTCGGGATTCCCTCTGCAGGCGGCGCTGTGGGGGCTCAGGGGGGACAGGTTTTGGTACTCACAGTCGGAGAGTAGTCCGGGGGTCCTCCCTGAGGTGTTGGTTCTCCACCAGCCGAGTCGGGGTCGCCGGGTGCAGTGTTGCAAGTCTCACGCTTCTTGCGGGGAGTTGCAGGGGTCTTTAAAGCTGCTCCTTGAAACAAAGTTGCAGTCTTTTTGGAGCAGGTCCGCTGTCCTCGGGAGTTTCTGGTCGTCGTCGAAGCAGGGCAGTCCTCAGAGGATTCAGAGGTCGCTGGTCCCTTTGGAAGGCGTCGCTGGAGCAGAATTCTTTGGAAGGCAGGAGACAGGCCGGTGAGTTTCTGGAGCCAAGGCAGTTGTTGTCTTCTGGTCTTCCTCTGCAGGGGTTTTTCAGCTAGGCAGTCCTTCTTGTTGTTGCAGGAATCTAATTTTCTAGGGTTCAGGGTAACCCTTAAATACTAAATTTAAGGGCGTGTTTAGGTCTGGGGGGTTAGTAGCCAATGGCTACTAGCCCTGAGGGTGGGTACACCCTCTTTGTGCCTCCTCCCAAGGGGAGGGGGTCACAATCCTAACCCTATTGGGGGAATCCTCCATCTGCAAGATGGAGGATTTCTAAAAGTCAGAGTCACCTCAGCTCAGGACACCTTAGGGGCTGTCCTGACTGGCCAGTGACTCCTCCTTGTTGCTTTCTTTGTTCCCTCCAGCCTTGCCGCCAAAAGTGGGGGCCGTGGCCGGAGGGGGCGGGCAACTCCACTAAGCTGGAGTGCCCTGCTGGGCTGTGACAAAGGGGTGAGCCTTTGAGGCTCACCGCCAGGTGTTACAGCTCCTGCCTGGGGGAGGTGTTAGCATCTCCACCCAGTGCAGGCTTTGTTACTGGCCTCAGAGTGACAAAGGCACTCTCCCCATGGGGCCAGCAACATGTCTCTAGTGTGGCAGGCTGCTGGAACTAGTCAGCCTACACAGACAGTCGGTTAAGTTTCAGGGGGCACCTCTAAGGTGCCCTCTGGGGTGTATTTTGCAATAAAATGTACACTGGCATCAGTGTGCATTTATTGTGCTGAGAAGTTTGATACCAAACTTCCCAGTTTTCAGTGTAGCCATTATGGTGCTGTGGAGTTCGTGTTTGACAAACTCCCAGACCATATACTCTTATGGCTACCCTGTACTTACAATGTCTAAGGTTTTGTTTAGACACTGTAGGGGTACCATGCTCATGCACTGGTACCCTCACCTATGGTATAGTGCACCCTGCCTTAGGGCTGTAAGGCCTGCTAGAGGGGTGACTGACCTATACTTGCATAGGCAGTGAGAGGCTGGCATGGCACCCTGAGGGGAGTGCCATGTCGACTTACTCGTTTTGTTCTCACTAGCACACACAAGCTGGCAAGCAGTGTGTCTGTGCTGAGTGAGAGGTCTCCAGGGTGGCATAAGACATGCTGCAGCCCTTAGAGACCTTCCTTGGCATCAGGGCCCTTGGTACTAGAAGTACCAGTTACAAGGGACTTATCTGGATGCCAGGGTCTGCCAATTGTGGATACAAAAGTACAGGTTAGGGAAAGAACACTGGTGCTGGGGCCTGGTTAGCAGGCCTCAGCACACTTTCAATTGTAAACATAGCATCAGCAAAGGCAACAAGTCAGGGGGCAACCATGCCAAGGAGGCATTTCCTTACACGTTCCCTTTGCTTTTGTGGTCTTCTCGTGAGTTTTATGTTACGATGACTTACTCACGGTTTTAGGCGTTTCTTCGGGATCGAGCTTGTCCGAGTCCAACTCCTGGATGGAGAAGGTTTCTTCTTCCTCCAAGTGCCTTTCTCCTGTCGGCGCCGACGCCATTTGCAGTCTTCTTGCTCTTCGGTCTCAATGTCTTCCTCGACCGAAACGCTTGACAGGCTTCACAAGTA
Organism: Pleurodeles waltl; assembly: GCF_031143425.1. Classification (NCBI taxonomy): domain Eukaryota; kingdom Metazoa; phylum Chordata; class Amphibia; order Caudata; family Salamandridae; genus Pleurodeles; species Pleurodeles waltl. The sequence goes on along the minus strand of NC_090450.1, from coordinate 345,265,928 downwards.
TCTTCTCTGTGTTCTGGAGACAAACACAAGTTACAGACCAGATGCTGATCTGTTTACGGATACTTGTTGTGACATTTGGGGCAGAAGCAGAATGGGGTCCGTTCCATCAGCCTTGAAGAGACACGTGGCCGGGCCGACCAGGCCCCGACTGGGGATCGAAAAAAAACCCGAAGGGCCACCGGAGCTCTTCAAAAGTCGGTTTTGATCTGTTGTAACTAACCAGATACCGAACGCAAACAATACCGTCGAATTTTCAGAGATTCTAACTATCTTTCCGAACCGAAACGCGGAGCGAAAAGGAAAACGTCCGAACCAGATGGTGGAAAAAAAAAACAATCTAAGATGGAGTCGACGCCCATGCGCAATGGAGCCGAAAGGGGAGGAGTCCCTCGATCCCGTGACTCGAAAAGACTTCTTCGAAGAAAAACAACTTGTAACACTCCGAGCCCAACACTAGAGTGCGGGATTTACAAATGTTCAAGATCAACTTCTAAACGGCTACAGGCTCCTGGGGAGGCCGGTGGGCACATGTGAATCTGCAGCGACTAATGCCACGAACAGATGTACACTGGGTAAGTGACATTTTCCGTTCAATGGCATGTGTAGCTGCAGATACACATGCTGTGCATAGACTAGTAAGCAGTTATCTCCCCAAAAGCGGTGGTTCAGCCTGTAGGAGTTGAAGTTGTTTGAAACAATGTTCGTAGTACTGCTTTACCTACTGTGGCTTGTTGTGCCGTTAACACATCTACACAGTAGTGTTTGGTAAATGTATGAGGCGCAGACCATGTAGCTGCCTTACATATTTCGGTCATTGGAATATTTCCTAGAAAGGCCATGGTAGCACCTTTCTTTCTAGTTGAGTACACTTTGGTGTAATAGGCAGTTCTCTCTTTGCTTTAAGATAACAGGTTTGAATGCACTTAACTATCCATCTAGCAATGCCTTGTTTAGAAATTGGATTTCCTGTATGAGGTTTTTGGAAAGCAATAAATAATTGTTTTGTTTTTCGAATTAGTTTTGTTCTGTCAATATAGTACATTAATGCTCTTTTGATGTCTAATGTATGTAGTGCTCTTTCAGCTACAGAATCTGGCTGTGGGAAGAACACTGGTAATTCTACTGTTTGATTCAAGTGGAACGGTGATATGACTTTTGGTAAAAATTTAGGATTTGTCCATAGAACTACTTTATGCTTGTGTATTTGAATAAATGGTTCTTGTATGGTAAATGCTTGAATCTCACTTACTCTTCTTAGAGTTGTGATGGCAATTAAAAATGCAACTTTCCATGTTAAGTATTGCATTTCACAAGAGTGCCTGGGCTCAAAAGGTGGACCCATGAGCCGTGTTAAGACAATGTTGAGGTTCCATGAAGGAACTGGTGGTGTTCTTGGTGGTATAATTCTCTTTAGGCCTTCCATAAACGCTTTTATGACTGGTATCCTAAATAGTGAAGTTGAGTGCGTAATTTGCAGGTAAGCTGAAATTGCGGTAAGATGTATCTTAATTGAAGGAAAAGCTAGCTTTGAGTTTTGCAAATGTAGTAAGTAGCTTACGATGTCTTTGGTAGATGCGTGTAAGGGTTGAATTTGATTATTATGGCAATAATAAACAAATCTTTTCCACTTATTTGCATAGCAATGTCTAGTGGTAGGTTTTCTAGCTTGTTTTATGACCTCCATACATTCCTGTGTAAGGTCTAAGTGTCCGAACACTAGGACTTCAGGAGCCAAATTGCTAGATTCAGCGATGCTGGATTTGGATGTCTGATCTGTTGTTTGTGTTGCGTTAACAGATCGGGTCTGTTTGGTAGTTTGACATGAGGCACTACTGAGAGGTCTAGTAGTGTTGTGTACCAAGGTTGTCTTGCCCATGTTGGTGCTATTAGTATGAGTTTGTTTTGACTCAACTTGTTTACCAGATATGGAAGGAGTGGGAGAGGGGGAAAAGCGTAAGCAAATATCCCTGACCAACTCATCCATAACGCATTGCCCTGAGACAGATCTTGTGGGTACCTGGATGCAAAGTTTCGGCATTTTGCGTTTTCTTTTGTTGCAAATAGATCTATTTGTGGTGTTCCCCAACTCTGGAAGTAAGTGTTCAGTATTTGGGGGTGAATCTCCCATTCGTGGATCTGTTGGTGATCCCGAGAGAGATTGTCTGCTAACTGATTCTGAATTCCTGGAATATATTGTTCTATTAGGCGAATGTGGTTGTGAATCGCCCAATGCCATATTCTCTGTGCCAGGAGACACAACTGTGTTGAGTGTGTCCCTCCCTGTTTGTTTAGGTAATACATCGTTGTCATGTCTGTTTTGACAAGAATGTGTTTGTGGCTTATTATGGGTTGAAATGCTTTAAGCGCTAGACATACTGCCAATAGTTCTAAGTGATTTATGTGAAACTGTTTTTGCTGAGTGTCCCATTGTCCTTGGATGCTGTGTTGATTGAGGTGTGTTCCCCACCCTACCATGAAGGCATCTGTTATTACATATTGTGGCACTGGGTCTTGGAAAGGCCACCCTTGGTTTAAATTTATACTCTTCCACCATTGAAGCGAGGTGTATGTTTGGCGGTCTACCAACACCAGATCTAGAAGTTGACCCTGTGCCTGTGACCATTGTGATGCTAGGCACTGTTGTAAGGGCCGCATGTGCAACCTTGCGTTTGGGACAATGGCTATGCATGACGACATCATCCCTAGGAGTTTCATCACTATTTTGACTTGTATTTTTTGTTTTGCATACATGGGCTATATTACATTGTGAAATGCCTGAACCCTTTGTGGGTTTGGAGTGGCAATCCCTTTTGCTGTGTTGATTGTCGCCCCTAAGTATTGCTGTGCTTGATACGGCAGAAGGTGTGACTGTGTAGTTGATTGAGAAACCTAGTTTGTGGAGGGTTTCTATGACATACTTTGTGTGTTGTGAACACCGTTCTAGCGTGTTGGTTTTGATTAACCAATCGTCTAGGTACGGGAACACATGCTGCCTTCTGATATGTGCAGCTACGACTGCCAGGCATTTTGTAAAAACTCTTGGCGCAGTTGTTATTCCGAATGGCAACACCTTGAATTGGTAATGTACCCCTTGGAATACAAACCTTAAGTACTTTCTGTGTGAAGGATGTATCGGTATATGGAAATATGCATCCTTTAGGTCTAGTGTTGTCATGTAGTCTTGTTTGACCAGTGGGATTATGTTCTGTAATGTCACCATGTGGAAGTGATCTGATTTGATGTAGGTATTTAATGTTCTGAGATCTAATATAGGTCTCAGACTCTTGTCTTTTTTGGGTATGAGAAAGTACAGAGAGTAAACTCCTGTTCCTTTCTGTTGGTTTGGTACTAATTCTATTGCTTCTTTCAGTAGCAATGCCTGAACTTCTAGTCCTAGAAGATCTATATGTTGTTTTGACATATTGTGTGTTTTCGGTGGAAAGTTTGGAGGGAATTTGAGAAATTCTATGCAATAACCATGCTGGATAATTGCTAGTACCCAAGTGTCTGTTCTCTCCTCCCAATGTTTGTAAAATTTGCTTAGTCTCCCCCACACAGGTGTTATGTGTTGGGGATGTGTGACTTGGAAGTCACTGCTTGTTTTGAAGAGTTTTGGGGCTTTGGAACTTCCCTCTATTCTTTTGGAATTGTCCCCCTCTATATTGCCCCCGAAAACCTACCCGCTGATAGTGGGCCTTGCTTGTGAGGTTGTGGCCTCTGTAGGTTGACCTCTAAACCCTCCCCTAAATTGTGTTTTGAGAAATGTGCCTCTGCTCTGTGGGGAGTAGAGTGCGCCCATGGCTTTTGCCGTATCAGTATCTTTTTTGAGTTTCTCAATAGCAGTGTCGACTTCCGGCCCAAACAACTGCTGTTCATTAAAGGGCATATTCAGCACAGCTTGTTGTATTTCCGGCTTGAATCCTGATGTACGCAACCATGTGGTCTCCTTATCGTTATTGCAGTATTTACTGTCCTTGCAGCCGTATCTGCTGCATCCATTGCTGACCGTATCTGATTATTGGAGATACTTTGACCTTCTTCCACCACTTGTTGTGCCCTTTTCTGGAACTCTTTGGCTAAGTTTTCTATGAAATGCTGCATTTCGTCCCAATGAGCTCTATCGTATCTTGCCAAAAGTGCTTGTGAGTTGGCAATGCGCCATTGGTTTGCTGCCTGTGCTGCAACCCTTTTACCCGCAGCATCAAATTTGCGACTCTCCTTGTCTGGAGGTGGTGCGTCTCACGAGGTATGAGAGTTTGCTCTCTTGCGAGCTGCCCCGACAACCACAGAGTCTGGTGTTAATTGCTGCGTAATATAAACAGGGTCTGTTAGCGGTGGCTTGTACTTCTTCTCCACCCTTGGAGTTATGGCTCTGCCTTTTACAGGATCCTGAAATATTTGTTTGGAATGTTTTAGCATTCCCGGGAGCATAGGTAAGCTTTGGTATTGGCTATGAGTGGAGGACAGTGTATTAAACAAAAAGTCATCCTCAATTGGTTCTGAATGCAAGGTGACGTTATGAAAAGCAGCTGCCCTTGAGACCACCTGCGTGTAGGAGGTACTGTCTTCAGGTGGTGACGGCCTCGCAGGGTAACAGTCTGGGCTGTTATCTGATACAGGAGCATCATAAAGGTCCCATGTGTCGGGATCATCTTGACTCATTGCAGTAGGAGTTGTAAATTGCATCAGTGGTGGAGTGGCTACCGGTGATGTGTGCATTGATGGTGGTGGAGATGGTGGAGTTGTTTGTCTTGCCACCTTTGCCTGTGGCTGCTTGTCCTTTTCTTGAAAGGCAAGTCTTCTTTTCATTTTAATTGGGGGAAGAGTGCTGATCTTCCCTGTGTCTTTTTTAATGTGGAGCCTTCTTTGAGTGTAGTCTGGCTCAACTGATTCAAGTTCCTCTCCGAACTTATGTCCTTGCATCTGGGAGGACAATCCCTGTTCCTCTGTGTAGGAACCTGTTTTCAGTTCCAAGGCTGGATGTTTCGGAATCGAAACCTTTTCGGTCGCCTTTTTGGGCTCCGAGGAAATCTTCTTTAATTTCGGCGTCGTAGTGTCTTGGTGCCGAATCTGCTCGAAGCCGCTGTCTCGGGACCGAGATTGCTGTGTGGCGGTATCTCGACCGGAGTCGGATGACTTCGCCGCATGCATGCATGCCCTTTTTCGGTGCAGATGATCGGTCACCTATTTTTCGGGTTAAGCCATGGCCTGTTGGCGGTGGCGTCCCCTGGGCTTTTGTTGTCTTCTCGTGAGTTTTAGGTTTCAACATCTTACTCGCAGTGTAGGAAGTTGCCTCTGTATGTGCTATTTCAAAGTAAGGAATAGCATGCACAGAGTCCAAGGGTTCCCCTTAGAGGTAAGATAGTGGCAAAAAGAGATAATACTAATGCTCTATTTTGTGGTAGTGTGGTCGAGCAGTAGGCTTATCAAAGGAGTAGTGTTAAGCACTTGTTGTACATACACACAGGCAATAAATGAGGAACACACACTTAGAGACAATTCCAAGCCAATAGGTTTTTGTTATAGAAAAATATATTTTCTTAGTTTATTTTAAGAACCACAGGTTCAAATCCTACATGTAATATCTCATTTGAAAGGTATTGCAGGTAAGTACTCTGAATAATTACAATAGCATGTATACTTTTTACATAAAAACACATTTAGCTGTTTTAAAAGTGGACACAGTGCAATTTTCACAGTTCCTGGGGGAGGTAAAGTAATGTTGGTTTTTGCAGGTAAGTAAACCACCTACGGGGTTCAGATTGGGGTCCAAGGTAGCCCACCGTTGGGGGTTCAGAGCAACCCCAAAGTCACCACACCAGCAGCTCAGGGCCGGTCAGGTGCAGAGTTCAAAGTGGTGCCCAAAACGCATAAGCTTCAATGGAGAGAAAGGGGTGCCCCGGTTCCGGTCTGCCAGCAGGTAAGTACCCGCGTCTTCGGAGAGCAGACCAGGGGGGTTTTGTAGGGCACCGGGGGGGGACACAAGTCCACACAAAAAGTACACCCTCAGCAGCACGGGGGCGGCCGGGTGCAGTGTGCAAACTAGCGTCGGGTTTCCAATGGGAGTCAATGGGAGACCAAGGGGTCTCTTCAGCGGTGCAGGCAGGCAAGGGGGGGGCTCCTCGGGGTAGCCACCACCTGGGCAAGGGAGAGGGCCTCCTGGGGGTCACTCCAGCACTGGAGTTCCGATCCTTCAAGTGCTGGGGGCTGCGGGTGCAGGGTCTTCTCCAGCCGTCGGGATTTTAGAGTCAGGCAGTCGCGGTCAGGGGGAGCCTCGGGATTCCCTCTGCAGGCGTCGCTGTGGGGGCTCAGGGGGGACAACTTTGGTTACTCACAGTCTTGGAGTAGCCGGAGGGTCCTCCCTGTAGCGTTGTTTCTCCACCAGTCGAGTCGGGGTCGCCGGGTGCAGTGTTGCAAGTCTCACGCTTCTTGCGGGGATTGCAGGGTCTTTAAATCTGCTCCTCTGAAACAAAGTTGCAGTCTTTTTGGAACAGGGCCGCTGTCCTCAGGAGTTTCTTGTTCCTCTTGAAGCAGGGCAGTCCTCCGAGGATTCAGAGGTCGCTGGTCCTGGGGAAAGCGTCGCTGGAGCAGGTTTCTTTAGAAGGCAGGAGACAGGCCGGTAGGTCTGGGGCCAAAGCAGTTGCTGTCTTCTTTCTTCTTCAGGGGTCTTTCAGCTCCGCAGTCCTCTTCTTCTTGTAGTTGCAGGAATCTGAATTCTTAGGTTCAGGGAAGCCCTTAAATACTAAATTTAAGGGCGTGTTTAGGTCTGGGGGGTTAGTAGCCAATGGCTACTAGCCCTGAGGGTGGGTACACCCTCTTTCTGCCTCCTCCCAAGGGGAGGGGGTCACAATCCTATCCCTATTGGGGGAATCCTCCATCTGCAAGATGGAGGATTTCTAAAAAGTTAGAGTCACTTCAGCTCAGGACACCTTAGGGGCTGTCCAGTGACTCCACCTTGTTATTCTCATTATTTCCTCCGGGACTTGCCGCCAAAAGTGGGGGCTGGGTCCCGGGGCGGGCATCTCCACTAGCTGGAGTGCCCTGGGGCATTGTAACACGAAGCTTGAGCCTCTGAAGCTCACTGCTAGGTGTTACAGTTCCTGCAGGGGGGAGGTGTGAAGCACATCCACCCAGAGCAGGCTTTGTTTCTGTCCTCAGAGCACAAAGGCTCTCACCGCATGGGGTCAGAAACTCGTCTCTCAGCAGCAGGCTGGCACAGACCAGTCAGTCCTGCACTGAACAATTGGGTAAAATACAGGGGGTATCTCTAAGATGCCCTCTGTGTGCATTTTTTAATAAATCCAACACTGGCATCAATGTGGGTTTATTATTCTGAGAAGTTTGGTACCAAACTTCCCATTATTCAGTGTAGCCATTATGGAGCTGTGGAGTTCGTTTTTGACAGACTCCCAGACCATATACTCTTATGGCTACCCTGCACTTACAATGTCTAAGGTTTTGCTTAGACACTGTAGGGGCATAGCGCTCATGCACCTATGCCCTCACCTGTGGTATAGTGCACCCTGCCTTAGGGCTATAAGGCCTGCTAGAGGGGTGACTTACCTATGCCACAGGCAGTGTGAGGTTGGCATGGTACCCTGAGGGGAGTGCCATGTCGACTTAGTCATTTTCTCCCCACCAGCACACACAAGCTGGCAAGCAGTGTGTCTGTGCTGAGTGAGGGGTCCCTAGGGTGGCATAAGACATGCTGCAGCCCTTAGAGACCTTCCCTGGCATCAGGGCCCTTGGTACCAGGGGTACCAGTTACAAGGGACTTACCTGGATGCCAGGTTTGTGCCAATTGTGGAGACAATGGTACATTTTAGGTGAAAGAACACTGGTGCTGGGGCCTGGTTAGCAGGGTCCCAGCACACTTCAGTCAAGTCAGCATCAGTACCAGGCAAAAAGTGGGGGGTAACTGCAACAGGGAGCCATTTCTTTACACGCGGTTTTCGGCGTTTGTTCGGGATCGAGCTCGTTCGAGTCAGATTCCTGGATGGAGAAGGTTTCTTCCTCCTCCTCGAAACGCCCTTGTCCTGTCGGCACCGACGCCATCTACAGTCTTCTCGCTCTTTGGTCTCAATGTCTTCCTCGACCGAAACGCTTGACATGCTTCACAGGTATCCTCCTTGTGCTCTGGAGACAGACAAGTTACAGACCAGATGCTTATCTGTATACGGATACTTGTGACATTTTGGGCAGAAGCGGAATGGGGTCCGTTCCATCAGGCTTGAAGAGACACGTGGCCAGGCCGACCAGGCCCCGACTGGGGGATCGAAAAAACCCCGAAGGGCCACCGGAGCTGTTCAAAAGTCGGTGTCGATCTGTTGTAACTAACCAGATACCGAACGTAAACAATACCGACGATTTTTCCGAGATTCTAACTAACTTTCCGACCCGAAACAGAGCAAAAAGGAACACGTCCGAACCCGATGGCGGAAAAAAAAACCAATATAAGATGGAGTCGACGCCCATGCGCAATGGAGCCGAAATGGGAGGAGTCCCTCGATCTCGTGACTCGATAAGACTTATTCGAAGAAAAACAACTTGTAACACTCCGAGCCCAACACCAGATGGCGGGATGTGCACAGCATGTGTATCTGCAGCTACACATGCCATCGAACACACACACACATATATATATATATATATATATATATATATATATATATATATAAGCAATCAGTGAAGAGCAAAAAAGCAATAGGTATTCGCAAAAGAACATACTGAGGGCCATAGGGGAGGGCAAAAACATTAAGAAAGTGGAATGCGAGATACAGTACCCCCCCCACCCAAGGATGTGGAATTGTTAGAGGGGAGCTGGAGGAAATAGGAACCCCAAAAAGGTGAGTACCCCCAGCAACCAGGAGAGCAGAGGTATGTACCCGATTTTCCCCAAAACTAAAAGGAGGACTTAGTAAAAAAACTATGCAAGACCAAGACCAGACAGGAAGAATCCAAAGGTGGATTCTGGCAGAAGAAGACCTGCAAAGGAAGGGACCACGTCCACTTCTTGATGGAGTGTCAGGTTGTGGCAGGAGCCACTACACACCCTTTTGTGGATGCAGGACCAGGTCGACGAGGGACGAAGAAGACTAGCTGTGCAGCACAGGAGATGAGGAGTCCCTGAAGCAATGCAGATGTTGTACCATGCTGGCTGTCAGGGTGCTGTGGGTTTGTGGTGCTGGAGAACCGCCAACAAGCCTTGGCAAATGCAAAAGACTACGAGTTGCAAGGCTGAATGGCAAATGCAAAAGACAACGAGTTGCAAGGCTGAAGAGGGACCAGCAAGGCCCAGGGGACTCGACCCAAGGAGGGGAATCCAGGGTGACCCTCAGCAGTGAGGAGAGTCACCAAAGGAGGAGGCAGCCCCTACAGGCAACCCACTGGCAGAAGGCATATCACATCGCAGTGAGGTCCACTCAGCACACCTGAAGAGGAGTCCCCACATCGCTGGAGCAGCGGAAAGGAGACTGCGCTTGGCAGGAATAAGAGCTGGGGGCCGGGTCTACATGGAGCTTGAAGATCCCTTGGGACAGGAGCAAACAAGCCTTGGTAGCTGCAACAGTCGCGGTACACAGGGTACCGTCTTGCAAGCAGAGAAAAGGGCTTACCATCTCCCAAGTTGGACAGCTGGCAGAGAGGCTCAAGAGTATCACTCAAGACCATCACCTGTGATGCAGGATCCACGCAGTTCCGGAGGAGTGCAGATCCATGCAGCCAGTCGTCGTTCCAATTGGTGCCTGGAGATGGAGGGGAATGACTCCATCACTCCAAGGAAGATTCCTTCTTACTTCTTGTGCAGTCTGGAGTCTTGTTGACCTCAGAGGATGCACAGCCGGGGAAATGTTGCAGTTGCTGGAAGGAGCCAGAAAAACAATGTTGCAAAGCGGAGTTGTAGATGGTTGGTTCCTGAAGAGTCCAGTTGCAGTGGCCAGAAGATTAAGTAAACAATGCCGAGGAGTCCTAGTGGAATCATGCACGTCGATTCTGTGGACCCACACAAGACCCTAAATAGCCAAGGAAGGGGGACTGGTCCCCTAGCAAGGTAACCACCTATCAGGAGGGGGCTGTGACACCACCTGACCTGGCCACTCAGATGTTCCCAGGGGCCTCTGCAGATCTTGGATTCAAGACGGCAGAACCAAGTGGCCACCTGAAGAAGCTCAGTGCACCACCCCCGGGTGGTGATGGACAGGGGGAGTGGTAACTCCCCTTTCCATTGTCCAGTTTCACACCAGAGCAGGGACCAGGAGTCCCTTGACTGGTGCAAACCAGAGTATGCAAGGAGGGCACCAAATGTGCCCTTCAGAGCATACTGGTAGCTTTGGGAGGCTACCCCTCCCAAGCCATGTAAGACCTATTTCCAAGGGGAGAGGGTGTTGCCTCCCTCTCCCACAGGAAATCCTTTGTTCTGCCTTCCCCTGCCTGAGCTGGTAAAGGAGCAGGAGGGCAGAAACCTGTCTATGGGGTGGCAGCAGTGCAGGCTGCCCGGAAAACCCCAGAAGACCGGTAGGAGCAATACTGGGGGTCCTTTAAGGAGCCCCAGAGTGCATGGGATCATACAACCAATACAGACACCCGTATAGGGGTATGATTCCAATAAGTTTGATACCAAACATGCCCAGGTTCAGAGTTACCATTACGTAGTTTGACACAGGAAGTGACCTGTAAGGAAATGCCTCCTTGGCATGGTTGCCCCCTGACTTTTTGCCTTTGCTGATGCTATGTTTACAATTGAAAGTGTGCTGAGGCCTGCTAACCAGGCCCCAGCACCAGTGTTCTTTCCCTAACCTGTACTTTTGTATCCACAATTGGCAGACCCTGGCATCCAGATAAGTCCCTTGTAACTGGTACTTCTAGTACCAAGGGCCCTGATGCCAAGGAAGGTCTCTAAGGGCTGCAGCATGTCTTATGCCACCCTGGAGACCTCTCACTCAGCACAGACACACTGCTTGCCAGCTTGTGTGTGCTAGTGAGAACAAAACGAGTAAGTCGACATGGCACTCCCCTCAGGGTGCCATGCCAGCCTCTCACTGCCTATGCAAGTATAGGTCAGTCACCCCTCTAGCAGGCCTTACAGCCCTAAGGCAGGGTGCACTATACCATAGGTGAGGGTACCAGTGCATGAGCATGGTACCCCTACAGTGTCTAAACAAAACCTTAGACATTGTAAGTGCAGGGTAGCCATAAGAGTATATGGTCTGGGAGTTTGTCAAACACGAACTCCACAGCACCATAATGGCTACACTGAAAACTGGGAAGTTTGGTATCAAACTTCTCAGCACAATAAATGCACACTGATGCCAGTGTACATTTTATTGCAAAATACACCCCAGAGGGCACCTTAGAGGTGCCCCCTGAAACTTAACCGACTGTCTGTGTAGGCTGACTAGTTCCAGCAGCCTGCCACACTAGAGACATGTGGCTGGCCCCATGGGGAGAGTGCCTTTGTCACTCTGAGGCCAGTAACAAAGCCTGCACTGGGTGGAGATGCTAACACCTCCCCCAGGCAGGAGCTGTAACACCTGGCGGTGAGCCTCAAAGGCTCACCCCTTTGTCACAGCCCAGCAGGGCACTCCAGCTTAGTGGAGTTGCCCGCCCCCTCCGGCCCCGGCCCCCACTTTTTGGCGGCAAGGCCGGAGAAAATAATGAGAATAACAAGGAGGAGTCACTGGCCAGTCAGGACAGCCCCTAAGGTGTCCTGAGCTGAGGTGACTCTAACTTTTAGAAATCCTCCATCTTGCAGATGGAGGATTCCCCCAATAGGGTTAGGATTGTGACCCCCTCCCCTTGGGAGGAGGCACAAAGAGGGTGTACTCACCCTCAGGGCTAGTAGCCATTGGCTACTAACCCCCCAGACCTAAACACGCCCTTAAATTTAGTATTTAAGGGCTACCCTGAACCCTAGAAAATTAGATTCCTGCAACAACAAGAAGAAGGACTGCCCAGCTGAAAACCCCTGCAGAGGAAGACCAGAAGACAACAACTGCCTTGGCTCCAGAAACTCACCGGCCTGTCTCCTGCCTTCCAAAGAACTCTGCTCCAGCGACGCCTTCCAAAGGGACCAGCGACCTCTGAATCCTCTGAGGACTGCCCTGCTTCGACAACGACAAGAAACTCCCGAGGACAGCGGACCTGCTCCAAAAAGACTGCAACTTTGTTTCAAGAAGCAGCTTTAAAGAACCCTGCAACTCCCCGCAAGAAGCGCGAGACTTGCAACACTGCACCCGGCGACCCCGACTCGGCTGGTGGAGAACCAACACCTCAGGGAGGACCCCCGGACTACTCTACGACTGTGAGTACCAAAACCTGTCCCCCCTGAGCCCCCACAGCGCCGCCTGCAGAGGGAATCCCGAGGCTTCCCCTGACCGCGACTCTCTGAAACCTAAGTCCTGACGCCTGGAAAAGACCCTGCACCCGCAGCCCCCAGGACCTGAAGGACCGGACTTTCACTGCAGAAGTGACCCCCAGGAGTCCCTCTCCCTTGCCCAAGTGGAGGTTTCCCCGAGGAAGCCCCCCCTTGCCTGCCTGCAGCGCTGAAGAGATCCCTTGATCTCTCATAGACTAACATTGAAAACCCGACGCTTGTTTCTACACTGCACCCGGCCGCCCCCGCGCTGCTGAGGGTGAAATTTCTGTGTGGGCTTGTGCCCCCCCCCGGTGCCCTACAAAACCCCCCTGGTCTGCCCTCCGAAGACGTGGGTACTTACCTGCAAGCAGACCGGAACCGGGGCACCCCCTTCTCTCCATTCTAGCCTATGCGTTTTGGGCACCACTTTGAACTCTGCACCTGACCGGCCCTGAGCTGCTGGTGTGGTGACTTTGGGGTTGCTCTGAACCCCCAACGGTGGGCTACCTTGGATCAAGAACTGAACCCTGTAAGTGTCTTACTTACCTGGTAAAACTAACAAAAACTTACCTCCCCCAGGAACTGTGAAAATTGCACTAAGTGTCCACTTTTAAAACAGCTATTTGTCAATAACTTGAAAAGTATACATGCAATTGAAATGATTCAAAGTTCCTAATGTACTTACCTGCAATACCTTTCAAACAAGATATTACATGTTAAATTTGAACCTGTGGTTCTTAAAATAAACTAAGAAAAGATATTTTTCTATACAAAACCTATTGGCTGGATTTGTCTCTGAGTGTGTGTACCTCATTTATTGTCTATGTGTATGTACAACAAATGCTTAACACTACTCCTTGGATAAGCCTACTGCTCGACCACACTACCACAAAATAGAGCATTAGTATTATCTATTTTTACCACTATTTTACCTCTAAGGGGAACCCTTGGACTCTGTGCATGCTATTCCTTACTTTGAAATAGCACATACAGAGCCAACTTCCTACATGACCTCTGTCCAGTACATTTGTAAAATGGCTTCCCTGCACTTAAGAACTCAAGTGCATTGAAACAGGAGTTCATAGTGGGACATCTGATCATGCAGGGGTGCCCTCACACAGGTACCTGCACCCTGTCCTCAGGGCTAGGAGGGCCTACTATAAGGGTGACTTAGTGACCTGGTGAAGTGACCTGTAGTGAAAGGGTGCATTCACCTTTTCACGCAGCCTGCAGGCACATTTTGCCTGGGCTCCCAAGGGTGGCACAATACATGCTGCAGCCCATGGGGAACCCCTTGTGCACCAGTGCCCTGGGTACCCAAGTGCCATATACTAGGGACTTATAAGGGGACGGGGGGGGGGGGGCAACAGTAAGCCAGTTGTGCAGGTGTGGAAAGTCCTAACCAACTCATTTTGGAGGGAGAGAGCACAATCACTAGGGTCCTGTTTAGCAGGATCCCAGTGAAAACAGTCCAAGCATAATGATAGAGGGCAAAAAGTGGGATAAAACATGCCAAAAAGAGGGTACCTTCCTACAGCCATCCTAGACTGCATGTCGGGGGCAGACACTGAGTGAAAACACAACATGGCACATTCACTGTGCACCATGCCAAAGTCACTACATGCAGTATATTTAAGTCACAGCTACAGCAGGCCTTAAAAGCCCTAAGGCAAGGTGTATTATAATACATGTGAGGACATATCTATATAAGCAGGTATTCCCCTGTGATGTTCACTCGTATTACTAGATATTGCATGTGACCTGGCAGCCATCCTAAAACATGTACTGGTCACTGGTCAGCACGAGTGACCAAGCTACATGACGGCTGCATGGTAAGTAGTGGTGTTTGATATCAAACACCTTATATCAAGAAATCCATACTGATGCCAGTATTGGATTTATCTTGACATGTACCCAGAGGGCACCTTCGAGGTGCACCCTGAAATCTACTAGTCCTCTGGTGTGCTTGGTTTCAACCAGCCTGCCCCCACAGATGAATTTCTCACCCCCTGGAGATTGCAGCCTCTGCTCTCCGAGGTCAGAAACAATACCCACTTTGGCAAGCGGTGTTATTATCTCCATCAACAGGATGGCTGCAGATCTGCATACCTAGGTCTGGGACTTCAAAGGTCCTGCCACCTTTGATATGCAAGCCTCAGATTCCCAAGGCTGGGGAGAGGTACCCCCTACACCCTGTGGCGCACATGGCGCCAGGACAGGCAGGAAATTAGTCAGGAGGTGTGTTGCATTTGCAGGCTGGACACCTCTAAAAGGGGACAGCCTGAAGTGAACATGAAATTAGGAACTCCACAAACTGGTCTGTGGTCGATTTTGAAATTCTGGCAGGGTGGAGCCCACTCCCACAGGAAGTGGTAATCTAGGGGGTGTAGTGACCCAAGGGTAAGTAGCCCATTGGCTACTAACCATCACTCCACTTAATGCCCCTTAAATGAGTATTTAGGGGACCCTACTTGACGCCAGGAAGGCGGATGAAGTCGGAGATCAAGATCAACTTAAGACTTGACTACTGGGAACCGAGGAAGACTGAAGATGGACTGAAGAGAGCGAGAACAAAAGATATGCACCCAAAAATCGGCAGAAAATCTGGGCAGACTGCTTTTGCTTTGACAATCTGAACCAAATCCACCAAGTGCTGGAATTCCACCCCAAAACCCTTGGCGGATTGCCCGGCACCTCAACAACCAGGAAACATCTCCCTTGTAGCAGAGCAGACTCACCATTAAGGGACATCAGGAGTCACAATACCATTCAGCAGAGTGACCCCACTGCTCCAATACCCCTCTTTACCAGGTGCCCAAGACTTAGAGCAAGTCCCCGACCACTGTGACCAAACACCTCAAAGCAACTCTGCACCTGAGCCCCACAACCCAAGTCAGAGGGAGTCTACGGTTCCCACAGAGTCCTGATACCCTCTGAAGATAAGCCCACCCTTGAGCTTGGCAAGACGTGATTCCAAGTCACTGCTTGCAGCCTCTTTCTGCAAGCTCCCTCGACCACAAGTGCCCTGATGAAAAAACTCAACTCCTCAGGACACCTCTGCACCTGGCCGCATGGCACGAGAAGAGGACCAAAGGTGCCCCTACGTCCTCAAGAATCTCAAGAAATGAGCCCCTAGTCGGTTCACCCAGGCCTCCTAGTCCCAGCTAGCATCATCTTTGTCACCAGGCCGTTCCCCCACTGAAGTGAACAGGACGCCCAGCACTAACAACTCTGCTTCCGGATGCTACAGACTCAGAAGGTGAACTGTTGGTGTAGCCTTGGACCTTTCCCCATTCTCACCTTAAGTCCAGGAGAACAGTTCTGTAAGTCGTATTAAGGGCCTGAATGCAGTATGTTTCTCCCCCATAGGATAACATTACAGCATCCAAGAATTGCTCAAAGTGACAACTTTTGAAAACTGTAAGAACTGTTTTCGAAAAGTAGTCACCCATTGTAAGAGAGTACCCTCTTTGTGGCATGGTTACCCCCCACACTTTATGCTTGCTGTATTAACTGGGGTCCTGCTAACCAGCCTGACTGTGCTCTCCCCCACTAAATTTGGTTGTTCCTGACTTTGTGCACATTAAAATTGGCATACTGGTGCCCCCCCATGTAAGTCTCTAGTATATGGTACGTAAGTACCCAGGGCATTGGGGCACCAGGTGTTCCCCTCAGGCTGCAGCATGTATTATGCCACCCATGGGAGCCCATGCAAAATGGATCTGCAGGTCTGCCATTGAAGCCTGCGTGAAAAGGTGCATGCACCCTGAAGAAAAATGCCTCTCTTGGCATGGTTACCCTCTAACGTTTTGCCTTTTGGTGATGCTAGTTATGATTGAAAGTGTGCTGGGACCCTGCTAACCTAGCCCCAGCACCAGTGTTCTTTCCCTAAACTGAACCTTTGTCTCCACAATTGGCACATCCCTGGCACACAGATAAGTCCCTTGTAAATGGTACCCCTAGAACGAAGGGCCCTGTGGCCAGGGAAGGTCTAAGGGCTGCAGCATGTATTATGCCACCCAGGGGACCCTTCACTCAGCACATGCACACTGCCCCACAGCTTGTGTGTGCTGGTGGGGAGAAAATGACTAAGTCGAAATGGCACATCCCTCAGAGTGCCAAGCACCCAACGCACTGCCTGTGGCATAGCTAAGTCACCCCCTCAAGCAGGCCTTACAGCCCTAAGGCAGGGTGCACTATACCACAGTTGAGGGCATAGCTGCATGAGCACTATGCCCCTACAGTGTCTAAGCCAATCCTTAGACATTGTAAGTGCGGGTAGCCATAAAGAGTATATTGTCTGAGAGTTTGTCAGCACTGTAATGGCTACACTGAATACTGGTAAGTTTGGTATCAAACTTACCAGCACAATAAATCCACACTGATGCCAATGTGGGATTTATTGAGAAATGCACACAGAGGGCATCTTAGAGATGCCCCCCTGTATACCAGTGCAACTACTAGTGCTAGGCTGACCAGTTTCTGCCAGCCTGCCACATCCAGATGGGTTTCTGGCCACATGGAACGAGCGCCTTTGTCACTCTGTGGCCAGGAACAAAGCCTGTACTGGGTGGAGGTACTTCACACCTCCCCCTGAAGGAACTCTAACACCTTGTGTTACAGCACCCAAGGGCACTCCAGCTAGTGGAGATGCCCGCCCCCCCGTACACAGCCCCCACACTTTTGGCAGCAAGTCCTGAGGAGATAATGAGACAAGGAAGAGTCACCTTCCAGTCAGGACAGCCCGTAAGGTGTCCTGAGCTGAGGTGACCCCTGCCTTAGGAAATACTCCACCTTTGCTTTGGAGGATTACCCCCTATAGGATTAGGGATGTGCCCCCCCCCCCTTTCCACAGGGAGGAGGCACAACGAGGGTGTAATCACTCTCAAGGACAGTAGCCATTGGCTACTCCCCCCAAGACCTAAACACACACCTAAATTGCGTATTTAGGAGCGACCCTGAACCCAGGAAACCAGATTCCTGATGACCTGCAACAAGGACTGCTGACCTGAAAGCCCCGCAGAGACGACAACTGACTTGGCCCCAGCTCTACCGGCCTGTCTCCAGACTAAGAACTTGCACAGCAACGCATCCAATGGGACCAGCAACCTCTGAGGACTCTGAGCACTGCCCTGCAACCAAAGGACCAAGAAACTCCAGTGGACAGCAGCCCTGTCCAAAACAGCAACGAAGAAACCATCTTTAAAGGGACTCACTCCAGAATCGGGAGTCCAACACACTGCACCTGACGCCCCTGGCTCGTGTCCCAAAGAACCAACACTCCAGAGAGGACCCCCAGGTGCACCCCCACAGCGACGCCTGCAGAAAGAATCCAGAGTCTCCACCTGACTGCGACTGCCCGGTAACAAAGAACCCAACGCCTGGAAAAAGCACTGCACCTGCAGCCCCCAGACCCAAAAGAAACCAACCACCTGTGCAGGAGTGACCAGCAGGTGGCTCTCATCCTTTAGAAGTCCCTGTGCCCTGCTTGCATGGCCAGAGTGACCCCCGGGTCTCTCCATTGATTTCTACCTAAAACCAGACACCTACTTCACACAGTGCACCTGGCCGCCTCTGTGCCGCTGAGGGTGTATTTTGTGTGCCTGTTTGTGTCCCCCCCAGTGCTCTACAAAACCCCCCCTTGGTCTGCTCCCAGAGGACGCAAGTACTTACCTGCTAGCAGACTGGAACAGGAGCACCCCTGGTCTCCATAGTTGTTTACACTATTTGGGCCCTACTTTGACCTCTGCACCTGACTGGCCCTGTGTTGCTGGTGCTGGGTGTTTGGGGGTTAACTTGAACCGTTAACGGTGGGCTGCCTATGCCCCGGAGACAACTTGTAAGTGCTTTACCTACCTGAGAAACTAACCATTACTTACCTCCCCCAGGAACTGTTGACTTTTGCACTGTGTCCACTTCTAAAATAGCTTATTGCCATTTTTGCCAAAACTATGTACATTACTGTTTTAATTCAAAGTTCTATATTTACCTAAGCCAAATACCTTACAATTTATGTACTTATTTGAATTCTGAATTTTGTAGTTCTAAAATAAAGAAAAAAATATTTTTCTAAATAAAAACCTATTGGCCTGGAGTTAAGTCTTTGAGTGTGTGTTCTCATTTATTGCCTGTGTGTGTACAACAAATGCTTAACACTACCCTCTGATAAGCCTACTGCTCGACCACACTGACACAAAATAGAGCATTAGAATTATCTAATTTTGCCACTATCAACCTCTAAGGAGAAACCTTGGAATCTGTGCACACTATCTCTCACTTTGAGACAGTATATACAGAGGCAACTTCCTACACACCCTTTCACTACAGGTCACTGTAAATCACCCCTATGGCAGGCCCTAGTAGCCCAGAGGGGAGGGTGCAAGTACCTGTTTGAGGGAACCCCTGCATGAGCAGAGGTGCCTCCACGAACTCCAGCTCCATTTTTCTGGACTTCGTGAGTGCGGGGAAGTCATTTTACCCGTGTACTGCACATAAGTCACTACACCTATGTCAAGCTACACAATTTAACTCCAAACCCGGGCATGTTTGGTATCAAACATGTTGGAATCATATCCCACTACTGCTTCGCTCCTACCAGTTTCCAGAGTATTCCTGCGCAGCCCATGTTGCTGCCATCCTACAGACAGGTTTCTGCCTTCCTGCTGCTTGACAGCTCAAGCCCAGGAAGGCAGAACAATAGATTTCCTTTGGGAGAGGGAGGAAACACCCTCTATCTTTGTAAATAAGTGTTACAAGGCTTGGGTGGGGTAGCCTCCCCACGCAATTGGTATGCTTTGAAGGACACATATGGTGTCCTCCTTGCTTAAACCGGTTTGCACCAGTTCAGGGACCTCTGGTCCGTGCTCTGGCACGAAACAGGACAAAGGAAAGGGGAGTTACCACTCCCCTGTCCATCACCACCCCAGGGGGGGTGCCCAGATCTCCTCCAGGAGGCCACTTGATTCTGTCATCTTGAATCTAAGGTGGGCAGAGGTCCCTGGGAGCATCTGAGTGGCTAGGTCAGGCACTCTCGCGCAACTCTTTGTGGATCCTGCAACACAGGTGGTGGTCCTGAGTGGTCCCCTCTACCAGCTATCCAACTTTGGAGGTGCTGAGTCCTTGCCTCTTTGCAGGACAGTGTCCCTGTGCACAGCAACTCTTGCAGCTACCAAGGCTTGTTGGCTGTTCCAAGGGATCTCCAAGCTCTGTGAAGCCCCGGCCTCCAGCACTTCTCTTCAACGCGTAGTCTCCTGCCTGCTGCTCAAGCGAAATGGGACTCTCTCCAGGTGTGCTGAGTGGGCCTCACTGCAACTCCTGTGCCTGCTGCCTGTGGGGGGGCTGCGTCCTCGACTTCTGGCTCTCCTCCCTGCTAAGGGTTGCCTGGGACCCCCCTCTGTGAATTGAGTCCCCTCTGACCTTCCTGGTCCCCAGTAGCTCTGCAACTCTTCTGCAAATCCGGTCTTTGCCTAAGCTGGTTGGTGGTTTTTCCACACAACTGATGGACTGCAACTCTACTTCCAGCCTGGGACATCAACTGCATCACATCTGGAACTCTTCCTCTGCTCCTGTGCTGCATAGCAGACTCCTGGTCAGTACTGTCAAACTGGTCCAGTATCTCCAGAATGGTGGGTAGTGGCTCCTGCCCGAACCAGACGCTCCAACTATAACTGGACTGGGTCCCCTTCATTTGCAGGTCCTTCTCTGTCAGGATCCATCTTCTGTTTCTTCCAGTCTTGCACAGTTCTTTTACAAAGTTTATCTGTGGGTTTGGGAAAAACCAGGTACTTCTCTCTTCTCTCCTGGTCGCTGGGAGGAGGGGGTGGGGGCACTGTGGTACTTACTTTTGGGTTCCTAGTTCCTCCATCTCCCCTCTACAGATCACACTTACCTGGGTGAGGGGTCCACCTCTCACATTCTATTTTTTTAGTATATGGTTTGGTCTCCCCCTAGGCTCCGTTTACTGCTATTTCACTGTTTTCTATTGCTATGTATGCCTATTCCCGATTACTAATTTGTATATATACAATAGTGTGTTTAATCACCTGCTAGTAGCGTATTGCCTATATGGTATTTTTTTGTGTCACTAAAATAAAACACCTTTATTTTTCCAACATTGTGTGGTTCTTTCATGTGTTTAAATGCTGTACGTCTATAAGCTGTATCGCATAAGCTTTGCATGTCTCCTAGATAAGTCTTGGCTGCTCATCCACAGCTAACTCTAGAGAGCTTGGCTTCCTAGACACCGACTACACCTCAATAATAGGGGATACCTGGACCAAGTATAGGGTGATATCATAGGTGCTCACCATACACCAGGCCAGCTTCCTACACCCATTTCTAATAATCTTGTTTCGGTAAATTTCAATAAAGGTGTCAGTTTTATAAACTGGTGTCAGATTTGTGTGACTCATTTACTCTCTCTCTCTGTAAACCGTTTGCATTGCCAGAGTGCATATGGGGAAATTATGATGCAAAATTGTAAGGAAATGCCTCCTTGGCATGGTTACCCCCTGACTTTTTGCCTTTGCTGATGCTATGTTTTGAATTGAAAGTGTGCTGAGGCCTGCTAACCAGGCCCCAGCACCAGTGTTCGTTCCCTAACCTGTACTTTTGATTCCACAATTGGCACACCCTGGCATCCAGATAAGTCCCTTGTAACTGGTACCTCTGGTACCAAGGGCCCTGATGCCAGGGAAGGTCTCTAAGGGCTGCAGCATGTATTATGCCACCCTAGAGACCCCTCACTCAGCACAGACACACTGCTTACCAGCTTGTGTGTGCTAGTGAGAACAAAATGAGTAAGTCGACATGGCACTCCCCTCAGGGTGCCATGCCAGCCTCTCACTGCCTATGCAGTATAGGTAAGACACCCCTCTAGCAGGCCTTACAGCCCTAAGGCAGGGTGCACTATACCATAGGTGAGGGTACCAGTGCATGAGCACTGTGCCCCTACAGTGTCTAAACAAAACCTTAGACATTGTAAGTGCAGGGTAGCCATAAGAGTATATGGTCTGGGAGTCTGTTTTACACGAACTCCACAGCACCATAATGGCTACACTGAAAACTGGGAAGTTTGGTATCAAACTTCTCAGCACAATAAATGCACACTGATGCCAGTGTACATTTTATTGTAAAATACACCACAGAGGGCACCTTAGAGGTGCCCCCTGAAACTTAACCGACTATCTGTGTAGGCTGACTAGTTCCAGCAGCCTGCCACACTAGAGACATGTTGCTGGCCCCATGGGGAGAGTGCCTTTGTCACTCTGAGGCCAGTAACAAAGCCTGCACTGGGTGGAGATGCTAACACCTCCCCCAGGCAGGAGCTGTAACACCTGACGGTGAGCCTCAAAGGCTCACCCCTTTGTCACAGCACCGCAGGACACTCCAGCTAGTGGAGTTGCCCGCCCCCTCCGGCCCCCACTTTTGGCGGCAAGGCCGGAGAAAATAATGAGAATAACATGGAGGAGTCACTGGCCAGTCACGACAGCCCCTAAGGTGTCCTGAGCTGAGGTGATTCTAACTTTTAGAAATCCTCCATCTTGCAGATGGAGGATTCCCCCAATAGGATTAGGGATGTGACCCCCTCCCCTTGGGAGGAGGCACAAAGAGGGTGTACCCACCCTCAGGGCTAGTAGCCATTGGCTACTAACCCCCCAGACCTAAACACGCCCTTAAATTTAGTATTTAAGGGCTTCCCTGAACCTAAGAATTGAGATTCCTGCAACAACCAGAAGAAGGACTGCCTAGCTGAAAACCCCTGCAGAGGAAGACCAGAAGACAACAACTGCCTTGGCTCCAGAAACTCACCGGCCTGTCTCCTGCCTTCCAAAGAACTCTGCTCCAGCGACGCCTTCCAAAGGGACCAGCGACCTCTGCATCCTCTGAGGACTGCCCTGCTTCGACGACGACAAGAAACTCCCGAGGACAGCGGACCTGCTCCAAAAAGACTGCAACTTTATCCAAAGGAGCAGCTTTAAAGAACCCTGCAATCTCCCCGCAAGAAGCGTGAGACTTGCAACACTGCACCCGGCGACCCCGACTCGGCTGGTGGAGAACCAACACCTCAGGGAGGACCCCCGGACTACTCTACGACTGAGTACCAAAACCTGTCCCCCCCTGAGCCACCACAGCGCCGCCTGCAGAGGGAATCCCGAGGCTTCCCCTGACCGCGACTCTCTGAAACCTAAGTCCCGACGTCTGGAAAAGACCCTGCACCCGCAGCCCCCAGGACCTGAAGGACCGGACTTTCACTGCAGAAGTGACCCCCAGGAGTCCCTCTCCCTTGCCCAAGTGGAGGTTTCCCCGAGGAAGCCCCCCCTTGCCTGCCTGCAGCGCTGAAGAGATCCCTTGATCTCTCATTGACTTCCATTGCGAACCCGACGCTTGTTCTAACACTGCACCCGGCCGCCCCCGCGCCGCTGAGGGTGAAATTTCTGTGTGGGCTTGTGTCCCCCCCGGTGCCCTACAAAACCCCCCTGGTCTGCCCTCCGAAGACGCGGGTACTTACCTGCTGGCAGACTGGAACCGGGGCACCCCCTTCTCTCCATTGAAGCCTATGCGTTTTGGGCACCACTTTGAACTCTGCACCTGACCGGCCCTGAGCTGCTGGTGTGGTAACTTTGGGGTTGCTCTGAACCCCCAACGGTGG
Source organism: Pleurodeles waltl (assembly GCF_031143425.1). Taxonomy (NCBI): domain Eukaryota; kingdom Metazoa; phylum Chordata; class Amphibia; order Caudata; family Salamandridae; genus Pleurodeles; species Pleurodeles waltl. Next base: position 345,242,925 of record NC_090450.1, on the reverse strand, counting down.
GCTACCTTGGACCAAGAACTGAACCCTGTAAGTGTCTTACTTACCTGGTAAAACTAACAAAAACTTACCTCCCCCAGGAACTGTGAAAATTGCACTAAGTGTCCACTTTTGAAATAGCTATTTGTGAATAACTTGAAAAGTATACATGCAATTGAAATGATTCAAAGTTCCTAATGTACTTACCTGCAATACCTTTCAAACAAGATATTTCATGTTACATTTGAACCTGTGGTTCTTAAAAATAAACTAAGAAAATATATTTTTCTATAACAAAACCTATTGGCTGGATTTGTCTCTGAGTGTGTGTTCCTCATTTATTGTCTGTGTGTATGTACAACAAATGCTTAACACTACTCCTTTGATAAGCCTACTGCTCGACCACACTACCACAAAATAGAGCATTAGTATTATCTCTTTTTGCCACTATCTTACCTCTAAGGGGAACCCTTGGACTCTGTGCATGCTATTCCTTACTTTGAAATAGCACATACAGAGTCAACTTCCTACAAAAATCAAGTGCATTTTTTTCTTGAGTTAAGGTGCCTTTCACAGTAAAAAGCTTTTCACACACTAGGCACTGATGTTTGGCATTGTCCAGGGGCAGCTATATATTTAAGAGCTCTTGATCCTTTCAAGGTAAGTGGATTTTACAAGATAGGCAACTTAATATTCTCCTATGTCCAATCTACATTTTCCGCTTAAAACCCCACCAACCATGGGGCTAGAAAGTTGATATGGTATTGCGCCCATGCACCTAGTGTTTAAGACAATGTGATACAAACCTCTTAATACATATCGGAAAAAAGTATAAAAAAGGACTTGGGAGGGCAATATTTTGTAGTATTCCAAACCCAAATTTAGATGCCAGTAGTGTGCACAGCATGTTTATCTAGAAAATAAATGCTGCAAACTTGTTAGAGAAATTAGGGAAAATGCTAACAAAAGAATAGGACACCCAATAGCCCCAACTTTTAATCCAATCCCCCAAGTCTTCCAAATGATTTTCTGTGTGTTGTACTCACTCCGACAATGTATCTATCCCGGGGTTAAAACCTCACCTGGTTCTCATCGTTTTTATCAGGAAACTGGATGTTTACTTCGTGATCTGTGCGAATCTGGGTGATCACAGCTCCTTTACGTCCAATGATCTTCGGATGATACTTTGGATCCACAGCGATGACAAGTTTAAAACTCCTCAAGGCCTGAAACATTTTGTTGGGTGAGAAAAGACCAGTCAATCACATTAGTAAACTCAGCCATCTTGCAGGATACTATCTTATCAACTACAAAGACAAGAAAATCCTGGTCCACTTTTTTTCTTCTTTATTTCTGTACCTCCGTCCAGTGTTTAAATAAAAATAAAAAAAACAACTACCATTCGTTTAACTCCAAAAGCAAAGCCAGCAGGTCTACACCTATGACAGATTGTACCCACTAAAGGCTAGTATGCTCAATTTAACCTTTGCTGTAAATACGAATTTAACATTGCGAGTTAAGCACAAACTGTGCTTAAATCCAACTCCCCCGGCCTCCTTCATTAACTGCCACTATTACAGGCCTGCAGGAATTCGAATTTGTGTTAGGTCTGGAAAAAAAAAAAAACATCATTTTGAGGTAGTAAACTTTTTTCCTCTAGCAAGATTGATGGTTGTACAATCCCAGCGGAAGGTTTGGTCACTCTTGAAGTCATACCCTAGTGGCAAATTAGTAGCGGCTAAAGAGGTTTACCAATGAATTGTGGAAACTGGCTAATCAAGCAACTCTTATACTGAAATTTATTAAGGACCTTGAATTTTATTATAGAAATGAAAACGGCATTGCCAGTTGACAAACAGAAGAGATAATAGAAGAATGAAAATGGACAAAAAAAGAAGAAAATTCACATTCATTTTCACTGGGTTTCCAGAGAAGGGAAAACAAAATGTTGCTTATTAGTGGAATCCTCTTAGCCAAACATGATGTAGACATACACTGGAGGGTGTCCGCAACGCCACTCTTGGGGCGGCTTAAGGCTGGAATGGCTATGGGAAGTGAGTAGTTAATTCTTGCTGCAGGTACAGAAAAAGGAAAGGGGATGCCCCCACAGGTAAGCAAAGATTAGGAAACCATGGTAGGAGTGTTTCAATATCGTCTGAAATAGAAAAAATGTTACTCACCCAGTAGACATCTGTTTGTGGCATTTAGTGTTGTAGATTCACATGCTCTGCATATGTCTGCCATCTAGCGTTAGGTCTGGAGTGTTACAAGTTGTTTTTCTCTGAAGAATCTTTTTGGAGGCAAGAGATCGAGTGGCGACTCCTCTTGGTTATACTGCGTATGAGCATCGACTCCTTTGTTAGATTGTTCCCCAAACTTGAAATCTCTGGTGAAAGATTTGTGGGTGGAGTTCTCATTTGTGGACTTGTTGCTGCATCCTGCTGAAGTCTGCAAACTGGTTGCCCATGCCTGGGAGATACTCTGAGTAAAGAAATGCCTCCTTGGCATGGTTACCCCCTGACTTTTTGCCTTTGCTGATGCCAAGTTATGATTTGAAAGTGTGCGGAGGCCTGCTGACCAGGCCGCAGCACCAGTGTTCCTTCCCTAACCTGTACCTTTGTTTCCACAATTGGCACACCCTGGCATCCAGGTAAGTACCTTGTAACTGGTACCCCTGGTACAAAGGGCCCTGATGCCAGGGAAGGTCTCTAAGGGCTGCAGCATATCTTATGCCACCCTGGGGACCCCTCACTCAGCACAGACACACTGCTTGCCAGCTTGTGTGTGCTAGTGGGGAGAAAATGACCAAGTCGACATGGCACTCCCCTCAGGGTGCCATGCCAACCTCACACTGCCTACAGGTATAGATAAGTCACCCCACTAGCAGGCCTTACAGCCCTAAGGCAGGGTGCACTATACCATAGGTGAGGGCATAAGTGCATGAGCACTATGCCCCTACAGTGTCTAAGCAAAACCTTAGACATTGTAAGTGCAGGGTAGCCATAAGAGTATATGGTCTGGGAGTCTGTCATGCACGAACTCCACAGCACCATAATGGCTACACTGAAAACTGTGAAGTTTGGTATCAAACTTCTCAGCACAATAAATGCACACTGATGCCAGTGTACATTTTATTGTAAAATACACCCAGAGGGCATCTTAGAGGTGCCACCTGAAACCTTAACCGACTACCAGTGTGGGCTGACTAGTTTTAGCAGCCTGCAACACACCAGACATGTTGCTGGCCAAATGGGGAGAGTGCCTTTGTCACTCTGTGGCTAGTAACAAAGCCTGTACTGGGTGGAGGTGCTTCTCACCTCCCCTGCAGGAACTATAACACCTGGCGGTGAGCCTCAAAGGCTCACCCCCTTTGTTACAGTACCCCAGGGCACTCTAGCTAGTGGAGTTGCCCGCCCCCTCTGGCCACAGCCCCACTATTGGCAGCAAGGCCGGAGGAGATAATGAGAAAAACAAGGAGGAGTCACTGGCCAGTCAGGACAGCCCCGGAGGTGTCCTGAGCTGAGGTGACTGACTTTTAGAAATCCTCCATCTTGCAGATGGAGGATTCCCTCAATAGGATTAGGGATGTGCCCCCCTCCCCTCAGGGAGGAGGCACAAAGAGGGTGTAGCCACTCTCATGGCTAGTAGCCATTGGCTACTAACCCCCCAGACCTAAACACACCCCTAAATCGAATATTTAGGGGCTCCCAGAACACAGCAAGATAGATTCCTGCAACCTAAGACGAAGGACTGTTGAGCTGAAAAACCTGCAGAGAAGACGGAGACACCAACTGCTTTGGCCCCAGCTCTACCCGCCTATCTCCCCACTTCTAAAGAACTGCTCCAATGACGCGTTCCACAGGGTCCAGCGACCTCTGAAGCCTCAGAGGACTGCCCTGCATCTAGAAGGACCACAAACTCCCGAGGACAGCTGCTCTGCTCCACAAAGACTGCAACTTAGCAACAAAAAAGAAGCAACTTTGAAACACACGTTTCCCGCCGGAAGCGTGAGACTTTGCACTCTGCACCCGATGCCCCCGGCTCGACTTGTGGAGAACAAACACTACAGGGAGGACTCCCCGGCGACTGCGAGCCCGTAAGTAGCCAGAGCTGACCCCCCTGAGCCACCACAGCGACGCCTGCAGAGGGAATCCAGAGGCTCCCCCTGACCGTGACTGCCTGCTTCTAAGACCCGACACCTGGTAAGGACACTGCACCTGCAGCCCCAAGGACCTGAAGGATCCGACCTCCAGTGCAGGAGCGACCCCCAGGTGGCCCACTCCCTTGCCCAGGTGGTGGATACCCCGAGGAGCCCCCCCCCCGCATCGCTGAAGAGTCTCCCATTGGATTACATTGCGAACCCGATGCCTGTTTGCACACTGCACTCGGCCGCCCCTGTGCCGCTGAGGGTGTACTTTTTGTGCTGACTTGTGTGACTCCCAGTGCCCTACAAAACTCCCCTGGTCTGCCCCCCGAAGATGCGGGTACTTACCTGCTGTCAGACTGGAACCGGGGCACCCCCTTCTCCATTGAAGCCTATGCGTTTTGGGCACCAATTTGACCTCTGCACCTGACCGGCCCCGAGCTGCTGGTGTGGTAACTTTGGGGTTGCCCTGAACCCCCAACGGTGGGCTACCTTGGACCCAACTTTGAACCCTGTAGGTGGTTTACTTACCTGCAAAACTAACACTTGCCTCCCCCAGGAACTGTTGAAAATTGCACTGTGTCTAGTTTTAAAATAGCTATTTGCCATTTGTGTGAAAACTGTATATGCTATTTTGCTAATTCAAAGTTCCTAAAGCTCCTAAGTGAAATACCTTTCATTTGAACTATTACTTGTAAATCTTGAACCTGTGGTTCTTAAAATAAACTAAGAAAATATATTTTTCTATACAAAAACCGATTGGCCTGGAATTGTCATTGTGTGTTCCTCATTTATTGCCTGTGTGTGTACAACAAATGCTTAACACTACCCTCTGATAAGCCTACTGCTCGACCACACTACCACAAAATAGAGCATTATAATTATCTCTTTTTGACACTATCTTACCTCTAAGGGGAACCCTTGGACTCTTAGTACACTATTTCTTACTTTGAAATAGTATATACAGAGCCAACTTCCTACAACATGAATTCTAAACAGAGGTATTGGGTCTGGTTTGGAGGAAGGCTGATATTGCTGTTAATAGGTTAGATTTGCTTTTTGTAAGTGAAGCAAACAGATAATATCCTGTACTGATGCTTTAAGTGCATTAATGTTTTGGGGTTGACAGTAATACACAAAACGTTTCTATTTAGCTGCATAGCACTGCCTGGTTGTACGTTTGTGTGCTTCCTTTAGAATGTCCATACATTCTGATGGAAGGTAAAGCTAATCAAATTCTATGACCTCGGGAGCCCAATCGCCAGGCTGAGCACAATTGGATTGGGATGCCTGATTTGACCTTTGTTTTGAGTCAATAGGTCTGGTCTGTTTAGAAGTTTGTGATGTGGCATTACAGACAGATCCAACAGTGTTGTGTACCAGTGCTGACGTCCCCACTTGGGAGGTATGAGTATCATAGTGAGAGATGTGACAAATTTTGTTGACCAGAAACTGAACTGGTGGGAGGGGGGAAAAGTGTAAGTAAATATCCTTGACCAATTGATCCATAGAGCATTGCCCTTGGGATTGAGGGTGTGGGTACTGGAAGACTAAGTTTCTGCATTTAGCTTTTTCGGTTGTTGCGAAAAGGTCTCCCCCCACCAAACCGCCAACTTTTCACCTAGTGTTGATGCCAACTTTGATTGCAAGTGTGCTGGGATCCTGCTAACCAGGCCCCAGCATAAGTGTTCTTGCCCTAAAACTGTACCTTTGTTTCCACAATTGGCACAGCCCTGGCATACAGTTAAGACCCATGTAAAAGGTACCCCAGGTACAAAGAACCCTGTAGCTAGGGGATGTTTCTAAGGGACCCCCCCAGTACATGCACAAGGCCTTGCAGCTTGTGTGTGCTGGAGGGCAGAAAAGACAACCAACATGTCACTCCCTTCAGGGTGCCATGCCCACAAACCACTGCCTGTGGCACAGATCAGTCACCCCTCTATCAGGCCTTACAGCCCTAAGACAGGGTGCGCTATACCACAGGTGAGGTCACAGCTGCATGTGCAATATGCCCCTACAGCATCTAAGTCCGTTCTTAGGCATTGTGAGTGCAGGGCAGCCATATTGAGTATATGGGCTGGGAATTTGTCATCCTGAACTTCACAGCTCCATAATGGCCTCACTGAATGCTGGGAAGTTTGGTATCAGCACAATAAACCGACACTGAGCCAGTGTGGGATTGTAGGGAAATGCCTCCTTGGCATGGTTACCCCCTGACTTTTTGTCTTTTGTTGATGCCAGTTATGATTGAAAGTGTGCTGGGATCCTGCTAACCAGGCCCAGCACCAGTGTTCTTTCCCTAAAATGTACTTTTGTTCCCACAATTGGCACAGCGCTGGCACACAGATAAGTCCCTTGTAACTGGTACCCCTGGTACCAAGGGCCCTGTGGCCAGCGAAGGTCTCTAAGGGCTGCAGCATGTATTATGCCACCCTGGGGGCCCCTCACTCAGCACATGCACACTGCCTCACAGCTTGTGTGTGGTTGTGGGTAGAAAATGACTAACTCAACATGGCACTCCCCCCAGAGTGCCATGCCCTCAACCCACTGCCTGTGGCATAGGTAAGTCCCCCCTAGCAGGCCTTACAGCCCTAAGGAAGGGTGCACTATACCACAGGTGATGGCATAGTTGCCAGAGCACTATGCCCCTACAGTGTCTAAGCCAAACCTTAGACATTGTAAGTGCAGGGTAGCCATAAAGAGTACTCCACAGTTCCATAATGGCTACACAAATCTGGCAAGTTTGGTATCAAACTTCTCAGCACAATAAATGCACACTGATGCCAGTGTGGGATTTATTGAAAAATGCACACGTCATCTTAGAGATGCCCCCTGTATACCAGTCCAAACACCAGTGTTAGGCTGAGCAGTTCCTGCCAACCTGCCACAACCAGGCGGGTTTCTGGCCACATGGGGTGAGTGCCTTTGTCACTCAGAGGCCAGGAACAAAGCCTGCACTGGGTGGAGGTGCTTCTCACCTCCCCCTGCAGGAACTGCAACACCTGGTGGTGAGCCTCAAAGGCTCATGCCTGTTAGTGCACCTGGGCACCCCAGCTAGTGTAGATGCCTGCCCCTCCTGATACAGCCCCCACTTTTGGCAGCAAGGCTGGAGGTGATATTGAGAAAGACAAGGAGGGGTCACCCACCAGTCAGGACAGCCCCTAAGGTGTCCGGAGCTGAGGTGACTCCTGCCTTAAGAAAGCCTCCATTTTGGTTTTGGAGAATTCCCTCAATAGGAATAGGATTGTGCCCCCCTCCCCTCAGGGAGGAGGCACCAAGAGGGTGTAGAGACCCTCCAGGGCAGTAGCCATTGGCTACTGCCTCCCAGACCTAAGCACGTCCCTAAATTCAGTATTTAAGGGCAACCCTGAACCCAGGAAATCAGATTCCTGCAACCTACAACAAGGACTGCTGACCTGAAAGGCCTGCATAGACGACAATTGACTTGGCTCCAGCCCTACCGGCCTGTCTCCAGACTCAAAGAACCTGCACAGCGACGCATCCAACAGGACGAGCGACCTCTGAGGACTGACCTGCACCTAAAAGGACTAAGAACCTTCAGAGGACAGCGGCTCTGTCCAGAAACAACTACAAAATAGCAACAAGAAACCAACATTAAAGAGAATCCAGGTTCCTGCCAGAAGAGTGAGTCTTTACACTCTGCACCCGATGCCCCCAGCTTGAGTTCAGGACAACCAATACTGCAGAGAGCACTCCCTGGCGACTCAAACAACCTAGACACCCTGAGTCGACCTCCCTGCATCCCCACGGTGACACCTGCAGAGAGAATCCAGAGGGTCCCTCTGACAACAACTGCCTGGTAACAAAGGAACGTGACGCCTGGACCAAGCACTGCACCTGAAGCCCCCAGGACCGAGAGGAACCATCTACCAGTGCAGGAGTGACCAGCAGGCGGCCCTCATCCTAGCCCAGTCGGTGACTAGACCAAGAAGCCCCCCGCCCCCCCCCCCCTTGTGCCCTGCCTGCATCACCAGAGTGACCCCCGGGTCCCTCCATTATTTTCAATATGTAGGAAGGTGGCTCTGTATATACTATTTCAAAGTAAGAACTAGTGGGCACAGAGTCCAAGGGTTCCCCCAAGAGGTAAGATAGAGCATTAGAATCATCTAATATTGCCACTATTTTGTGGTAGTGTGGTCGAGCAGTAGGCTTATCAGAGGGTAGTGTTACGCATTTGTTGTACACCCACAGGCAATAAATGAGGAACACACACTAAGACTTTACTCCAGGCCAATAGTTTTTTTTATATAGAAAAATATATTTTCTTAGTTTATTTTAAGAACCACAGGTTCAAGATTTACAATCAATACTTCAAATGAAAGATACTTCACTCAGGTATCATAGTAACTTTGAATCAGCAAAATAGCATTTACAGTTTTGGCAAATATGGCAAGAAGCTGTTACTAGACACTTGAAGCAAATTTCAACAGTTACTGGGGGAGGTAAGTATTTGTTAGTTTTGCAGGTAAGTAAAACACCTACAGGGTTCAAAGTTGGGTCCAAGGTAGCAAACCGTTGGGGGTTCATGGCAACCCCAAAGTAACCACCCCAGCAGCTCAGGGCCGGTCAGGTGCAGAGGTCAAAGTGGTGCCCAAAACGCATAGGCTTCAAAGGAGAAGGGGGTGCCCAGGTTCCAGTCTGCCAGCAGGTAACTACCCGTGACTTCGGAGGGCAGGCCAGGGGGGTTTTGTAGGGCACCGGGGAGACAAGTCAGCACAAAAAGTACACCCTCAGCGGCACGGGAGCGGCCGGGTGCAGAGTGCAAACAGGCGTCGGGTTTGCAATAGACTTCAATGGGAGACCCAGGGGTCTCTTCAGCGAAGCAGGCAGGCTGGGGCTCCTCGGGTAGCCACCTGGGCAAGGGAGATGCCCCGTGAAAACATACCCGACTTCCAGTGTGGGCCGACTAGTTTTTGCCAGCCTGCCACACACCAGACCTGTTGCTGGCCACATGGGGAGAGTGCTTTTGTCACTGTGGCCAGTAACAAAGCCTGTACTGGGTGGAGGTGCTTCTCACCTCCCCCTGCAGGAACTGGAACACCTCAAAGGCTCACCCCCTTTGTTACAGCGCCACAGGGCATTCCAGCTAGTGGAGATGCCCGCCCCGCCGGCCACTGCCTCCACTTTTGGCAGCAAGGCTGGAAGAGATAATGAGAAAAACAAGGAGTCACTCCCCAGCCAGGGCAGACCCTAAGGTGTCCTGAGCTGAGGTGACACTGACTTTTAGAAACCCTCCATCTTGCAGATGGAGGATTCCCACAATAGGATTAGGGACGTGACCCCCTCCCCACAGAGAGGAGAGACAAACACGGTGTAGCCACCCTCAGGGCTAGTAGCCATTGGCTACTACCCTCCCAGACCTAAACACACCCCTATATTGAGTATTTAGGGGCCCCCAGAACCTTGGAAGATAGATTCCTGCAACCTGAAGACAAAGAAGGACTGCTGACCTAGTAGTAGTAATCTTTGTTTAGTTAATGAAAACCATAACAAATCAATGCGTTGTATACAATATATAAAATTCTATAGAAGAAAGGACAAACAAAAGGAGAAAATTCTATAAAATCTTTGAAATAAATACACTTGCAATTCTAAAGCAGTTGAGGGGCGGAGTGACCATTAAACTAACTTTGCAGACACTTGATGCCCGTTGTGCGGTTGATGTTACATGCTAACTCAATGTGTACAGTCTGAGAACCTGCTGTTGCGCCTATGGGCTTTTCTTTTACCTTTTTAACTGAGTCATCTTAAAATGTGTCCTTCCACATGCTATAACATTGTCAAAACTAATACGGGACTAAAAAAAATAAATGAACACTTAAAAGCGAGCCAACAGTCAGCTAAGGTGTGTCCTAAACAGTAAGTTTACGCTTGAGGTGTGGACAGTCAAAAATTTGATGAATCTGCAGATTGACAGCAGATCGTGAGGGTCAAACATTGACATCACTGCTGGCCGACAGGAACGAGTCCCATTCCTCTCTAAGACTGGTTTTAACAGTGGTCATCGTGCTTCCTTTAAGGCCGGGCAAATACAAATCAGATGGACCATGTCTTCCTTGGGACCTTTACATAACCTACAGGAAGATTCTCCTCCATTCTTCCAAGATGGATGGTAGAGCGCCTAGACGAAGAGCCAGCAAACGAAGCTTGATATGTAGTGCGAAGCTTGAAATCAAATATTATAATGGCGCCAAGGTGGTATAAGTGTGCATAAGAAGCCAGGCGTGCGAGTGATGTGCAAATTTATATTTATCAGCTAGAAAGGACTGCAATCCCATTTCCTTTAACGCTCGACACAACAGTGGATATGAGATTTTGGAGTCCCACAGATGCATCATTTCTGTCTCTTGCAGAGAATTATAGATATACCTTGTGTATACTAATTTTGGATTGTTGCTCACTGAATACCATAAAGCCATGACTAGGGGGCTAATCATATTTTCTTATTTTGTACCTGGACTTTATTGTATGCGCTTTCCTGCCCAACTGCTGTTGTCTTAGGCCAAATTCTAGCCTGACCTGTGCGGAAGAAGCGGAGCCAGGAATTTTAAAGACCTGCTTATAGATTTTTATTTGTTGTTGGTCCAGTAGCAGGGTGTCTTTCCCATATAAAGCTTCACTTCCATATGTAGTGGCTGGGATGAATTTGGCCGACATAACAGACAGTAACGGCTTATACAATGGGCCATTTAATGTTTTTGCTAGGGTACAGAAAGCAAACATTAAGGCTTTGCACTTCTGTGCGATGTAGCGCTTCTGCGGCGTGAGATTGGCCTTATTATCGATTATGTATTTATAGCAGCGAGTTGTTTCAAGGGTAATGCCATTCAACTTTATATTGTTAGCTAGATTCAGAGGACATCCCCTGGACATGGTTTTGGTCTTTGCGGTGTTAACTTCTAATTTGTTTGTCTTTGCGTATTCACTTCAAGTAGTGACCAACCGCTAAAGCCCTATTTTCGTGTGGCTTAGCAGAACAATATCGTCAGCGTATGAAAGGTGTGATAGGTTCAAACTTCCCATCCTTGGAGAGTGCGAGTTGGTTGCATCCAGCTTCAAGGAGAGATCTGCCGTGAAAAGGTTGAAGAGGTGCGGGCCAAAACACAGCCCTGTTTTAGTCCTATATTTGTCGGTATCCTCCTAGAATTTTTTGAGCCATCTGCTACCTTGACCTGCACCCAAGTTTTATCGCATAGCATTTCTATGCATCTGAGAGTTCGCTCTTGCAGGCCCCACCTTCACAATTTGCTCCAGAGAAGTGCTCTATCGACTCGGTCAAAAGCACTTTTGAAGTCCACGAAACATATATTTTTTTCTTTAAGCATTTTGCTCGGTTGGCAATGTCTCCTAGTGTAAGGATGTTAATCACGGAACCATATCCCTTCCTAAAACCAGTTTGATACAAAGGAACCAGGTTATTTGAGTTTGACCAATTGAGCAGGTCGGCCAGGACTAAGATGATAAAGTATTTGGCCTCACTGTCAATTAATGCTATCAATCTGTAACTGGCTGGGTTTGCTCTACAGCCCCCTTTGTATATTGGGTTAATGATGGATCCTCTCCAACTTTCTGGAATGATTGTGTTACACTCAACTTCAGTATACAGGATTGACCGTGTTGTTGACCAATATTCAGGGTCCGCCTTAAAGACAGCTTGTGGAAGACCATTAGGACCGGGGGCTTCATCCCTGTGACCCTTCCTGATGGCTAGGTCGACGTTCTTGGTGCTAAACGCTGTCCTGCTCTGACTGATGTCAGAGTTTTATTGACTCCTTCAGAGGCTCATCTACTTCAGATGAGGGTGGTTTAAAGAAAATGTTGGCAAGGTATTCCACCCACTTTTCCTTCTGGGACTGATGTGAAGTTTATTGTTCTTACCTGCCGCTGATCTCATTCACTGTTGACCAAAAGGCACTTAAATTATTAAGTAATTTGAGCCAGAAGTTGTTGTCCTTTTTGGTTCGCATTTGCCATACCCGATTCTTGTCATTTTTCCGTAGTTTATTCGGGCACATTGGGTTACTGTGGGAGAGCTGTCTTTTATTAGTCTAAGGTTGCGCCTCAGTTCCTTCCTTAGTTCTAAAATGTTTACTGGTAGGTTTGAAGACCTTGCCTGATTATTATGTGGTAATTGACTCCTGGCGAGGCCAAGAGAGGGTACCGACTGAAGAAAAGAGACCCACGCTTCCACTGTTGGTAGGTCCTGGTATATTGCCAAATGAAGCAAAAATTTTATGTTTTTTCACAGCCTTGGTAATGAAGCCTCGACCAGATCAGGCGGTTTAGGTTGATCGATGTTATTGTTCCTAGTTCCTTTTTCCTTTATAGCTGGAAGAAGGCATGAAACATTCCAAACTAGTTCTATGTGCTGAAATGAGTGGTCACTATGGAGAGTAGGTTTAATTTTAAATTTGCTAACATGAGCTAGCAAAGGAAGTGAGACAGCTGTATAGTCTATTATTGTCGCAGACTTTGCGCTATGATGAGTAAAGCTTGGCGGGACGTCATCGTTGATCCTGCCATTTAGTACCCTCATACTCATGTGCTCTAGTGCCTCTACCAGTTGTTTACCCCTTGTGTCCAGTATTTTCTGCGCTGGCAGTGTTCGCAGCGGCACTGACCATATGGCATTTTCAGCTGCCAGTTGCTCATCTGGTTCTGGAGTGTGCATTAAGTTAGCATTGAGGTCGCCTGTCACTAATATAGCCCATGCTGGATTAGTGCATCTTATCTCTTCCACCCTATTCAATAATTCATCAAAGAGCAGTACTTTCTGATTTTTCAGCGGATGGGCATAGACATTAAAAATGACTAGTGGGGCGTGCTGATTATTACTAAAGGTGATTTTAATGGCCTGCAAGTCGGTCTTTGAGAAAGCCTACTGCTCTGTTGATACATGTAGTGCAGTTGAAATGTATGCGGCTAGACCACCGCTTGGCCTACCTGATTTCTTTGATTTTTGGGCACTAATGTGGTGTAGCGAGTAGCCTCCTCATTCGATTGGGTCCTCCAGCCACGTTTCTTGTAGCAGAAAATGATAGTTCTTGCACCGGCGATGTTCCAGGACATTATGGTGACAACCAAACTTTGATCTGTGTTTACTCCATTTAATGCGCTAGGTCAATTGTTTTTCCTCGAATTTAAAGTGCGAGCCATTCATCTCCATTCATCTCGCTCTCCCTTCAGTACAGCTGGGGGGGCCACTGTTGGTTTTTAAGTTGGGTACCTTCCATTTAAAATGCCTTTGTTCCAGATTCCCGGATTCCGGGTCCCCTATGAACTCAATGGCCGTTGGCAATTTTTCTCTAGAATTTAACAATAGGGGAAAGGGATAAGGTTCACTGGATGGTTCTGATAACTGTATGCCCCAAATTTCGAATTGCTGTTTGACTGCCATAATCAATATAGCAATTTCACTTGTTCTCCACTTTGTTAGAACTTGCTCCAGCCCATTTTGAGCACTGTCAGAGAATAATTTCACCAATGCCAAGTCTGCGGATACGATTTTCTTAGTTGATGGGAACTCGGCAAGAAGCCTCAGAATGTTACCCCTATTTAAGCTGTCTTGATGGCCTCGTGATTTATATTGCAGGGTAAAAAGGATCTGCCTTAATTCCAGATCATTCTCGGTGGCCTGAGTGGATTGTAATTGGTGGGGGTGATCGGTATTTCTCTGTGTCGATGGCCTTCTTAAATGGCCCCCCCTCCGACTGACTACTATATGGTACCCTATCTAACATGGGTGTTTGTTTGATTGAGGAAACTTAGTTTAAGAAATTGGTTGTTGAAGTTTGGCTATTATGAAACCTAAGGAAAATGTCACTTACCCAGTGTACATCTGTTCGTGGCATTAGTCGCTGCAGATTCACATGCTGTGCATAGTCCGCCGTCTGGTGTTGGGTCGGAGTGTTACAAGTTGTTTTTCTTCGAAGAAGTCTTTTCGAGTCACGAGACCGAGGGACGACTCCTACTTTGGTTCCATTGCGCATGGGCGTCTACTCCATGTTAGATTGTTTTTTTCCGCCATCGGGTTCGGACGTGTTCCTTTTCGCTCCGTGTTTCGGGTCGGAAAGTTAGTCAGAATCAACGGAAAATTCGTCGGTATTGTTTCGTTCGGTATCGGGTTAGATTAGAATCGACACCGAATCTTGAAGAGCTCCGGTAGCCCTTCGGGGTAATTTCGATCCCCCGTCGGGGCCTGGTCGGCCCGACCGCGTGCAACATCGAGACTGATGGAACGGAACCTGTTCCGATTCTGTCCTAAATGCTACAGTAAATATCCCTATACAGACCAACATTTGGTCTGTAACTTGTGCCTGTCACCCGAGCACAAAGAAGAGACGTGGGAGGCCTGTCGAGCGTTTCGGTCGAGAAAAACGCTCCGAGACCGAAGAGCCAGAAGGTTGCAGATGGCGTCCACGCCGACAGGACAACAACGGTTCGAGGAAGAGGGAGAAGAAGAAACATTCTCCATCCACGAATCGGATTCCGAAGAATTCGATGGAGAAGAAACCGTGAGTAAGACGTCGAAACAAGCATCACACAGAAAAACAGACAAAGCCCAGGGGACGCCACTGCCGACAGGCCATGGCTCAACCCATAAAGTAGGTGACCGTCCATCGGCATGTTGCAGGAATCTAGGTTCTGGGGGGCCCTAAATACTGGATTTAGGGGTGTGTTTAGATCTGGGAGGGCAGTAGCCAATGGCTACTGTCCTTGAGGGTGGCTACACCCTCTTTGTGCCTCCTCCCTGTGGGGAGGGGGGCACATCCCTAATCCTATTGGGGAATCCTCCATCCACAAGATGGAGGATTTCTAAAAGTAAGGGTCACCTCAGGACACTTTAGGGGTTGTCCTGACTGGTGGGTGGTGACTACTTGTTTTTTTAATTATCTCCTCCAGACTTGCTGCCAAAAGTGGGGGCAGTGGCCGGAGGGGCGGGCATCTCCACTAGCTGGGATGCCCTGGGGCGCTGTAACAAGAGGGGTGAGCCTTGGAGGATCACCGCCAGGCGTTACAGTTCCTGCAGGGGGAGATGAGAAGCACTTCCACCCAGTACAGGCTTTGTTCCTGGCCACAGAGTGACAAAAGGCACTCATCCCATGTGCCCAGCAACATTTCTGGTGTGTGGCAGGCTGGCAGAAACTAGTCAGCCTACACTGGAAGTCAGGTATGTTTTCAGGGGGCATCTCTAAGATGACCTCTGGGTGTATTTTACAATAAATTGCACACTGGCATCAGTGTGCATTTATTGAGCTGAGAAGTTTGATACTAAACTTCCCAGTTTTCAGTGTAGCCATTATGGTGCTGTGGGGTTCATGTTTGACAAACTCCCACACCATATACTCTTATGGCTACCCTGCACTTACAATGTCTAAGGTTTTGCTTAGACACTGTAGGGGCATAGTGCTCATACACTTATGCCCTCACCTGTGGTATAGTGCACCCTGCCTTAGGGCTGTAAGGCCTGCTAGAGGGGTGACCTACCTATGCCACAGGCAGTGTGAGGCTGGCATGGCACTCTGAGGGGAGTGCCATGTCGACTTAGTCATTTTCTCCCCACAAGCACACACAAGCTGTGAAGCAGTGTGCATGTGCTGAGTGAGGGGTCCCCAGGGTGGCATAAGACATGCTGCAGCCCTTAGAGACCTTCCCTGGCATCAGGGCCCTTGGTACCAGTGGTACCAGTTACAAGGGACTTACCCGAGTGCCAGGGTTGTGCCAATTGGGAAGACAAAAGGTACAGTTTAGGGAAAGAACACTGGCGCTGGGGCCTGATTAGCAGGGTCCCAGCACACTTTCAAGTCATAACTTAGCATCAGCAAAGGCAAAAAAGCAGGGAGTAACCATGCCAAGGAGGCATTCCCTTACATGTGGTGAATGAGGGAAAGTACACAGAGGTAATGGCTTCTCCAGTTTAAACATCTTTGCTGGTGGTGGAGCAGTATCTAGTTCCTGAAAAGCCAACTTTCTTTTAGTCTGTTGAGGAGGTGCAGTACTGATTCTGCCTGTCTCTTTATGGATATGTGTAGGAAGTTGGCTCTGTATGTGCTATTTCAAAGTAAGGAATAGCATGCACAGAGTCCAAGGGTTCCCCTTAGAGGTAAAATAGTGGTAAAAAGAGATAATACTAATGCTCTATTTTGTGGTAGTGTGGTCGAGCAGTAGGCTTATCCAAGGAGTAGTGTTAAGCATTTGTTGTACATACACATAGACAATAAATGAGGTACACACACTCGGAGACAAATCCAGCCAATAGGTTTTGTTATAGAAAAATATATTTTCTTAGTTTATTGTAAGAACCACAGGTTCAAATTTTACATGTAATAGCTCATTTGAAAGGTATTGCAGGTAAGTACTCTAGGAACTTTGAATCATTACTTTAGCATGTATACTTTTCACATAAGACACAATAAGCTGTTTTAAAAGTGGATAAGGTGCAATTTTCACAGTTCCTGGGGGAGGTAAGTTATTGTTAGTTTTCACAGGTAAGTAAGTCACTTACAGTTTTCAGTTTTTGGTCCAAGGTAGCCCACCGTTGGGGGTTCAGAGCAACCCCAAAGTTATCACACCAGCAGCTCAGGGCCGGTCAGGTGCAAAGGTCAAAGAGGTGCCCAAAACACATAGGCTTCAATGGAGAGAAGGGGGTGCCCCGGTTCCAGTCTGCCAGCAGGTAAGTACCCGCGTCTTCGGAGGGCAGACCAGGGGGGTTTTGTAGGGCACCTGGGGGGGGCCACAAAGTAGCACAGAAAGTACACCCTCAGCAGCGCGGGGGCGGCCGGGTGCAGTGTGCAAACACGCGTCGGGTTTCCTTCAGTTTTCAATGGGAGACCAAGGGGTCTCTTCAGTGATGCAGGCAGGCAAGGGGGGGGCTCCTCGGGGTAGCCACCACCTGGGCAAGGGAGAGGGCCTCCTTGGGGTCACTCCTGCACCGAAGTTCCGTTTCTTTAGGGGCTGGGGGCTGCGGGTGCAGGGTCTTTTCCAGCCGTCGGGAAATGGAGTTCAGACAGTCGCGGTCAGGGGGAGCCTGGGGATTCCCTCTGCAGGCGTCGCTGTGGGGGCTCAGGGGGGACAACTTTGGTTACTCACAGTCGTAGAGTCGCCGGAGGGTCCTCCCTGAGTTGGTTGTTCTCCACCAGTCGAGTCGGGGTCGCCGGGTGCAGTGTTGCAAGTCTCACGCTTCTTGCGGGGAGTTGCAGGGGTCTTTAAATCTGCTCCTTGTAACAAAGTTGCAGTTCTTTTGGAGCAGTGCAGCTGTCCTCGGGAGTTTCTTGTCTTTTTCGAAGCAGGGCAGTCCTCAGAGGATTCAGAGGTCGCTGGTCCCTTGGAAAGCGTCGCTGGAGCAGGTTTCTTTGGAAGGCAGGAGACAGACCGGTAAGTCTGGGGCCAAGGCAGTTGGTGTCTTCTGTTCTTCCTCTGCAGGGGTTTGTCAGCTCGGCAGTCCTTCTTCTTGTAGTTGCAGGAATCTGTTTTTCTAGGTTCAGGGAAGCCCTTAAATACTAAATTTAAGGGCGTGTTTAGGTCTGGGGGGTTAGTAGCCAATGGCTACTAGCCCTGAGGGTAAGTACACCCTCTTTGTGCCTCCTCCCAAGGGGAGGGGGTCACATCCCTAATCCTATTGGGGGAATCCTCCATCTGCAAGATGGAGGATTTCTAAAAGTTAGAGTCACTTCAGCTCAGGACACCTTAGGGGCTGTCCTGACTGGCCAGTGACTCCTCCTTGTTGCTTTCTTTGTTTCCTCCAGCCTTGCCGCCAAAAGTGGGGGCCGTGGCCGGAGGGGGCGGGCAACTCCACTAAGCTGGAGTGTCCTGCGGTGCTGTGACAAAGGGGTGAGCCTTTGAGGCTCACCGCCAGGTGTTACAGCTCCTGCCTGGGGGAGGTGTTAGCATCTCCACCCAGTGCAGGCTTTGTTACTGGCCTCAGAGTGACAAAGGCACTCTCCCCATGGGGCCAGCAACATGTCTCTAGTGTGGCAGGCTGCTGGAACCAGTCAGCCTACACAGATAGTCGGTTAGGTTTCAGGGGGCACCTCTAAGGTGCCTTCTGTGGTGTATTTTACAATAAAATGTACACTGGCATCAGTGTGCATTTATTGTGCTGAGAAGTTTGATACCAAACTTCCCAGTTTTCAGTGTAGCCATTATGGTGCTGTGGAGTTCGTCTTTGACAGACTCCCAGACCATATACTCTTATGGCTAACCTGCACTTACAATGTCTAAGGTTTTGCTTAGACACTGTAGGGGCACAGTGCTCATGCACTGGTGCCCTCACCTATGGTATAGTGCACCCTGCCTTAGGGCTGTAAGGCCTGCTAGAGGGGTGTCTTACCTATACTGCATAGGCAGTGAGAGGCTGGCATGGCAGCCGGAGGGGAGTGCCATGTTGACTTACTCATTTTGTTCTCACTAGCACACACAAGCTGGTAAGCAGTGTGTCTGTGCTGAGTGAGGGGCCTCTAGGGTGGCATAATACATGCTGCAGCCCTTGGAGGCCTTCCCTGGCATCAGGGCCCTTGGTACCAGGGGTACCAGTTACAAGGGACTTATCTGGGTGCCAGGGTGTGCCAATTGTGGAATCAAAAGTACAGGTTAGGGAAATAACACTGGTGCTGGGGCCTGGTTAGCAGGCCTCAGCACACTTTCAATTCAAAACATAGCATCAGCAAAGGCAAAAAGTCAGGGGGTAACCATGCCAAGGAGGCATTTCCTTACAATATGGTTCCTTGATTGTCTCATCCATGATTTCGAGAATAGGTTGAATTTCAGTGTCCTCAGAAATATATTCTGATGGTTGTGATGATTTAGAGGACTGTTCATCATATGGCTTGGAGCTCTGCTTTAGATGGCTCGAAAGAACTTGTTCCTCTGTGTAAGAATACTTTTTCGGCTTTGAAGTTTGCAGTTTTTTCGGGCCTGAAAACACGGCCTGTTTCGGCTCAGAGGCAGGAAGTCGAGGTTTCAACTCCTAAGAGTGTGGACGCTGACTCAGTTTGGAGTTGAGCTTTTGGTGGTTTTGCTTGAGTCTGGTATCGAAGTAGGTGCAGTCTTTTCCGGTGCTGAACCCAAAGGTCGGTTGCCAATTATCAAACCATGGCTTTCTGGCAGTGGTGCACCCAAGGCTTTTGAGGACTTTTTTTGGAGTGGGCGTAGGGGCAGTGGTAATCACATGCTGGCCAGCAGTGATAAATTGGCTATCTTCCTCCGAGTCTTCGTCTGAGTCTGCGTCCTGAATAGAAACTGCCGTCTGCGCCTGTTCTCCCTTAAGTGTGTCGATATACTTGGTACTTTGACACCATCTCAATCTCCTGGCTCTCTGGTCACGTAGTGTCTTCTTGGATTGGAACGATCGACAGACTTCACAATCTTCTTCTCTGATCAGGAGAGACACAGATTACATATCAAGTGTTGATCTATACATGGAAAGTTTTGCGTGGCAGCGAGGACAGAATCCAATACATTAGCCGCCAACACGGAAGGCCTGAACAGGCCTGAGATGGGCGCTCATGCCCAGAAGGACGAAAGTTGTTTTTTGACAGTACCATTGTCTCGATTAAAAGCACGATCAGAACAATACCGGTGAAAGAAAGTTATCTAGAGTTTCCGATTTGAAATCTCGGAGCGAGAGGAAACGTGTCCGAACCAGACAGCGAAAAGAAAACAATCTAAGAATGGAGTCGATGCCCATTCGCAGAATGAGCGAGAGGAGTAGTCACTCAATCCTGTGAACCAAAAAGACTACTTCAAAGAAAAACAACTTGTAACACTCCAAGCCCAACACTAGAAGGCGGAAGCAATGCATTGCATGTGTATCTGCAGCTACACATGCCAAACACATACACAGAGTGCTTATACTTAACTCCAGTAAGGGGGCTCCCTATAAGTAATCTAGTTCAGTGCTACTGTAAAAAAGCACCTTTATTTTTGCAACAATGTGGTTCCTTTCATGTGTTATAAGTTGCTGTGTGACTGCTGTAGTATTGCAAGTGATTTCCACTCTTCCTAGATAAATCTTGGTTGCTCACCACAGCTACCACTAGAGAGCCCTGGCTTCCTAGACAATGCCTACACTTAACTAAGAGGGGATACCTGGACCTGTTATAAGGTGTAAGTACCTTAGGTACCCAGCACACATCAGGCTAGCTTCCTACTATCCTACATCAGCTGTATCAACTTTAAGCTCCTCTGGTTTAGGCTTCACTCAGGGTGAATGTCCATATCCCTCAGGAGTGGGATCCTCATTGAAAGTCTGAGCAGGGGCATTTATTTTTTTCCCTGCCTGCCTCTCCTTGGGTGCTTCTTGTGCCATTTTTTTAGGCCCCAGTCCTCCTTGCTGTCCCTGCCTCTTTAATACTGGTTTCCGAAATGTTTGCTATCAAACATTTCCAGGTTCGGAGTTACCATTATGTAGCTGGACATAGGTTGTGACCTATGTCCAGTACATACATACAATGGTGTTTCTGCAATCACAAAGTCCAGGAAAATGGATCTGGAGTTTGTGGGGGTACCTCTGCTAGTGCAGGGGTGCCCTCACGCACAGGTACCTGCACCCTGTCCTCTAGGCTCAGACGGCCTACAATAGGGGTGACTTATAGTGACCTGGTGTGCTGACCTATAGTGTAGACAGGTGCATGCACCAGTTTCCCGCAGGCTGCTATGGCAGGCCTGCAGAACTCTTTGCATGGACTCCCTATGGGTGGCAGAGTAACTGCTGCAGCTCATAGGGATCCCCTTGAACCCCAATGCCCTGGGTACCTAGGTACCATATACTAGGAAATTACATGGGGGGGGGAAGAGAACCAGTACGCCAATTGTTGGAAGAAAAATGTACAATTTAGAGGAGAGTGCAAAACTACTGGGGTTCTGGTTAGCAGGAACCCAGTAGACAGTCAAACATGCTAACAGGTAGAAAATGGGGGTAACCATACCAAGAAAGAGGGTACTTTCCTACGGCTGAGCTCCTAGGTGCAGGAGGACCGACCAGGAAAGAACTTAGTCTAGAGCAGACGTCCTGCCCTACTCTAGAAAGTCTGAGGCAGCAAGCTGCAGCTCAGGAAGCAGGGCATGTCAGTGAAACCCATAGAGTCTACTGGGACAATAACCACCTTTATTCTGAGGCAAGGGACCCAAACCTGGTGCCACCAGGAGATTGGTCATCCCTCAGAACTTTTGGACACATGACAAACACCTTGCAGGCCATTTGGGGAAAAACAATAGTTCGGACAGGCTTGTCCCTCACTTTCACTGGCCCTACATGCCTAAGGATACAAAGGAGTTTTGTTGCTCCTGTGACGCCAGGCACAAGAAAGGTGGCACTTCAAAGGCCCCCTAATTCCAGGTCCAGTGGTTGGGGCACACTTTGAGGAGGGGTGGACACTGTTGGCCCCCTTGACCCTCCACCTGCCTCTTGGAACAGGTTAATATTGGTGGTGGACCATGCCACCAGGAATGCAGAAGCAATTACCCTTGGGACCACTACAGCTCCTGCAGTTGGCAAGGCCGTCCTGGGAAGCTTTTCCAGGGTCGGTTGCCGTAAGGAGGTAGTGTCAGCATAAGTTCCAAATTCATGTCTGCATACCATACCTTACAGAAATGTGGATAGAGTGTGGAGTAACAAATTCACCACCCTTTATAACCCACAAGCAAATGGGCTAGTTGAGAGATAATTTAAAAAAAAACCCTCAAAGGCATGATCATAGAACTATCAGAGAAACTCACGAGTTTAAGAAGTTGGGCTGGTGTGTGGTGAGCAACTATGGTGTTATCACCTTATATCAGGTATCCTCTATTAGTGAGGTGCAGACAGTGTCTAGGAAGCCAGGGCTCTCTAGAAGTAGCTGTGGATGAGGAGTGAAGACTTATCTAGGAGACATGCAAAGCTTATGCAATTCCACTACAGTCACACCACACTTACACACATGAAAGAACCACGTTATAAAAATAACGGTACTTTATTGTAGTAACACAAATACTAAAATCCTGTATAGACAATGCTCCACTAGGAGGCGAGTACACACACTATTATTTACACATTAGAAGTCAGTGACTATCATAGAAAGTAATAGTAACTAGTAAAAACAACAGGTAATAGTGAAGGCCCTGGTAATGGTGGGGTGGAGGGGTGAGTTGGTGACAAACCATATACTAAGTGAAATGTGAAAGGCAGTCCCCCACCCAAGGAAGTGGAATCAGTAGAGGGTAGCTGGAGGAACTAGGAACTCCAAAAGGTAAGTACCAGGGTACCCCCAGCAACCAGGAGGGAGGAGGCAAGTACCTGTTTTTACCCCAAACCCTACTCCTAGCCTACATGAAAGTTCACAAAAGGGAGTGGAATACAGCCCTTTTGCTGTTTTGGATGGACATCCTGTTAGGGGTCCACTTGCCTTTGTGAAGGAAGGTTGGGCATAACCTCTCAAGCCTCCCAAACAGGACATAGTAGACCCAGACAAGACTAAGAAACCAAAGGTGAATCCTGACAGAAGAGGACCTGCAAAAGAAGGGGACCAAGTACAGTTCAAGTTGGTGTCCATCTGTGGCAGGAGCCACTACCCACCTTTCTGTGGATGCAGGACCAGGTTGATGGATGAATAAAGTCAGTAGTGCCGTTCAGGAGCAGAAAAACAGTTCCAGAAGTGATGCAAGTTATGTCCCACGTCAGCGGTCGCCATGCAGTCAGTCAGTGGTGCTTGAGAACCACAAACAAGCCTTGGCAAATGTAAGTCGGAGAAAGTTTTGCAAGGCTGAAGAGGACCAGCAAGGCCCAGGGGACTCTACCCAAGGAGGGGAGTCCGAGGTGACCCTCGGCAGCTGGAAGAGTCTCAAGGAGGAAGTGATCCACAGGCAGCAGAAAGCAGTCACAGTGAGGCCCACTCAGCACACCTGGAGAGGAGTCACACGTCGCTGGAGTAGCAGGCAGGAGAATGTGCTTTGCAGGGAAGAGTGCTAGAGGCCAGGGCTACACAGAGCCTGAAGATTCCTTGGAAGAAGAGACAACAAGCCTTGGTAGCTGCAAGAGTTGCGGTGCACAAGGGTACTGTCCTGCAAGGAGAGACAAGAGCTTACTGTCTCCCAAGTTGGACAGCTTGTAGAGATGACCAAGGGGACCACTCCAGAACACGACCTGAGATGCAGGACCCACGCAGCTCCGGGGGATAGAAGATCCACCCAGCCGGTCATCGTTGCAGTTGGTGCCTGCAGATGCAAGGGAGTGACTCCTTCACTTCAAGAGATTCCTTCTTGTGCAGACGGTAGACTTGTCACCTTGAGAATGCAAAGCCAGGGAAATGTTGCAGTTGCTGGAAGGAGTCGGAGAAACAATGTTGCAGAGCATAGTCACTGCTGGAGTTGCAGACTGTGTTCCTGGAGGGTCCAGTTGCAGTCCTGGTGGCCAGAAGATGAAGAAAACTGTGCAGAGGAGTCATTTTGGAATCTTGGAGGTCAAATCTGAGGACCCACCAAAGAGGGAGACCCTAAATAGCCCGGGAAGGGGGATGGGTCACCTAGCAGGGTGACCACCTATCAGGAGGGGGCTGTGATGTTACCTGCCCACTCAGACGGATCCCAGGAACCTCTGCTCACCGTGGATTCAAAATGGCAGAATCAAGTGGCCACCTGGAGGAGCTCTGGGTACCACCCCTGCCCTGGGGTGGAGATTGACAGGAGAGTGGTCACTTCCCTTTCCATTGTCCAGTTTCAAACCAGAGCAGGGACGGGGGTCCTTGGACTGGTGCAAACCGGTTCATGCATGGAGGCCACCAAATATGCCTTTCAAATCATACTTGTGGCTTGGGGAGGCTACCCTCCCAAGCAATGTAACACCTATTTCCAAAGGGAGAGGGTGCTGCCTCCCTCTTCCAGAGGAAATCCTTTGTTCGGTCTTCCTCTGCTTGAGCTGGTCAAATAGAATAACAGAAACCTGTCTGAGGTGTGGCAGCAGCACAGGCTGCCAGGAAAACCCCAGCAGACTGGTAGGAACAATGCTGGGAGTCCTTTAAGGAGCCCCCAGACTGCATGGAATCATACAACCAATACTGGCAACAGCACTGGGGTATGATTCTGGTATGTTTTATATCAAACATGCCCAGGTTCGGAGATACCATTATGTAGCTGGACACAGGGAACGAGCATGTTCCAGTACATGGGTAAAATGGCTTATCTGCACTTACGGAGTCCAGAGAAATGGAACTGGAGTTTGTACGGGCACCTTTGCTCATGAGGGGGTGCCCTCACACACTGGTACCTGCAGCTTGTCCTTTGGGATAAGAGGACCTGCCATAAGGGTCAATTATGGTGACCTGGTGAAGTGACCTGGAGTGAATGAGTGAATGCACCTTTACATGCAGGCTGCAAACACATTTTGCATGGACTCCCATGAGTGGCATAATACATTCTGCAACCCATGGGGGACCCCTAGTGGCCCAATGCCTTCAGTACCTAGGTACCATATACTAGGGACTTATATGGGGGCACCAGTATGCCAATTGTGGGGTGTAAAAAGTTAGGGGCAACCAAATCCAGAGGGCGATCGCACAGTCACTGGGGTCCTGTTAAGCAGGATCCCAGTGAACAATCAAAACACACTGACAGGAAAAAAGTGGGGGTAACCATACCACTGGGTACCCCATGCCAATTGGGGTACAAGTCTAACCGCCATTTTAAGGGTCAGATCACATTAACTGAGTTGTATTTAGCAGGGCTCAGGGCATTTCAGAGCCATTAAACCAGTACCAAGCAGTCAAAATTGGAGCAAAAAGTCAGGGTAAACCTGCAAAAAGCCTGTTTCCTTACTGAGCCATATAATCAAATGGCTATTAAAGCTGTCATACTCAGATGTAAAGCATTTCATAACTCGGGAAATAAAACAGGCCAGATCCTCTTAATCTGCCTCTTATGCTCTACCCGTTTTTAGATTATACATGCTGCAAATTCTTGCTTAGAAAGAAATAATCCTTCTTAGAAGTGATACATACTCTATCCTCCTGCTCAGCCTGGAGTTCCTTCACACGTTCCAAAAGGCCAGCCTTTGCACGCTCCAGATGCGATGAAAGACCTGTGATGGTGATGATATCAGACTGCAGATCAGGGGATGGGACCTGGATGTTCACCTGTGGAAGAGAATAACAGTTTGCAGATTGTATACACAGAACAAAATCTACCTAGATGACAAACAAATAGCAATTGGAAAACAGTCTGATGCGAAAAAAGAAAAATCAACTAATACAGCCATTGACTAATTATTAGGAAATATATTCAGACAAGTTTAGCATTCAGCAATACTCAAGCCCTAAACTGTTCAATAGCCGGGGGTAAGCCTAGCAGTACACAATCCAACAATGTACTGCACATGGCTGAGAAACGTCTCATACAAAGCAGTCAATTACCTCAAATTCGTCCATCATTCTACGGATTCCACTTCCTTTTTGGCCAATGATGTAACGATGAAGATCATAGGGTACTTCCACCTCTGTGGTGATGGGAACAAGGGCCTAAAAAAGAGAAATGCAATTAATGAGCAAGTTAGATAACCATACCATGATTTACTGGTATTAATGCACAGAACACTCCACACAACCAAGCGTATTTTAACCCAGACATTCAGCATTTCTTTTGTTCCAGAACAGGGAGTCCTACAAGGACAAGTTAGTTACCTTCTGTAACGCTATGTGAATAATCTACACAACCAAAGATTCCAAAGCCAAGTATTTTGTTCTTCTGATGGATAGTTCTAACCACAAATTCCTCACTTTAGAACACATACCAAACACGTAACTCCAGAGATCCAGGGAGCCCCTATTAGTGAAGTGCAGACAGTGGCTAGGAAGCCAGGGCTCTCTAGAGGTAGCTGAGGATGAGCAGCCAAGACTTATCTAGGAGACATGCAAAGCTTGTGTAGGAAACTGGCACTTGTTGCCGTTATACTCACCACTTTTTGCCTGATATTGATGCTGACTTGACAGTGTGCTGGGATCCTGCTAACCAGTCCCCAGCACCAGTCTTCTTTTCCTAAAACTGTATCATTGTTTCCACAATTGGCAAACCTCTGGCACACAGATAAGTCCCTTGTAAATGGTACCAGTGGTACTAAGGGCCCTGTGGCCAGGGAGAGTCCCCAAGGGCTGCAGCATGTGTTGTGCCACCCAAAGGGAACCATCACCAAAACCATACTGTAGGAAAATGGCTCCCTGTTACTGTAAGGAAATGCCTCCTTGGCATGGTTACCACCTGACCTTTTGCCTCTGCTGATGCTAAGTTATGACTTGAAAGTGTGCTGGGACCCTGCTAACCAGGCCCCAGCAACAGTGTTCTTTCCCTAACCTTTACCTTTGTCTCCACAATTGGCACACCCTGGCATCCAGGTAAGTCCCTTGTAACTAGTACCCCTGATGCCAGGGAAGGTCTCTAAGGGCTGCAGCATGTCTTATGCCACAGTGGGGACCCCTCACTCAGCACATGCACACTGCTTCACAGCTTGTGTGTAATGGTGGGGAGAAAAAGACTAAGTCGACATGGCACTCCCCTCAGAGTGCCATGTCAACCTCACACTGCCTGTGGCATAGTTAAGTCACACCTCTAGCAGGCCTTAAGGCCCTAAGGCAGGGTGCACTATACCACAGGTGAGGGGATAGCTGCATGAGCACTATGCCCCTACAGTGTCTAAGCAAAGCCTTCGACATTGTAAGTGCAGGGTAGCCATAGGAGTATATGGTCTGGGAGTCTGTCAAACACGAACTCTACAGTTCCATAAAGGCTACACTGAAAACTGGGAAGTATGGTATCAAACTTCTCAGCACAATAAATGCACACGGATTCCAGTGTGCACTTTATTGTAAAAAAAAATAAAAAAAATACACACAGAGGGCATCTTAGAGATACCCCCTTAAAACATACCCGACTTCCAGTGTGGGCTGACTAGTTTTGCCAGCCTGCCACACACCAGACATGTTGCTGGCCACATGGGGAGAGTGCCTTTGTCACTCTGTGGCCAGGAACAAAGCCTGTACTGGGTGGAGGTGCTTCTCACCTCCCCCTGCAGGAACTGTAACATCTGGCGGCGAGCCTCAAAGGCTCATGCCTTTTGTTACAGCACCCCAGGTCATCCAAGCTAGCGGAGATGCCTGCCCCTCTGGACACAGCCTCCACTTTTGGCAGCAAGTCCAGAGGAGAGAATGAGAAAAACAAGGAGGAGTCACCCACCAGTCAGGACAGCCCCTAAAAGGTGCCCTGAGCTGAGGTGACCCCTGCCTTTAGAAATTCTCCATCTTGGTTTTGGATGATTCCCACAGTAGGATTAGGGATGTGCCCACTTCCTCTCAGGGAGGAGGCACAAAGAGGGTGTAGCCACGCTCCAGGACAGTAGCCATTGGCTACTGCCCTTCCAGACCTAAACACACCCCTAAAATCGGTATTTAGGGGCACCCAAGAACCCAGGAAATCAGATTCCTGCAACCTGAAGAAAGGACTGCTGACCTACAAGCCCTGCAGAGAAGACAGAAAACAGCAACTGCTTTGGCCCAGCTCTAACGGCCTGACTCGAAAACCTGCAACCAGCAACGCATCAGACAGGGACCAGCGACCTCGGAAGCCTCAGAGGACTGCCCTGGACCAAAAGACCAAGAAACTCCAGCGAGCGGCGGCTTGCTCAATGTCAACAACTTTGCAACTTTCTTGCAACTTCTAACGACTTCACTCTTCCCGCTGGAAGCGTGAGACTTCACCCTCTGCACCAGACGCCCCCGGCTCGAGATCCAGAAAACAAACACCACAGGGAGGACTCCCAGGCAACTGCGACCTCATGCGTAGCCCGAGACGACCCCCCTGGACTCCCACAGCGACACATGCAGAGAGAATGCAGAGGCTCCCCCTGACCGCGACTGCCTGTAACAAGGGGCCAGACGCCTGGACCAAGCACTGCACCTGCAGCCCCCAGGACCAGAAAGAACCAAACCTCAGTGCAGGAGTGACCACTAGGCGACCCTCTGCCTAGCCCAGTTGGTGGCTGTCCTGAGAAGCCATCCTGTGCCCTGCCTGCACCGCCAGAGACCCCTGGGTCCCTCCATTGTTTCCTATTCAAAACCAGACACCTTTGCACACTGCACCCGGCCACCCCTGTGCCGCTGAGGTTATGTTTTGTGTGCTTACTTGTGTCCCCCCCCCCCCCCAACCCCCCCCAGTGCTCTACAAAGCCCCCCGAGGATGCGGGTGTTCTCATAGGTGCCCATGTGTTTTGGGCACCACTTTGACCTCTGCACCTGACCGGCCCTGAGCTGCTGGTGTGCTAACCTTGGGGTTGTCCTGAACCCCAAACGGTGGGCAGCCTATGCCCAGGAACTGAGACTTGTAAGTGTCTTACTTACCTCACAATCTAACCAATACTTACCTCCCCCAGCAACTGTTGATTTGTGCACTAAGGGTCTGTAAGGAAATGCCTCCTTGGCATGGTTGCCCCCTGACTTTTTGCCTTTGCTGATGCTATGTTTACAATTGAAAGTGTGCTGAGGCCTGCTAACCAGGCCCCAGCACCAGTGTTCTTTCCCTAACCTGTACTTTTGTATCCACAATTGGCAGACCCTGGCATCCAGATAAGTCCCTTGTAACTGGTACTTCTAGTACCAAGGGCCCTGATGCCAAGGAAGGTCTCTAAGGGCTGCAGCATGTCTTATGCCACCCTGGAGACCTCTCACTCTGCACAGACACACTGCTTGCCAGCTTGTGTGTGCTAGTGAGGACAAAACGAGTAAGTCGACATGGCACTCCCCTCAGGGTGCCATGCCAGCCTCTCACTGCCTATGCAGTATAGGTAAGACACCCCTCTAGCAGGCCTTACAGCCCTAAGGCAGGGTGCACTATACCATAGGTGAGGGTACCAGTGCATGAGCATGGTACCCCTACAGTGTCTAAATAAAACCTTAGACATTGTAAGTGCAGGGTAGCCATAAGAGTATATGGTCTGGGAGTATGTCAAACACGAACTCCACAGCACCATAATGGCTACACTGAAAACTGGGAAGTTTGGTATCAAACTTCTCAGCACAATAAATGCACACTGATGCCAGTGTACATTTTATTGTAAAATACACCACAGAGGGCACCTTAGAGGTGCCCCCTGAAACTTAACCGACTATCTGTGTAGGCTGACTAGTTTTAGCAGCCTGCCACAAACCGAGACATGTTGCTGGCCCCATGGGGAGAGTGCCTTTGTCACTCTGAGGCCAGTAACAAAGCCTGCACTGGGTGGAGATGCTAACACCTCTCCCAGGCAGGAATTGTCACACCTGGCGGTGAGCCTCAAAGGCTCACCTCCTTTGTGCCAACCCAGCAGGACACTCCAGCTAGTGGAGTTGCCCGCCCCCTCCGGCCAGGCCCCACTTTTGGCGGCAAGGCCGGAGAAAATAATGAGAATAACAAGGAGGAGTCACTGGCCAGTCAGGACAGCCCCTAAGGTGTCCTGAGCTGAGGTGACTCTAACTTTTAGAAATCCTCCATCTTGCAGATGGAGGATTCCCCCAATAGGGTTAGGATTGTGACCCCCTCCCCTTGGGAGGAGGCACAAAGAGGGTGTACCCACCCTCAGGGCTAGTAGCCATTGGCTACTAACCCCCCAGACCTAAACACGCCCTTAAATTTAGTATTTAAGGGCTACCCTGAACCCTAGAAAATTAGATTCCTGCAACTACAAGAAGAAGGACTGCCTAGCTGAAAACCCCTGCAGCGGAAGACCAGAAGACGACAACTGCCTTGGCTTCAGAAACTCACCGGCCTGTCTCCTGCCTTCCAAAGATCCTGCTCCAGCGACGCCTTCCAAAGGGACCAGCGACCTCGACATCCTCTGAGGACTGCCCCTGCTTCGAAAAGACAAGAAACTCCCGAGGACAGCGGACCTGCTCCAAAGAAAAGCTGCAACTTTGTTTCCAGCAGCTTTAAAGAACCCTGCAAGCTCCCCGCAAGAAGCGTGAGACTTGCCACACTGCACCCGGCGACCCCGACTCGGCTGGTGGCGATCCAACACCTCAGGAGGGACCCCAGGACTACTCTGATACTGTGAGTACCAAAACCTGTCCCCCACAGCGCCGCCTGCAGAGGGAATCCCGAGGCTTCCCCTGACCGCGACTCTTTGAACCTAAAGTCCCGACGCCTGGGAGAGACCCTGCACCCGCAGCCCCCAGGACCTGAAGGACCGGACTTTCACTGGAGGAGTGACCCCCAGGAGTCCCTCTCCCTCGCCCAAGTGGAGGTTTCCCCGAGGAATCCCCCCCTTGCCTGCCTGCAGCGCTGAAGAGATCCCTAGATCTCCCATTGACTTCCATTACAAACCCGACGCTTGTTTCTACACTGCACCCGGCCGCCCCCGCGCTGCTGAGGGTGAAATTTCTGTGTCAACTTGTGTCCCCCCCGGTGCCCTACAAAACCCCTCTGGTCTGCCCTCCGAAGACGCGGGTACTTACCTGCAAGCAGATCGGAACCGGGGCACCCCCTTCTCTCCATTCTAGCCTATGTGTTTTGGGCACCACTTTGAACTCTGCACCTGACCGGCCCTGAGCTGCTGGTGTGGTGACTTTGGGGTTGCTCTGAACCCCCAACGGTGGGCTACCTCGGACCAAGAACTGAACCCTGTAAGTGTCCTACTTACCTGGTAAAACTAACAAAAACTTACCTCCCCCAGGAACTGTGAAAATTGCACTAAGTGTCCACTTTTGAAACAGCTATTTGACAATAACTTGAAAAGTATACATGCAATTTTGATGATTTGAAGTTCCTAAAGTACTTACCTGCAATACCTTTCGAACAAGATATTACATGTTAAATTTGAACCTGTGGTTCTTAAAATAAACTAAGAAAAGATATTTTTCTATATAAAAACCTATTGGCTGGATTTGTCTCTGAGTGTGTGTACCTCATTTATTGTCTATGTGTATGTACAACAAATGCTTAACACTACTCCTTGGATAAGCCTACTGCTCGACCACACTACCACAAAATAGAGCATTAGTATTATCTATTTTTACCACTATTTTACCTCTAAGGGGAACCCTTGGACTCTGTGCATGCTATTCCTTACTTTGAAATAGCACATACAGAGCCAACTTCCTACATTGGTGGATCAGCGGTGGGGTACAAGACTTTGCATTTGCTGGACTACTCAGCCAATACCTGATCACACGACAAATTCCAAAATTGTCATTAGAAATTGATTTTTGCAATTTGAAAAGTTTTCTAAATTCTTAAAAGACCTGCTAGGGCCTTGTGTTAGATCCTGTTTAGCATTTCTTTTAGAGTTTAAAAGTTTGTAAAAGTTTGAATTAGAACCTAGAACTAGTTGTAGATTCTTAAAAAGTATCCCAACTTTTAGAAGCAAAATGTCTAGCACAGATGTGAATGTGGTGGAACTCGACACCACACCTTACCTCCATCTACAGATGAGAGAGCTAAGGTCACTCTGTAAACTAAAGAAAATAACAATGGGCCCCAAACCTACCAAAATACAGCTCCAGGAGCTTTTGGCAGAGTTTGAAAAGGCCAACCCCTCTGAGGGTGGCAACTCAGAGGAAGAGGATAGTGACTTGGAGGACAATTCCCCCCTACCAGTCCTATCTAGGGAGAACAGGGTCCCTCAAACCCTGACTCCTAAAATAATAGTCAGAGATGCTGGTTCCCTCACAGGAGAGACCAACACCTCTGAAATCACTGAGGATAGCCCCAGTGAAGAGGACATCCAGTTAGCCAGGATGGCCAAAAGATTGGCTTTGGAAAGACAGATCCTAGCCATAGAGAGGGAAAGACAAGAGATGGGCCTAGGACCCATCAATGGTGGCAGCAACATAAATAGGGTCAGAGATTCTCCTGACATGTTGAAAATCCCCAAAGGGATTGTAACTAAATATGAAGATGGTGATGACATCACCAAATGGTTCACAGCTTTTGAGAGGGCTTGTGTAACCAGAAAAGTGAACAGATCTCACTGGGGTGCTCTCCTTTGGGAAATGTTCACAGGAAAGTGTAGGGATAGACTCCTCACACTCTCTGGACAAGATGCAGAATCTTATGACCTCATGAAGGGTACCCTGATTGAGGGCTTTGGATTCTCCACTGAGGAGTACAGGATTAGGTTCAGGGGGGCTCAAAAATCCTCGAGCCAGACCTGGGTTGACTTTGTTGACTACTCAGTGAAAACACTAGATGGTTGGATTCAAGGCAGTGGTGTAAGTAATTATGATGGGCTGTACAATTTATTTGTGAAAGAACACCTGTTAAGTAATTGTTTCAATGATAAACTGCATCAGCATCTGGTAGACCTAGGACCAATTTCTCCCCAAGAATTGGGAAAGAAGGCGGACCATTGGGTCAAGACAAGGGTGTCCAAGACTTCAACAGGGGGTGACCAAAAGAAAGGGGTCACAAAGACTCCCCAGCAGAAGGGTGATGAGACAACCAAAACTAAAAATAGTAAAGAGTCTTCTACAGGCCCCCAAAAACCTGCACAGGAGGGTGGGCCCAGAGCCTCTTCACAAAACAATGGGTACAAGGGTAAAAACTTTGATCCCAAAAAGGCCTGGTGTCATAGCTGTAAACAGCATGGACACCAAACTGGAGACAAGGCCTGTCCCAAGAAAGGTTCCACTCCAAACTCCCATCCAGGTAACACTGGTATGGCTAGTCTCCAAGTGGGATCAACAGTGTGCCCAGAGCAAATCAGGGTCCACACTGAAGCTACTCTAGTTTCTGAGGGTGGGGTGGATTTAGCCACACTAGCTGTCTGGCCGCCTAACATGCAAAAATACAGACAGCAACTCTTAATTAATGGGACTAGAATAGAGGGCCTGAGGGATACAGGTGCCAGTGTCACCATGGTGACAGAGAAACTGGTTTCCCCTGGCCAATACCTGACTGGAAAAACTTACACAGTCACCAACGCTGACAATCAGAGAAAAGTACATCCCATGGCAATGGTTACTTTAGAATGGGGAGGGGTCAATGGCCTGAAACAGGTGGTGGTCTCCTCAAATATCCCAGTGGACTGTCTGCTTGGAAATGACCTGGAGTCCTCAGCATGGGCTGAGGTAGAACTAAAAACCCATGCAGCAATGCTGGGTATCCCTGAACTGGTGTGTGTGAAAACAAGAGCACAATGCAAGGCACAGGGTGAACAAGTAGAGCTGGAGTCTGGAAGAATGGCCCAGCCTACCAAGAGGAAAGGAAAGTCAGTTGGGAAACCAACTGCAACACAGCAAAAGAAAGGGAACCTCTCTTCTCAGGAAGATGTTCTGCCCTCTGAGGGAACTGAGCCTTTGGAGCTTGAACCTTACCAGGTTGAGCTCTTAGGCCCAGGGGGACCCTCAAGGGAAGAGCTGTGTAAGGGACAAGAAACCTGTCCCTCTCTTGAAGGCCTTAGGCAGCAAGCTGCTGAAGAGTCCAAAGGCAAGAAAAATGGAACACATAGGGTCTATTGGGAAGATGGGCTCCTGTACACTGAGGCCAGAGACCCCAAACCTGGTGCCACTAGGAGAGTGGTAGTGCCTCAGCTGTTCAGAGAGTTCATCCTAACATTGGCCCATGACATTCCCCTTGCTGGACATTTGGGACAAACCAAGACGTGGGAGAGGTTAGTCAACCACTTCTACTGGCCCAATATGTCCAACATGGTTAAGGAGTTTTGCCTCTCCTGCCCCACCTGTCAAGCCAGTGGTAAGACAGGTGGGCATCCAAAGGCCCCCCTCATTCCACTTCCAGTGGTGGGGGTGCCCTTTGAAAGAGTGGGTGTGGACATAGTTGGTCCACTGGAACCTCCCACAGCCTCAGGAAATATGTATATCCTGGTAGTAGTGGATCATGCTACCAGGTATCCTGAAGCTATTCCCCTTAGGTCGACTACTGCCCCTGCAGTAGCCAAGGCCCTCATTGGTATCTTTACCAGAGTGGGTTTCCCTAAGGAGGTGGTGTCTGACAGAGGTACCAACTTCATGTCAGCATACCTAAAGCACATGTGGAATGAGTGTGGAGTGACTTATAAATTCACTACACCATACCATCCACAAACTAATGGCTTGGTTGAGAGATTCAACAAGACATTAAAAGGCATGATCATGGGGCTCCCAGAAAAACTCAAAAGGAGATGGGATGTCCTCCTGCCATGTCTGCTTTTCGCTTACAGGGAGGTACCACAGAAGGGAGTAGGGTTCTCACCCTTTGAACTTCTGTTTGGTCATCCTGTAAGGGGACCACTTGCCCTTGTTAAAGAAGGCTGGGAGAGACCTCTCCATGAGCCTAAACAGGACATAGTGGACTATGTACTTGGCCTTCGCTCTAGAATGGCAGAGTACATGGAAAAGGCAACCAAAAACCTTGAGGCCAGCCAACAGCTCCAGAAGTTTTGGTATGACCAAAAGGCTGCACTGGTTGAGTTCCAACCAGGGCAGAAAGTCTGGGTTCTGGAGCCTGTGGCTCCCAGGGCACTCCAGGACAAATGGAGTGGCCCTTACCCAGTACTAGAGAGGAAGAGTCAGGTCACCTACTTGGTGGACCTGGGCACAAGCAGGAGCCCCAAGAGGGTGATCCATGTAAACCGCCTTAAGCTCTTCCACGACAGGGCTGATGTCAATCTGTTGATGGTAACAGATGAGGATCAGGAGGCAGAGAGTGAACCTCTCCCTGATCTTCTGTCATCAGACCCAAAAGATGGCACAGTAGATGGAGTGATCTACTCAGACACCCTCTCTGGCCAACAGCAAGCTGATTGTAGGAGAGTCCTACAACAGTTTCCTGAACTCTTCTCCTTAACCCCTGGTCAGACACACCTGTGTACCCATGAGGTGGACACAGGAGACAGCATGCCTGTCAAGAACAAAATCTTTAGACAGTCTGACCATGTTAAGGAAAGCATCAAGGTGGAAGTCCACAAGATGCTGGAATTGGGAGTCATTGAGCGCTCTGACAGCCCCTGGGCTAGCCCAGTGGTCTTAGTCCCCAAACCTCACACCACAGATGGAAAGAAAGAGATGAGGTTTTGTGTGGACTACAGAGGGCTCAATTCTGTCACCAAGACAGATGCTCATCCAATTCCAAGAGCTGATGAGCTCATTGATAAATTAGGTGCTGCCAAATTTCTAAGTACCTTTGACTTGACAGCAGGGTACTGGCAAATAAAAATGGCACCTGGAGCAAAAGAAAAGACAGCATTCTCCACACCTGATGGGCATTATCAGTTTACTGTTATGCCCTTTGGTTTAAAGAATGCCCCTGCCACCTTCCAAAGGTTGGTGAATCAAGTCCTTGCTGGCTTGGAGTCCTTTAGCACAGCTTATCTTGATGATATTGCTGTCTTTAGCTCCACCTGGCAGGATCACCTGGTCCACCTGAGGAAGGTTTTGAAGGCTCTGCAATCTGCAGGCCTCTCTATCAAGGCATCCAAATGCCAGATAGGGCAGGGAACTGTGGTTTACTTGGGACACCTTGTAGGTGGAGGCCAAGTTCAGCCACTCCAACCCAAGATCCAGACTATTCTGGACTGGGTAGCTCCAAAAACCCAGACTCAAGTCAGGGCATTCCTTGGCTTGACTGGGTATTACAGGAGGTTTGTGAAGGGATATGGATCCATTGTGACAGCCCTCACTGAACTCACCTCCAAGAAAATGCCCAAGAAAGTGAACTGGACTGTGGAATGCCAACAGGCCTTTGACACCCTGAAACAGGCAATGTGCTCAGCACCAGTTCTCAAAGCTCCAGATTATTCTAAGCAGTTCATTGTGCAGACTGATGCCTCTGAACATGGGATAGGGGCAGTTTTGTCCCAAACCAATGATGATGGCCTTGACCAACCTGTTGCTTTCATTAGCAGGAGGTTACTCCCCAGGGAGCAGCGTTGGAGTGCCATTGAGAGGGAGGCCTTTGCTGTGGTTTGGTCCCTGAAGAAGCTGAGACCATACCTCTTTGGGACTCACTTCCTAGTTCAAACTGACCACAGACCTCTCAAATGGCTGATGCAAATGAAAGGTGAAAATCCTAAACTGTTGAGGTGGTCCATCTCCCTACAGGGAATGGACTTTATAGTGGAACACAGACCTGGGACTGCCCATGCCAATGCAGATGGCCTTTCCAGGTTCTTCCACTTAGAAAATGAAGACTCTCTTGGGAAAGGTTAGTCTCATCCTCTTTCGTTTGGGGGGGGGTTGTGTAAGGAAATGCCTCCTTGGCATGGTTGCCCCCTGACTTTTTGCCTTTGCTGATGCTATGTTTACAATTGAAAGTGTGCTGAGGCCTGCTAACCAGGCCCCAGCACCAGTGTTCTTTCCCTAACCTGTACTTTTGTATCCACAATTGGCAGACCCTGGCATCCAGATAAGTCCCTTGTAACTGGTACTTCTAGTACCAAGGGCCCTGATGCCAAGGAAGGTCTCTAAGGGCTGCAGCATGTCTTATGCCACCCTGGAGACCTCTCACTCTGCACAGACACACTGCTTGCCAGCTTGTGTGTGCTAGTGAGGACAAAACGAGTAAGTCGACATGGCACTCCCCTCAGGGTGCCATGCCAGCCTCTCACTGCCTATGCAGTATAGGTAAGACACCCCTCTAGCAGGCCTTACAGCCCTAAGGCAGGGTGCACTATACCATAGGTGAGGGTACCAGTGCATGAGCATGGTACCCCTACAGTGTCTAAATAAAACCTTAGACATTGTAAGTGCAGGGTAGCCATAAGAGTATATGGTCTGGGAGTATGTCAAACACGAACTCCACAGCACCATAATGGCTACACTGAAAACTGGGAAGTTTGGTATCAAACTTCTCAGCACAATAAATGCACACTGATGCCAGTGTACATTTTATTGTAAAATACACCACAGAGGGCACCTTAGAGGTGCCCCCTGAAACTTAACCGACTATCTGTGTAGGCTGACTAGTTTTAGCAGCCTGCCACAAACCGAGACATGTTGCTGGCCCCATGGGGAGAGTGCCTTTGTCACTCTGAGGCCAGTAACAAAGCCTGCACTGGGTGGAGATGCTAACACCTCTCCCAGGCAGGAATTGTCACACCTGGCGGTGAGCCTCAAAGGCTCACCTCCTTTGTGCCAACCCAGCAGGACACTCCAGCTAGTGGAGTTGCCCGCCCCCTCCGGCCAGGCCCCACTTTTGGCGGCAAGGCCGGAGAAAATAATGAGAATAACAAGGAGGAGTCACTGGCCAGTCAGGACAGCCCCTAAGGTGTCCTGAGCTGAGGTGACTCTAACTTTTAGAAATCCTCCATCTTGCAGATGGAGGATTCCCCCAATAGGGTTAGGATTGTGACCCCCTCCCCTTGGGAGGAGGCACAAAGAGGGTGTACCCACCCTCAGGGCTAGTAGCCATTGGCTACTAACCCCCCAGACCTAAACACGCCCTTAAATTTAGTATTTAAGGGCTACCCTGAACCCTAGAAAATTAGATTCCTGCAACTACAAGAAGAAGGACTGCCTAGCTGAAAACCCCTGCAGCGGAAGACCAGAAGACGACAACTGCCTTGGCTTCAGAAACTCACCGGCCTGTCTCCTGCCTTCCAAAGATCCTGCTCCAGCGACGCCTTCCAAAGGGACCAGCGACCTCGACATCCTCTGAGGACTGCCCCTGCTTCGAAAAGACAAGAAACTCCCGAGGACAGCGGACCTGCTCCAAAGAAAAGCTGCAACTTTGTTTCCAGCAGCTTTAAAGAACCCTGCAAGCTCCCCGCAAGAAGCGTGAGACTTGCCACACTGCACCCGGCGACCCCGACTCGGCTGGTGGCGATCCAACACCTCAGGAGGGACCCCAGGACTACTCTGATACTGTGAGTACCAAAACCTGTCCCCCACAGCGCCGCCTGCAGAGGGAATCCCGAGGCTTCCCCTGACCGCGACTCTTTGAACCTAAAGTCCCGACGCCTGGGAGAGACCCTGCACCCGCAGCCCCCAGGACCTGAAGGACCGGACTTTCACTGGAGGAGTGACCCCCAGGAGTCCCTCTCCCTCGCCCAAGTGGAGGTTTCCCCGAGGAATCCCCCCCTTGCCTGCCTGCAGCGCTGAAGAGATCCCTAGATCTCCCATTGACTTCCATTACAAACCCGACGCTTGTTTCTACACTGCACCCGGCCGCCCCCGCGCTGCTGAGGGTGAAATTTCTGTGTCAACTTGTGTCCCCCCCGGTGCCCTACAAAACCCCTCTGGTCTGCCCTCCGAAGACGCGGGTACTTACCTGCAAGCAGATCGGAACCGGGGCACCCCCTTCTCTCCATTCTAGCCTATGTGTTTTGGGCACCACTTTGAACTCTGCACCTGACCGGCCCTGAGCTGCTGGTGTGGTGACTTTGGGGTTGCTCTGAACCCCCAACGGTGGGCTACCTCGGACCAAGAACTGAACCCTGTAAGTGTCCTACTTACCTGGTAAAACTAACAAAAACTTACCTCCCCCAGGAACTGTGAAAATTGCACTAAGTGTCCACTTTTGAAACAGCTATTTGACAATAACTTGAAAAGTATACATGCAATTTTGATGATTTGAAGTTCCTAAAGTACTTACCTGCAATACCTTTCGAACAAGATATTACATGTTAAATTTGAACCTGTGGTTCTTAAAATAAACTAAGAAAAGATATTTTTCTATATAAAAACCTATTGGCTGGATTTGTCTCTGAGTGTGTGTACCTCATTTATTGTCTATGTGTATGTACAACAAATGCTTAACACTACTCCTTGGATAAGCCTACTGCTCGACCACACTACCACAAAATAGAGCATTAGTATTATCTATTTTTACCACTATTTTACCTCTAAGGGGAACCCTTGGACTCTGTGCATGCTATTCCTTACTTTGAAATAGCACATACAGAGCCAACTTCCTACAGGGTCTACTTATAAAATAGCTTATTGCCATATTAACAAAAACTGTATATGTTATTGCTCTAATTCAAAGTTCCTAACTTACCTGTGTGGAGTACCTTGCATTTTATGAATTTACTTCAAATTTCAGGGACGGACAAGCCAGCACAGAGAGTACACCCTGAGCAGCGGCCGGGTAGAGTGCAAACAAGCCTCAGGTTTGGAATAGGAATCAATGGGAGACCAAGGGGTCTCATCAGCGATGCAGGCAGGCAAGGGGGGGGGGGGGGGGGTTCCTCGGGGTAGCCACCACCTGGGCAAGGGAAAGGGCCTCCTCTGGGGGTCACTCATGCACTGGAGTTCCGATCCTTCCGGTCCTGGGGGCTGTGGGTGCAGGGTCTTTTCCAGGCGTCGGGATTTTAGAGTCAGGCATTCGCGGTCAGGGGGAGCCTCGGGATTCCCTTTGCAGGCGTCTCTGTGGGGGCTCAGGGGGGACAACTTTGGTTACTCACAGTCTCGGAGTCGCCGGGGGGTCCTCCCTGAGGTGAGGGTTCTTCACCAGTCGAGTCGGGGTCGCCGGGTGCAGTGTTGCAAGTCTCACGCTTCTGGCGGGGATTGCAGGGGTCTTTAAAGTTGCTCCTCTGGAAACAAAGTTGCAGTCTTTGTTGAACAGGGCCGCTGTTCTCGGGAGTTTCTTGGTCCTTTTAGAGTAGGGCAGTCCTCTGAGGAGTCAGAGGTTGCTGGTCCCGGGGAAAGCGTTGCTGGAGCAGTTTTCTTCCGAAGGGGGGAGACAGGCCGGTAGGGCTGGGGCCAAAGCAGTTGGTGTCTCCGTCTTCTCTGCAGGGTTTTTCAGCTCAGCAGTCCTCTTCTTCTTAGGTTGCAGGAATCTGATTTCCTAGGTTCAGGGGAGCCCCTAAATACAGAATTTAGGGGTGTGTTTAGGTCAGGGAGGGCAGTAGCCAATGGCTACTAGCCCGGAGGGTGGCTACACCCTCTTTGTGCCTCCTCCCAAGGGGAGGGGGTCACATTCCTATCCCTATTGGGGGGATTCTCCATCTGCAAGATGGAGGATTCCTAAAAGTCAGAGTCACTTCAGCTCAGGTTGCCTTAGGGACTGTCCTGACTGGTCAGTGGTGACTCCTGGTTTTTCTCATTATCTCCTCCGGCCTTGCCACCAAAAGTGGGGCCGTGGCCGGAGGGGGCGGGCAACTCCACTAGCTGGAATGCCCTGTGGTGCTGGAACAAAGGGGGTGAGCCTTTGAGGCTCACCGCCAGGTGTTACAGCTCCT
Organism: Pleurodeles waltl; assembly: GCF_031143425.1. NCBI lineage: Eukaryota > Metazoa > Chordata > Amphibia > Caudata > Salamandridae > Pleurodeles > Pleurodeles waltl. The sequence goes on along the minus strand of NC_090450.1, from coordinate 345,202,684 downwards.
GCCTGGGGGAGGTGATAGCATCTCCACCCAGTGCAGGCTTTGTTACTAGCCACAGAGTGACAAAGGCACTCTCCCCATGTGGCCAGCAACATGCCTCGAGTGTGGCAGGCTGCTAAAACCAGTCAGCCTACACAGGTAGTTGGTTAAGGTTTTACAATAAAATGTACACTGGCATCAGTGTGCATTTATTGTGCTGAGAAGTTTGATACCAAACTTCCCAGTTTTCAGTGTAGCCATTCAGTGTAGGCATTATGGTGCTGTGGAGTTCGTGTTTGACAGACTCCCAGACCATATACTCTTATGGCTACCCTGCACTTACAATGTCTAAGGTTTGGCTTAGACACTGTAGGGGCACAGTGCTCATGCACTGGTACCCTCACCTATGGTATAGTGCACCCTGCCTCAGGGCTGTAAGGCTGTAAGGCCTGCCAGAGGGGTGACTTATCTATACTTCATAGGCAGTGTGAGGTTGGCATGGCACCATGAGGGGAGTGCCATGTCGATGTACTCGCTTTGTCCTCACCAGCATACACAAGCTGGCAAGCAGTGTGTCTGTGCTGAGTGAGGGGTCCCCAGGGTGGCATAAGATATGCTGCAGCCCTTAGAGACCTTCCCTGGCATCAGGGCCCTTGGTACCTGGGGTACCAGTTACAAGGGACTTACCTGGATGCCAGGGTGTGCCAATTGTGTGAACAAAAGTACAGGTTAGGGAAAGAACCCTGGTGCTGGGGCCTGGTTAGCAGGCCTCAGCACACTTTCAATTCAAAACATAGCATCAGCAAAGGCAAAAAGTCAGGGGGTAAACATGCCAAGGAGGCATTTCCTTACAACTACCCTCTGATAAGCCTACTGCTCGACCACACTACCACAACATAGAGCATTAGAATTATCTAATTTTGCCACTGTCTTAGCTCTTAGGGGAACCCTTGGACTCTGTGTACAATATCTTACTTTGAGATAGTGTAAAGAAATGGCTCCCTGTTGCAGTTACCCCCCACTTTTTGCCTGATACTGATGCTGACTTGACTGAGAAGTGTGCTGGGACCCTGCTAACCAGGCCCCAGCACCAGTGTTCCTTCACCTAAAATGTACCATTGTATCCACAATTGGCACACCCTGGCATTCAGATAAGTCCCTTGTAACTGGTACTTCTAGTACCAAGGGCCCTGATGCCAAGAAAGGTCTCTAAGGGCTGCAGCATGTCTTATGCCACCCTAGAGACCCCTCACTCAGCACAGACACACTGCTTACAAGCCTGTGTGTGCTAGTGAGAACAAAATGAGTAAGTCGACATGGCACTCCCCTCAGGGTGCCATGCCAGCCTCTCACTGCCTATGCAGTATAGGTAAGACACCCCTCTAGCAGGCCTTACAGCCCTAAGGCAGGGTGCACTATACCATAGGTGAGGGTACCAGTGCATGAGCACTGTGCCCCTACAGTGTCTACACAAAACCTTAGACATTGTAAGTGCAGGGTAGCCATAAGAGTATATGGTCTGGGAGTCTGTTTTACACGAACTCCACAGCACCATAATGGCTACACTGAAAACTGGGAAGTTTGGTATCAAACTTCTCAGCACAATAAATGCACACTGATGCCAGTGTACATTTTATTGAAAAATACACCACAGAGGGCACCTTAGAGGTGCCCCCTGAAACTTAACCAACTATCTGTGTAGGCTGACTGGTTCCAGCAGCCTGCCACACTAGAGACATGTTGCTGGCCCCATAGGGAGAGTGCCTTTGTCACTCTGAGGCCAGTAACAAAGCCTGCACTGGGTGGAGATGCTAACACCTCCCCCAGGCAGGAGCTGTGACACCTGGCGGTGAGCCTCAAAGGCTCACCCCTTTGTCACAGCCCAGCAGGGCACTCCAGCTTAGTGGAGTTGCCCGCCCCCTCCGGCCACGGCCCCCACTTTTGGCGGCAAGGCTGGAGGGAACAAAGAAAGCAACAAGGAGGAGTCACTGGCCAGTCAGGACAGCCCCTAAGGTGTCCTGAGCTGAAGTGACTCTAACTTTTAGAAATCCTCCATCTTGCAGATGGAGGATTCCCCCAATAGGGTTAGGATTGTGACCCCCTCCCCTTGGGAGGAGGCACAAAGAGGGTGTACCCACCCTCAGGGCTAGTAGCCATTGGCTACTAACCCCCCAGACCTAAACACGCCCTTAAATTTAGTATTTAAGGGCGACCCTGAACCCTAGAAAATTAGATTCCTGCAACTACAAGAAGAAGGACTGCCTAGCTGAAAACCCCTGCAGAGGAAGACCAGAAGACGACAACTGCCTTGGCTCCAGAAACTCACCGGCCTGTCTCCTGCCTTCCAAAGATCCTGCTCCAGCGACGCCTTCCAAAGGGACCAGCGACCTCGACATCCTCTGAGGACTGCCCCTGCTTCGAAAAGACAAGAAACTCCCGAGGACAGCGGACCTGCTCCAAGAAAAGCTGCAACTTTGTTTCCAGCAGCTTCAAAGAACCCTGCAAGCTCCCCGCAAGAAGCGTGAGACTTGCAACACTGCACCCGGCGACCCCGACTCGGCTGGTGGCGATCCAACACCTCAGGAGGGACCCCAGGACTACTCTGATACTGTGAGTACCAAAACCTGTCCCCCCTGAGCCCCCACAGCGCCGCCTGCAGAGGGAATCCCGAGGCTTCCCCTGACCGCGACTCTTTGAACCTAAAGTCCCGACGCCTGGGAGAGACCCTGCACCCGCAGCCCCCAGGACCTGAAGGACCGGACTTTCACTGGAGAAGTGACCCCCAGGAGTCCCTCTCCCTTGCCCAAGTGGAGGTTTCCCCGAGGAATCCCCCCCTTGCCTGCCTGCAGCGCTGAAGAGATCCCGAGATCTCTCATAGACTAACATTGAAAACCCGACGCTTGTTTCTACACTGCACCCGGCCGCCCCCGCGCCGCTGAGGGTGAAATTTCTGCGTGGACTTGTGTCCCCCCCGGTGCCCTACAAAACCCCCCTGGTCTGCCCTCCGAAGACGCGGGTACTTACCTGCAGGCAGACCGGAACCGGGGCACCCCCTTCTCTCCATTCTAGCCTATGTGTTTTGGGCACCACTTTGAACTCTGCACCTGACCGGCCCTGAGCTGCTGGTGTGGTGACTTTGGGGTTGCTCTGAACCCCCAACGGTGGGCTACCTTGGACCAAGAACTGAACCCTGTAAGTGTCTTACTTACCTGGTAAAACTAACAAAAACTTACCTCCCCCAGGAACTGTGAAAATTGCACTAAGTGTCCACTTTTAAAACAGCTATTTGTCAATAACTTGTAAAGTATACATGCAATTTTTATGATTTGAAGTTCCTAAAGTACTTACCTGCAATACCTTTCGAATGAGATATTACATGTAGAATTTGAACCTGTGGTTCTTAAAATAAACTAAGAAAAGATATTTTTCTATAACAAAACCTATTGGCTGGATTTGTCTCTGAGTGTGTGTACCTCATTTATTGTCTATGTGTATGTACAACAAATGCTTAACACTACTCCTTGGATAAGCCTACTGCTCGACCACACTACCACAAAATAGAGCATTAGTATTATCTATTTTTACCGCTATTTTACCTCTAAGGGGAACCCTTGGACTCTGTGCATGCTATTCCTTACTTTGAAATAGCACATACAGAGCCAACTTCCTACAGATAGTATATACAGAGCCAACTTCCTACACACACACTGGCATCGCAGATTGTGTGTGTTGATGAGGAGAAAAAGGCAAAGTCGACATGCCATCCCTTTCAGGGTGCCATGTTCACAAATTACTGCCTCTAGCAGGCTTTACAGCGCTAAGGAAGGGTGCCCTATACCACAGGTGAAGGCATAGCTGCATGAGCAATATGTCCCGACAGTGTCGAAATTCATCCTAAAACATTGTAAGTACAGTGTCGCCATATTAAGTAAATGGTCTGGGAGACTAATTTCAAACTCGCAGCTCCTTATTGGCTTCACTGAATGTAGTAAGTTGGCTCTGTATATACTATTGCAAAGAAGGAATAGAAAAGGGTAGAAAACAGGTCAAATAGCAATAACCAATAGTGACCCTAGGGGGGTGGAGTCTGTAGGAAGTTGGCTCTGTATATACTATCTCAAAGTGAGAGATAGTGTGCACAGAGTCCAAGGGTTCCCCTTACAGGTTGATAGTGGCAAAATTAGATAATACTAATGCTCTATTTTTGTGGTCGTGTGGTCGAGCAGTAGGCTTATCAGAGGGTAGTGTTAAGCATTTGTTGTACACACAGGCAATAAATGAGGAACACACATTCAAAGACTTAACTCCAGGCCAATAGGTTTTTATATAGAAAAATATATTTTCTTAGTTTATTTTAGGAATCACAGGTTCAAGATTTGAGTGAAGTACATAAAATGCAAGGTACTTCACACAGGTAAGTATGGAACTATGAATTAAAGCAGTAGTACACATAGTGTAAGTTAAAATGGCAATAATCTATTTTAAAAGGGGACACTGCAAAAATCAACAATTCCTGGAGGAGGTAAGTATAGTTAGGTTTTTCAGGTAAGTAAAGCACTTACAGTCAGTCTCCTGGGCATAGGCAGCCCACTGTTGGGGGTTCAAGGCAACCCAAAGTCACCACACCAGCAACACAGGGCTGGTCAGGTGCAGAGGTCAAAAGAGGGCCCAAAACACATAGGCGCCTAAGGAGAACAGAAGTGCTCTAGTTCTGGTCTGCTGGCAGGTAAGCACCTGCGTCCTCGGGGAGAAGACAAGGGGGTTTTTGTAGAGCACTTGGGGGTGGGGGTGCACAAGCAGGCACACAAATCACAACCTGAGCGGCACAGGGAGATTCCTACTTCTTATGCAGGCTGGAGAGTTGCTGCCTTCTGAGGATGCATGGCTGGGGAAATGTTTCAAAGCTGGCAGGAGCCGTGGAAACAAAGTTGCATAAGAGTCTTCTTCGTTGATTGCAGCATTGTTTGTTCCTGGAGAGTCCAGTCACAGTTCCAGTGGCCAGAAGTCTAAATAATATTTCTCAACTGAACATAGTTCATTTTTTATTATTTTTTTTTGTTCTCAGTATTATGGTCTATGTCTTACATTCCTTGTGTCCATCACCTGATGTCCTACTGGGGTTGACACTCAAGGAATACTGTCAGTGCAATCTTGTCTTGAGGTTGGTGGGGGAGGGAGGGGGTGCTTTACTGGGTGAAGGAGTCATGACTAATTCGGCCTTCTTGGGTAGGTGTGGGAGGACACTGCAGTGGAGGTATTTTTCACAGGTGTGGGTTAAAAAGGGAGATGATCATTGCAAAAATTCACATTACTCGGTATAAAACCGCTATGCTCAGAAAAAATGGTTTATTAAGGGCGAGGTTGTATCCTATCTTTTTCTGGTCTTTTGTAGGAAGGATATGGCAGAAAGTAGTTTAAAAGTTATTGCATGCAACGTAAATGGGGATAATAATGAGGTAAAGCTTCAAGCTATACTTAATTGACTAGGTCATCACAATCCCAGATATTCCTTCTTCAGGAGGCTCATTTAAAACTACAGGGACAATAGCCCAAGCTTCCCAATTTCATTTCCCAGTCATTCTATGCAGCGTCTCCTAGCGCCGCAGTTCGAGAGTTGGCCATTTTTGTAACACAGGAATTTCCTGGGGTGATATACATCAGGTCTATAAGAATCCACAGGCAAAATGTATAATTAGTACATTAATTACAGGTAAGCGTATACATTTTGTGAGCTTATATGACCCCCATCGAAGATGAAACAAGCTCTTTTGCAGGCTTTATATGATCTATTAATTACGCTTCCTGTTTTTTTTTTCATTATAGGAGGGCATCATACCCAATACCCAGATATATACCTCATGTAAAACCAAAAGCCAGAACAAACCCAGACAGTCTCGTATGCTCACTAAGTTTGCTTCTGACCTGATATTGGTAGTTGTATGGATGGCAGACCATCCCCACGGAGAGGGTTTTACTTGCTTTTCTAAAACATATAATACAGTCTCTAGGATTGATTTTATTTTTTTGCTTCCTTTTTTGTTGGCGAGGCGTGTCTCTGCTGTTCTTACTAATCCTTTTTCTGATCATTCGGCCCCTTTGGTTAGATTAGATATGCCAAGTGAACAGGTGAGCTGTCCATGATGGAGTTTTGATAAGTCCTTTTTAGCAGAGGATGGCTGGATTACAATCCTCAAAACTTCAGTCACTGAATTTTTCCATAATAAAGTGTTGGCCTCAGTATTTAACATCTGGGAAGCCTGCAAAGCTTATAAGAGGCAAAGCTCTATCGTACACAACTCATTTGGCGAAAACAGCCAAAGAAAGAGCATTTAAACTCCAACAGGAACTTGATCAAGCATTGAGGATTCATCAGTTAACCTATGATAGAGTTAGCTCATAGATTTAAAGAGGCCCAGTCCAACCTCAAAGACTTTTACAAATCCCGGGAAATACTCAATAAGCATACTAGTTTTCAGAGCCAGTATGGGGAAAATGAAAATTTGGGCACATTTTTGGCCTGACAGGTGAAAGAAAAAAAACACAATAATAACTTCATCAAATCTGTATTTAATGAGAACCGAGGCTTAGTTGTTAATTATCCTAAAGACACTGAGGAGTACTTCTCCCACTATTCGAATCTTTATACTTCATCATCTCAAGTTGAAGTGCCAGAGACTAATCAATATTTAAATACACTCGAGCTACTAAGGTTAAACGACGAGTTGCAGGCGATACTATCTGCTCCTATTTCACTTTCAGAGCTGACAGAAGCAGTGCGTGCCGCAACTAATGGAAAAGCTTCAGGAAAAGATGGCCTTCCAGCATATATAAAGCTCTGCTGGGCCAAAAAGCTCTGCTGGGCCAAAAAGCTGAGCTTTTGGTCAGCCTCTTCAATGCAATACTTGAGGAGGTTGAGATACCACCCTCTTTTACAAGGGCTACTACTGTCAAGTTTTAACAAAAAAAAAAAAAGTCAAGTCCTGTGAGCTACCAGGTTTATATCGTCCGATAAGCTTACTAAATTATGATTATAAACGGTTTACAAACATTCTGGCAGTCAGAATGGCCCAGGTAGCTCAAGCACTTACCCATCAGGATCAATGTGGCTTCCTTCCAGGCAGGCTTTCGTCAATGGAGACCAATCTTTTTAGTGCAGGTAATTGACTTTTTATTGAAATATTTATCCAGCGTCTATTATAATGTTAGATGCTGAGAAAGCATTTGTTTTAGTTCAATGGGAAGTTCTGTTTTCGATTATAGAAAGGTTTAGGTTTCCCAAGTAGTTTATTCAGGTCCTGCGTAATTTGTACTCTGAGGCACAAGTCAGGATCTTAATCAATGCTTGCATAGAAGCGACCGAACAAGTCTCACAATGTACGCGGAAAGGCTGCCCTCTGTCTCCTGTACTTTTCGCATTTTTGTAAATTGAACCTATGGCAGTTGATATTCGCCAAGATAACTTGATTTATCTTCCTCTTCACCAAGCACCTAAATTGAAATTGTTAGCAGATGATATGATTTTATATCTTTGTGCTATCCCCTTTAATATTTCGAGGACTTTTAAAAAAAAATAAATCAATGTGTTTTTGGATCTTGGAGGTTATAGGATCAATCAGTCCAAATCCGAAGGCCTTTTGTTTAATGCTACAGACTTGCTCCTTCCAGCTGGAATACTAGTTCTGTATCAGCCATCTTGCCCTATTAGGTATCTGGGGATTTATGTAACACTTTTTACGACCTCTTTCAGCTAAATTATGGATCTCTGCTTAAGAAAGCAGAAGGTCTACACCAGAAATGGCAAGTCCTTTGTTAGATTGTATTCCCACAGGAGGGTAAAGAGTGTAGAAATATATTGAAAATGTCACTTACCCAGTGTGCATCTGTTCATGGAATCTTCCTCTGCAGATTCACATAATGTGCACTGTTCCTGCCATCTAGTGCTGGGCTCTGAGTGTTACAAGTTGTTTTTCTTCGAAGAAGTCTTTTCGAGTCACGAGACCGAGGGACTCCTCCCTTTCGGCTCCATTGCGCATGGGTGTCGACTCCATCTTAGATTGTTTTCCCCGCAGAGGGTGAGGTAGGAGTTGTGTATATAGTAATAGTGCCCATGCAATGGAGTAAGTATGTATGTACATAATGTGTATTAAAAAGTATTTATTTACAAATTTACAATTTTCATTCAACTTATAACGGCTACAGGCTCCCGAGGAAGTGGGAGGGCGCATGTGAATCTGCAGCGTCTCATGCCATGAACTGATGTACACTCGGTAAGTGACATTTTCCATTCGATGGCATGTGTAGCTGCAGATACACATGCTGTGCATAGACTAATAAGCAGTCATCTCCCCAAAAAAGCAGTGGCTTAGCCTGTAGGAGTTGAAGTTGTCTGAAATAATGTTCGTAATACCGCCTGTCCTACTGTGGCTTGTTGTGTTGTTAACACATCTACACAGTAATGTTTTGTGAATGTATGATGCATAGACCATGTGGCTGCCTTACAAATTTCTGTCATAGGTATATTCCCTAGAAAAGCCATTGTGGCACCTTTTTTCCTAGTGGAATGCGCTCTTGGTGTAATAGGTAGATCTCTTTTTGCTTTAATATAGCAAGTTTGAATACACTTTACTATCTATCTGGCAATGCCTTGCTTGGATATAGGATTTCCTGCATGAGGTTTTTGGAAGGCTACAAACAATTGTTTTGTTTTGCGAAACTGTTTTGTTCTGTCAATGTAATACATTAGTGCTCTTTTTATGTCTAATGTATGTAAGGCTCTTTCGGCTACTGAGTCTGCTTGTAGAAAGAAGACTGGGAGTTCCACTGTTTGGTTTAGGTGGAATGGTGATATAACTTTTGGTAAGAATTTGGGATTTGTACGAAGAACCACTTTATGTTTATTTATTTGTATAAAGGGTTCTTGTATAGTGAATGCTTGTATCTCACTTACTCTAAGTGATGTGATAGCTATGAGAAAGGCTACCTTCCAAGTTAAGTATTGCATTTCACAAGAGTGCATGGGTTCAAATGGTGGTCCCATGAGTTGTGTTAATATAAAATTAAGGTTCCACGAAGGTATTGGTGGTGTTCTTGGGGGTATGATTCTTTTTAATCCCTCCATAAATGCTTTGACGACTGGGATTCTAAAAAGTGGTGTTGAATGTGTAATCTGCAGATAGGCAGATATTGCTGGGAGATGTATGTTAATAGAAGAGAATGCTAGTTTAGACTTTTGTAAGTGTAATAAGTAACTTACAATGTCTTTTGCAGAAGCATGTAGTGGCTGAATTTGATTATTGTGGCAGTAGTAAACCAATCTTTTCCATTTGTTTGCATAACAATGTCTTGTAGTAGGTTTCCTAGCTTGTTTAATGACCTCCATACATTCTTGTGTAAGGTCTAAGTGTACAAATTCTAAGACTTCAGGAGCCAGATTGCTAGATTGAGTGATGCTGGATTCGGGTGTATGATCTGTCGTTTGTGTTGAGTTAACAGATCTGGCCTGTTTGGTAATTCGACGTGAGGTACTACTGATAGGTCCAGTAGTATTGTGTACCACGGTTGGCGAGCCCAGGTTGGTGCTATGAGTATTAGTTTGAGTCTGTTTTTACTCCGTTTGTTTACCTGATAAGGAATGAGTGGGAGAGGGGGGGAAAGCGTAAGCAAATATCCCTGATCTACTCATCCATAACGCATTACCCTTGGACAGAGGGTGTGGGTACCTGGATGCAAAGTTTTGGCATTTTGCATTTTCTTTTGTTGCGAATAGGTCTATTTTTGGTGTTCTCCAGTGTAGAAAGTAATCTTGTAGGATCTGGGGATGAATTTCCCATTCGTGTGTTTGTTGGTAATCTCGACTGAGACTGTCGGCTAACTGGTTTTGAATGCCTGGGATGTATTGTGCTATTAGGCGAATGTGATTGTGAATCGCCCAATGCCAATTTTTTTGTGCTAAGAGACACAGTTGTGACAAGTGTGTCCCTCCTTGTTTGTTGAGGTAATACATTGTCGTCATGTTGTCTGTTTTGACAAAAATGTGTTTGGTGGCTATCAGTGGTTGAAATGCTTTCAATGCTAGAAACACTGCCAACAGTTCTAAATGATTTATGTGCAGTTGTTTTTGTTGTATGTCCCATTGTCCCTGTATACTGTGCTGGTTGAGGTGTGCTCCCCACCCAATCATGGAAGCATCTGTTGTGATCACGTATTGAGGAACTGGATCTTGGAATGGCCGCCCTTGGTTTAAATTTATAGGGTTCCACCACTGATGCGAGAAGTGTGTCTGGCGGTCTATCAACACTAGATCTTGGAGTTGACCCTGTGCTTGTGTCCATTGTGTTGCTAGGCACTGTTGTAAGGGCTGCATGTGTAGTCTTGTGTTTGGGACAATGGCTATGCATGAAGACATCATGCCTAGAAGTTTCATTACAAACTTCACCTGGTAGTGTTGCTTTGGCTGCATGTTTAATGCTATATTCTGGAAAGCTTATACCCTTTGCGGACTTGGAGTGGCAATCGTCTTTTGTGTGTTGAATGTTGCTCCCAAGTATTGTATCTGGGATGGTTGTAGATGCGATTTTTGGTAATTTATAGAAAAACCTAGTTTGTGTAGAGTTTCTATAAAGTATTGTGTGTGAAGACACTGTTGCTGAGTGCTGGTTTTTATTAACCAATCACCTAAGTAAGGGAATACGTGCATGCGCTGTCTCCTTATATGAGCGGCTACTACTGCAAGGCATTTTGTGAATACCCTTGGGGCTGTTATCCCGAATGGTAACACCTTGAATTGGTAATGCATGCCCTGGATTACAAACCTTAAGTATTTCCTGTGAGAAGGATGTATGGGTACGTGGAAATATGCATCCTTGAGATCTAACGCTGACATGTAGTCCTGTTTTTTGAGCAAGGGAATCACGTCTTGAAGTGTTACCATGTGGAAGTGATATGATTTGATGTAGAGATTCAGCGTTCTGAGGTCTAATATGGGTCTCAACCTTTTGTCTTTCTTTGGAATTAGGAAACGGAGTAGACATCTGTTCCTTTTTGATGGTTGGGTACTAGTTCTATTGCTTGTTTTTGTAACAATGCTTGGACTTCTAGCTGTAACAGGCCTAAGTGTTGTTTGGACATATTGTGTGCTCTTGGGGGCACATCTGGTGGGAAATTTATGAATTCTATGCAATAACTGTAAAGAAATGGCTCCCTGTTGCAGTTACCCCCCACTTTTTGCCTGATACTGATGCTGACTTGACTGAGAAGTGTGCTGGGACCCTGCTAACCAGGCCCCAGCACCAGTGTTCTTTCACCTAAAATGTACAGTTGTTTCCACAATTGGCACAACCCTGGCACCCAGGTAAGTCCCTTGTAACTGGTACCCCTGGTACCAAGGGCCCTGATGCCAGGGAAGGTCTCTAAGGGCTGCAGCATGTCTTATGCCACCATAGGGACCCCTCACTCAGCACAGACACACTGCTTGCCAGCTTGTGTGTGCTGGTGAGGACAAAACGAGTAAGTCGACATGGCACTCCCCTCAGGGTGCCATGCCAACCTCACACTGCCTGTGGCATAGGTAAGTCACCCCTCTAGCAGGCCTTACAGCCCTAAGGCAGGGTGCACTATACCACAGGTGAGGGCATATGTGCATGAGCACTATGCCCCTACAGTGTCTAAGCAAAACCTTAGACATTGTAAGTGCAGGGTAGCCATAAGAGTATATGGTCTGGGAGTCTGTCAAAAACGAACTCCACAGCTCCATAATGGCTACACTGAATACTGGGAAGTTTAGTATCAAACTTCTCAGAATAATAAACCCACACTGATGCCAGTGTTGGATTTATAAAAAAATGCACACAGAGGGCATCTTAGAGATACCCCCTGTATTTTACCCAATTGTTCAGTGCAGGACTGACTGGTCTGTGCCAGCATGCTGCTGAGAGACGAGTGTCTGACCTCATGCGGTGAGAGCCTTTGTGCTCTCTGAGGACAGAAACAAAGCCTGCTCTGGGTGGAGGTGCTTCACAACTCCCCCCTGCAGGAACTGTAACACCTAGCAGTGAGCTTCAAAGGCTCAAGCTTCGTGTTACAATGCCCCAGGGCACTCCAGCTAGTGGAGATGCCCGCCCCCTGGACAGCCCCCACTTTTGGCGGCAAGTCCAGGAGAAATAATGAGAATAACAAGGAGGAGTCACTGGCCAGTCAGGACAGCCCCTAAGGTGTCCTGAGCTGAGGTGACTGACTTTTAGAAATCCTCCATCTTGTAGAAGGAGGATTCCCCCAATAGGGATAGGAATGTGACCCCCTCCCCTTGGGAGGAGGCACAAAGAGGGTGTACCCACCCTCAGGGCTAGTAGCCATTGGCTACTAACCCCCCAGACCTAAACACGCCCTTAAATTTAGTATTTAAGGGCTCCCCTGAACCTAAGAATTTAGATTCCTGCAACTTACCGAAGAAGAAGACTGCTGAGCTGAAAACCCCTGCAGAAGAAGAAAGAAGACACCAACTGCTTTGGCCCCAGTCCTACCGGCCTGTCTCCTGCCTTCTAAATAACCCTGCTCCAGCGACGCTTTCTCCAGGACCAGCGACCTCTGAATCCTCAGAGGACTGCCCTGCTTCCAAGAGACCAAGAAACTCCAGAGGACAGCGGTACTGCTCCAAAAAGACTGCAACTTTGTTTCGAAGGAGCAGATTTAAAGACCCCTGCAACTCCCCGCAAGAAGCGTGAGACTTGCAACACTGCACCCGGCGACCCCGACTCGACTGGTGGAGAACCAACACCTCAGGGATGACCCTCCGGCGACTCCGAGTCCGTGAGTAACCAAAGTTGTCCCCCCTGAACCCCCACAGCGACGCCTGCAGAGGGAATCCCGAGGCTCCCCCTGACCACGACTGCCTGAACTCCATTTCCCGACGGCTGGAAAAGACCCTGCACCCGCAGCCCCCAGCACCTAAAGGAACGGAACTCCTGTGCAGGAGTGACCCCCAGGAAGCCCTCTCCCTTGCCCAGGTGGTGGCTACCCCGAGGAGCCCCCCCCTTGCCTGCCTGCAACACTGAAGAGATCCCTTGATCTCTCATTGATTTCCATTGAAAACCCGACGCTTGTTTCTACACGGCACCCGGCCTCCCCAGTGCCGCTGAGGGTGTACTTTTTGTGTGGACTTGTGTCCCCCCCCGGTGCCCTACAAAACCCCCCTGGTCTGCCCTCCGAAGACGCGGGTACTTACCTGCTGGCAGACCGGAACCGGGGCACCCCCTTCTCTCCATTGAAGCCTATGCGTTTTGGGCACCTCTTTGACCTCTGCACCTGACCGGCCCTGAGCTGCTGGTGTGGTAACTTTGGGGTTGCTCTGAACCCCCAACGGTGGGCTACCTTGGACCCAAACCTGAGACTTGTAAGTGATTTACTTACCTGACAAAAACTTACCTCCCCAGGAACTGTGAAAATTGCACTGTGTCCACTTTTAAAACAGCTTATTGTGTTTGATGTAAAAAGTATACATGCTAATGTAATGATTCAAAGTTCCTAAAGTACGTACCTGCAATACCTTTCAAATGAGATATTACATGTAGAATTTGAACCTGTGGTTCTTAAAATAAACTAAGAAAATATATATTTCTATAACAAAACCTATTGGCTGGATTTGTCTCCGAGTGTGTGTTCCTCATTTATTGCCTGTGTGTATGTACAACAAATGCTTAACACTACTCCTTGGATAAGCCTACTGCTCGACCACACTACCACAAAATAGAGCATTAGTATTATCTCTTTTAGCCACTATCTTACCTCTAAGGGGAACCCTTGGACTCTGTGCATACTATTCCTTACTTTGAAATAGTGCATACCGAGCCAACTTCCTACAATAACCATGTTGGATAATGGCTAGGACCCATGCGTCCGTAGTTATGTGTAAGGAAATGCCTCCTTGGCATGGTTACCCCCTGACTTTTTGCCTTTGCTGATGCTATGTTTTGAATTGAAAGTGTGTTGAGGCCTGCTAACCAGGCCCCAGCACCAGTGTTCTTTCCCTAACCTGTACTTTTGTATCCACAACTGGCACACCCTGGCATCCAGGTAAGTCCCTTGTAACTGGTACCCCTGGTACCAAGGGCCCTGATGCCAGGGAAGGTCTCTAGGGGCTGCAGCATATCTTATGCCACCCTGGGGACCCCTCACTCAGCACAGACACACTGCTTGCCAGCTTGTGTGTGCTGATGAGGACAAAACGAGTAAGTCGACATGGCACTCCCCTCAGGGTGCCATGCCAACCTCACACTGCCTATGCAGTATAGATAAGTCACCCCTCTAGCAGGCCTTACAGCCCTAAGGCAGGGTGCACTATACCATAGGTGAGGGCACCAGTGCATGAGCACTGTGCCCCTACAGTGTCTAAGCCAAACCTTAGACATTGTAAGTGCAGGGTAGCCATAAGAGTATATGGTCTGGGAGTCTGTTTTACACGAACTCCACAGCACCATAATGGCTACACTGAAAACTGGGAAGTTTGGTATCAAACTTCTCAGCACAATAAATGCACACTGATGCCAGTGTACATTTTATTGTGAAATACACCCCAGAGGGCACCTTAGAGGTGCCCCCTGAAACCTTAACCGACTATCTGTGTAGGCTGACTGGTTCCAGCAGCCTGCCACAACCGAGACATGTTGCTGGCCCCATAGGGAGAGTGCCTTTGTCACTCTGAGGCCAGTAACAAAGCCTGCACTGGGTGGAGATGCTAACACCTCCCCCAGGCAGGAGCTGTAACACCTGGCGGTGAGCCTCAAAGGCTCACCCCTTTGTTCCAGCACCACAGGGTACTCCAGCTAGTGGAGTTGCCCGCCCCCCCTCCGGCCACGGCCCCACTTTTGGCGGCAAGGCCGGGGGAAATAATGAGAATAACAAGGAGGAGTCACTGGCCAGTCAAGACAGCCCCTAAGGTGTCCTGAGCTGAAGTGACTAACTTTTAGAAATCCTCCATCTTGCAGATGGAGGATTCCCCCAATAGGGATAGGATTGTGACCCCCCTACCCTTGGGAGGAGGCAAAAAGAGGGTGTACCCACCCTCAGGGCTAGTAGCCATTGGCTACTAACCTCCCCAGACCTAAACACGCCCTTAAATTTAATATTTAAGGGCTTCCCTGAACCTAAAGATTTAGATTCCTGCAACTACAAGAAGAAGAGGACTGCTGAGCTGAAAGACCCCTGCAGAAGAAGAAAAGAAGACACCAACTGCTTTGGCCCCAGACCTACCGGCCTGTCTCCTGCCTTCTAAAGAAACCTGCTCCAGCGACGCTTTCCCCAGGACCAGCGACCTCTGAATCCTCAGAGGACTGCCCTGCTTCAAGAAAGACCAGAAACTCCAGAGGACAGCAGCCCTGCTCCAAAAAGACTGCATCTTTGTTACAGAGGAGCAGATTTAAAGACCCCTGCAAATCCCCGCAAGAAGCGTGAGACTTGCAACACTGCACCCGGTGACCCCGACTCGACTGGTGGAGAACCAACACCTCAGGGAGGACCCTACGGCGACTCCGAGACCGTGAGTAACCAAAGTTGTCCCCCCTGAGCCCCCACAGCGACGCCTGCAGAGGGAATCCCGAGGTTCAACCGGACCACGACTGCCTGACTCTAAAATCCCGACGGCTGGAAAAGACCCTGCACCCGCAGCCCCCAGCACCTGAAGGAACGGAACTTCTGTGCAGGAGTGACCCCCAGGAGGCCCTCTCCCTTGCACAGGTGGTGGCTACCCAGAGGAGCCCCCCCCCCCCTTGCCTGCCTGCACCGCTGAAGAGACCCCTTGGTCTCCCATGGACTCCTATTGGAAACCCGACGCTAGTTTGCACACTGCACCCGGCCGCCACCCGCGCTGCTGAGGGTGTACTTTTTGTGTGGACTTGTGTCCCCCCCCCCCCCGGTGCCCTACAAAAGCCCTCTGGTCTGCCCTCCGAATACGCGGGTACTTACCTGCTGGCAGACTGGAACCGGGGCACCCCCTTCTCCATTGAAGCCTATGCGTTTTGGGCACCACTTTGACCTCTGCACCTGACCGTCCCTGAGCTGCTGGTGTGGTAACTTTGGGGTTGCTCTGAACCCCCAACGGTGGGCTACCTTGGACCCAACTTTGAACCCTGTAGGTGGTTTACTTTCCTGCAAAAATAACAAACACTTACCTCCTCCAGGAACTGTTGAAAATTGCACTGTGTCCAGTTTTAAAATAGCTTATTGCCATTTCTGTGAAAACTGTAAATGCTATTTTGCTAATTCAAAGTTCCTAAGTGAAATACCTTTCATTTAAAGTATTGTTTGTAAATCTTGAACCTGTGGTTCTTAAAATAAACTAAGAAAAGATATTTTTCTATATAAAAACCTATTGGCCTGGAATTGTCTTTGAGTGTGTGTTCCTCATTTATTGCCTGTGTGTGCACAACAAATGCTTAACACTGATAAGCCTACTGCTTGACCACACTACCACAAAATAGAGCATTGGAATTATCCCTTTTGGCCACTATCTTACCTCTAAGGGGAATCCTTGGACTCTGTGCATACTATTCCTTACTTTTAAATAGTGCATACAGAGCCAACTTCCTACAGTATGTAAGTGAAAAAAGATGTCCATGCAAATGTAAATATATATATACATATGTACAAATGTGTTAACTTGAACGACTACAAGCTTGAGGGGAGGAGGGAGGGTGCATGTGAATCTGCAGCACAACATGCCACGAACAGATGTTAACTGGGTAAGCGACGTTTTCAGTTCGATGGCATGTGTAGCTGCAGATACACATGCTATACAGACTACAAAGCAGTTTGTCCTCCCAAAAAAACAGCAGTGGCTAGCCTGAAGGAGTTGAAGCTGTCTGAAATGTTCTTAGAACAGCTTGTCCTACTGTGGCTTGTTGTGATAATAAATCACAGTAGTGTTTAGTAAATGTATGTGGTGTTGACCATGTAGCTGCTTTACATATTTCAGCCACTGGTATATTTTCTAAAAAAAAAAGCCATTGTTGCACCTTTCTTTCTTGTAGAATGTGCCTTGGGAGTTATTAGAAGTTGTCTTTTTGCTTTGATATAGCATGACTGTATGCACCTTACAATCCCTCTTGCCAAACCTCGTTTTGATATAGGATTGCCTGTATGTGGTTGTTGGAAAGCCACAAAGATTTTTAGTCTTTCTAAATTGTTTAGTTCTGTCTATATAGTACATTAAAGCTGTTTTGAGGTCTAATGTATGTAGACCTCTTTCTGCCACAGAGTTTGGCTAAAGGAAGAAGACTGGCAGTTCCACTGTGTAAAGAAATGGCTCCCTGTTGCAGTTACCCCCCACTTTTTGCCTGATACTGATGCTGACTTGACTGAGAAGTGCTGGGACTCTGCTAACCAGGCCCCAGCACCAGTGTTCTTTCACCTAAAATGTATCATTGTCTCCACAATTGGCACAACCCTGGCACCCAGGTAAGTCCCTTGTAACTGGTACCCCTGGTACCAAGGGCCCTGATGCTAGGGAAGGTCTCTAAGGGCTGTAGCATGTCTTATGCCACCCCAGGGACCCCTCACTCAGCACAGACACTGCTTGCCAGCTTGTGTGTGCTAGTGAGGACAAAACGACTAAGTCGACATGGCACTCCCCTCAGGGTGCCATGCCAACCTCACACTGCCTGTGGCATAGGTAAGTCACCCCTCTAGCAGGCCTTACAGCCCTAAGGCAGGGTGCACTATACCACAGGTGAGGGCATAGGTGCATGAGCAATATGCCCATACAGTGTCGAAGCAAAACCTTAGACATTGTAAGTGCAGGGTCGCTGTAGGAAGTTGGCTCTGTATGTGCTATTTCAAAGTAAGGAATAGCATGCACAGAGTCCAAGGGTTCCCCTTAGAGGTAAAATAGTGGTAAAAAGAGATAATACTAATGCTCTATTTTGTGGTAGTGTGGTCGAGCAGTAGGCTTATCCAAGGAGTAGTGTTAAGCATTTGTTGTACATACACAGACAATAAATGAGGTACACACACTCAGAAACAAATCCAGCCAATAGGTTTTGTTATAGAAAAATATATTTTCTTAGTTTATTTTAAGAACCACAGGTTCCAATTCTACATGTAATATCTCATTTGAAAGGTATTGCAGGTAAGTACTTTAGGAACTTTAAATCATAAAAATTGCATGTATACTTTACAAGTTATTGACAAATAGCTGTTTTAAAAGTGGACACAGTGCAATTTTCACAGTTCCTGGGGGAGGTAAGTTTTTGTTAGTTTTACCAGGTAAGTAAGACACTTACAGGGTTCAGTTCTTAGTCCAAGGTAGCCCACCGTTGGAGGTTCAGAGCAACCCCAAAGTCACCACACCAGCAGCTCAGGGCCGGTCAGGTGCAGAGTTCAAAGTGGTGCCCAAAACACACAGGCTAGAATGGAGAGAAGGGGGTGCCCCGGTTCCGGTCTGCTTGCAGGTAAGTACCCGCGTCTTCGGAGGGCAGACCAGGGGGGTTTTGTAGGGCACCGGGGGGGGGACACAAGCCCACACAGAAATTTCACCCTCAGCGGCGCGGGGGCGGCCGGGTGCAGTATAGAAACAAGCGTCGGGTTCGCAATGTTAGTCTATGAGAGATCTCGGGATCTCTTCAGCGCTGCAGGCAGGCAAGGGGGGGTTCCTCGGGGAAACCTCCACTTGGGCAAGGGAGAGGGACTCCTGGGGGTCACTTCTCCAGTGAAAGTCCGGTCCTTCAGGTCCTGGGGGCTGCGGGTGCAGGGTCTCTCCCAGGCGTCGGGACTTAGGATTCAAAGAGTCGCGGTCAGGGGAAGCCTCGGGATTCCCTCTGCAGGCGGCGCTGTGGGGGCTCAGGGGGGACAGGTTTTGGTACTCACAGTATCAGAGTAGTCCTGGGGTCCCTCCTGAGGTGTTGGGTCTCCACCAGCCGAGTCGGGGTCGCCGGGTGCAGTGTTGCAAGTCTCACGCTTCTTGCGGGGAGCTTGCAGGGTTCTTTCAAGGCTGCTGGAAACAAAGTTGCAGCCTTTCTTGGAGCAGGTCCGCTGTCCTCGGGAGTTTCTTGTCTTTTCGAAGCAGGGGCAGTCCTCAGAGGATGTCGAGGTCGCTGGTCCCTTTGGAAGGCGTCGCTGGAGCAGGATCTTTGGAAGGCAGGAGACAGGCCGGTGAGTTTCTGGAGCCAAGGCAGTTGTCGTCTTCTGTTCTTCCTCTGCAGGGGTTTTCAGCTAGGCAGTCCTTCTTGTAGTTGCAGGAATCTAATTTTCTAGGGTTCAGGGTAGCCCTTAAATACTAAATTTAAGGGCGTGTTTAGGTCTGGGGGGTTAGTAGCCAATGGCTACTAGCCCTGAGGGTGGGTACACCCTCTTTGTGCCTCCTCCCAAGGGGAGGGGGTCACAATCCTAACCCTATTGGGGGAATCCTCCATCTGCAAGATGGAGGATTTCTAAAAGTTAGAGTCACCTCAGCTCAGGACACCTTAGGGGCTGTCCTGACTGGCCAGTGACTCCTCCTTGTTATTCTCATTATTTTCTCCGGCCTTGCCGCCAAAAGTGGGGGCCGGGCCGGAGGGGGCGGGCAACTCCACTAGCTGGAGTGTCCTGCGGTGCTGTGACAAAGGGGTGAGCCTTTGAGGCTCACCGCCAGGTGTTACAGCTCCTGCCTGGGGGAGGTGTTAGCATCTCCACCCAGTGCAGGCTTTGTTACTGGCCTCAGAGTGACAAAGGCACTCTCCCCATGGGGCCAGCAACATGTCTCTAGTGTGGCAGGCTGCTGGAACTAGTCAGCCTACACAGATGGTCGGTTAAGTTTCAGGGGGCACCTCTAAGGTGCCCTCTGGGGTGTATTTTGCAATAAAATGTACACTGGCATCAGTGTGCATTTATTGTGCTGAGAAGTTTGATACCAAACTTTCCAGTTTTCAGTGTAGCCCTTATGGTGCTGTGGAGTTCGTGTTTGACAAACTCCCAGACCATATACTCTTATGGCTACCCTGCACTTACAATGTCTAAGGTTTTGTTTAGACACTGTAGGGGTACCATGCTCATGCACTGGTACCCTCACCTATGGTATAGTGCACCCTGCCTTAGGGCTGTAAGGCCTGCTAGAGGGGTGTCTTACCTATACTGCATAGGCAGTGAGAGACTGGCATGGCACCCTGAGGGGAGTGCCATGTCGACTTACTCATTTTGTCCTCACTAGCACACACAAGCTGGCAAGCAGTGTGTCTGTGCTGAGTGAGAGGTCTCCAGGGTGGCATAAGACATGCTGCAGCCCTTAGAGACCTTCCTTGGCATCAGGGCCCTTGGTACTAGAAGTACCAGTTACAAGGGACTTATCTGGATGCCAGGGTCTGCCAATTGTGGATACAAAAGTACAGGTTTAGGGAAAGAACACTGGTGCTGGGGCCTGGTTAGCAGGCCTCAGCACACTTTCAATTGTAAACATAGCATCAGCAAAGGCAAAAAGTCAGGGGGCAACCATGCCAAGGAGGCATTTCCTTACAGTCGCCATAACAGTATATGGTCTGGGAGTCTGTCAAAAACGAACTCCACAGCTCCATAATGGCTACACTGAATACTGGGAAGTTTGGTACCAAACTTCTCAGAATAATAAACCCACACTGATGCCAGTGTTGGATTTATTAAAAAATGCACACAGAGGGCATCTTAGAGATACCCCCTGTATTTTACCCAATTGTTTAGTGCAGGACTGACTGGTCTGTGCCAGCCTGCTGCTGAGAGACGAGTTTCTGACCCCATGTGGTGAGGGCCTTTGTGCACTCTGGGGACAGAAACAAAAGCCTGCTCTGGGTGGAGGTGCTTCACACCTCCCCCCTGCAGGAACTGTAACACCTGGCGGTGAGCCTCAAAGGCTCACCCCCTTTGTTACAGCACCCCAGGGCACTCCAGCTAGTGGAGATGCCTGCCCCCTGGACACAGCCCCCACTTTTGGCGGCAAGTCCAGGAGAGATAATGAGAAAAACAAGGAGTCATCACTGGCCAGTCAGGACAGCCCCTAAGGTGTCCTGAGCTGAGGTGACTGACTTTTAGAAATCCTCCATCTTGCAGATGGAGGATTCCCCCAATTGGATTAGGGATGTGCCCCCCTCCCCTCAGGGAGGAGGCACAAAGAGGGTGTAGCCACCCTCAAGGACAGTAGCCATTGGCTACTGCCCTCCCAGACCTAAACATCCCTAAATTCAGTATTTAGGGGCTCCCCAGAACCTAGGAACTCAGATTCCTGCAACCTAAGAAAAACAGGACTGCTAAGCTGAAAAACCCTGCAGAGAAGGAGACACCAACTGCTTTGGCCCCAGCTGTACCGGCCTGTCTCCCCACTTCTAAAGACACTGCTCCAGCGACGCTTATCCCAGGACCAGCGACCTCTGAATCCTCAGAGGACTGCCCTGCTCTAGAAGGACCAAGAAACTCCTAAGAACAGCGGCCCTGTTCACCCAAGACTGCAACTTTGTTTCCAAAGGAGCAACTTTAAAACAATTGCGTTTCCCGCCAGAAGTGTGAGATTTGCTACTCTGCACCCGACGCCCCCGGCTCGACATGGAGAACAAACACTTCAGGGAGGACTCCCCGGCGACTAAGACCGTGAGCAGCCAGAGTTGCCCCCCCTGAGCCCCCACAGCGACGCCTGCAGAGGGAATCCCGAGGCTCCCCCTTACCGTGACTGCCTGACTCCTAGATCCAGACGCCTGGAAAAGACCCTGCACCCGCAGCCCCCAGGACCTGAAAGATCGGAACTCCAGTGCAGGAGTGACCCCCAGGAGGCCCTCTCCCTTGCCCAGGTGGTGGCTACCCCGAGGAGCCCCCCCCTTGCCTGCATCGCTGAAGAGACCCCTTGGTCTCCCATTGATTTACATTAGAAACCCGACGTGTGTTTGCACACTGCACCCGGCAACCCTGTGCTGCTCAGGGTGTACTTCCTGTGCTAACTTGTGTCCCCCCCCAGTGCCCTACAAAACCCCCCTGGTCTGCCCTCCGAGGACGCGGGTACTTACCTGCTGACAGACTGGAACCGGGGCAGCCCCTTCTCCATTGAAGCCTATGCGTTTTGGGCACACTTTTAACTCTGCACCTGACCGGCCCGGAGCTGCTGGTGTGGTAACTTTGGGGTTGCTCTGAACCCCCAACGGTGGGCTACTTTGGACCCAAACTTGAACCCCGTAGGTGGTTTACTTACCTGCAAGAACTAACAAACTCTTACTCCCCCTAGGAACTGTGAAAATTGCACTGTGTCTAGTTTTAAAATAGCTATATGTGATAAGTATATATGCTATTGTGATTATTCAAAGTACCTACCTGCAATACCTTTCATTTAAAATATTACATGTAAAATCTGTACCTGTGGTTCTTAAAATAAACTAAAAATATATATTTTTCTATACAAAAACCTATTGGCCTGGAGTAAGTCTTTGAGTGTGTGTTCCTCATTTATTGCCTGTGTGTACAACAAATGCTTAACACTACTCCTTTGATAAGCCTACTGCTCGACCACACTACCACAAAATAGAGCATTAGTATTATCTCTTTTTGCCACTATCTTACCTCTAAGGGGAACCCTTGGACTCTGTGCATACTATTCCTTACTTTGAAATAGTGCATACAGAGCCAACTTCCTACACACTGTTTGATTAATATGAAATGGTGAAACTACTTTTGGTAGAAATTTTGGATTTGTTCTTAGTACAACTTTATGTTTGTGTATTTGGAAGAAAGGTTCCTCTAGAGTAAAAGCTTGTATTTTACTCACTCTTCCTAAAGAAGTAATTGCCACTAGGAAAGCAAATTTCCGTGTTAGAAATGAAATTTGGCACGAGTGCATGGGTTCAAAGGGTGGACCCATAAGTCTTGTAAGCACTATAGATTCACAGATGGAATTGGTGGTGGTGTTGGTGGAATGATGCATTTTAAGCCTTCCATGAAAGCTTTAATGACAGGAACTCTAAATAATGAGGTATGTTCAATATTTTGTAATTATGCAGAAATTGCATTAAGGTGTATGTTTATTGAAGATAACGCCTAAGTTTGATTTTTGAAAAATGAAGTAAATAACATACAATATCTTGTATTGATTCTGCAAGAGGATCTATATTTTTAGATTGACAGTAATATACATTTTTGTTTCCATTTTTTTGCATAGCACTTTCCAGTAGTGGGCTTTCTTGCTTAATAACTTCCATACATTCTGATGAGTTGTAAATATATCCAACTTCTATGGCTTCAGGAGCCAAATTGCTAGATTGAGAGCACTGGGGTTTGGATGTCTGATTTGACCTCTGTTTTTTGTTAACAGATCCAGTCTGCATGAGAGTTTGGAGTGTGGTACTAAAGATAAATCTAGTAATGTTGTATACCATGGCTGACGTGCCCATTTTGGTGCTATGAGTATCATGTTGAGAAGTTTAACGCAAATTGCTGACTAGAAATAGGAGTGGGAGAGGGGGAAAAGCATATGCAAATATCCCTGACCAATTGATCCATTGAGCATGGACCTTGGATAGGGGATGTGGGTGTCTGGATGAGTTGTTATGGCATTTTGGGGGTTATTACAACTTTGGAGGAGGTGTTAATCCGTCCCAAAAGTGACGGTAAAGTGACGGATATACCACCAGCCGTATTACGAGTCCATTATATCCTATGGAACTCGTAATACGGCTGGTGGTATATCCGTCACATTTGGGACGGATTAACACCTCCTCCAAAGTTTTAATAACCCCCTTTGTGTTTTCACTTGTTGCAAATAGGTCTATGTTTGGTGTTCCCCACTTTTGAAACTATTTTTGAAGTACTTGAGGATGAATCTCCCATTCGTGAGTTTGTTGGCAATTTCTGCTGAGGATACCTGCCAAATGATTGTCTATCCCTGGGATGTACTGCACTAATAGATTAATTTGGTTGTGGATTAGCCATTTCCAATTTTTTTGGGCTACAAGGGACAGTTGGGATGAAGGTGTCCCTCCCTGTATGTTGAGATAATACATGGTTGTCATGTTGTCTGTTTTGATAAGAACATTCTTCTGAGTAATAAGAGTTTGAAAGGCTTGGAGGGCCAGAAACACAGCTAAAAACTCCAAGTGGTTTATGTGTAGCTGTTTCTGCTTGACATCTGTAAGGAAATGCCTCCTTGGCATGGTTACCCCCTGACTTTTTGCCTTTGCTGATGCTATGTTTTGAATTGAAAGTGTGCTGAGGCCTGCTAACCAGGCCCCAGCACCAGTGTTCTTTCCCTAACCTGTACTTTTGATTCCACAATTGGCACACCCTGGCATCCAGATAAGTCCCTTGTAACTGGTACCTCTGGTACCAAGGGCCCTGATGCCAGGGAAGGTCTTTAAGGGCTGCAGCATGTATTATGCCACCCTAGAGACCCCTCACTCAGCACAGACACACTGCTTACCAGCTTGTGTGTGCTAGTGAGAACAAAATGAGTAAGTCGACATGGCACTCCCCTCAGGGTGCCATGCCAGCCTCTCACTGCCTATGCAGTATAGGTAAGACACCCCTCTAGCAGGCCTTACAGCCCTAAGGCAGGGTGCACTATACCATAGGTGAGGGTACCAGTGCATGAGCACTGTACCCCTACAGTGTCTAAGCAAAACCTTAGACATTGTAAGTGCAGGGTAGCCATAAGAGTATATGGTCTGGGAGTCTGTTTTACACGAACTCCACAGCACCATAATGGCTACACTGAAAACTGGGAAGTTTAGTATCAAACTTCTCAGCACAATAAATGCACACTGATGCCAGTGTACATTTTATTGTAAAATACACCACAGAGGGCACCTTAGAGGTGCCCCCTGAAACCTAACCGACTATCTGTGTAGGCTGACTGGTTCCAGCAGCCTGCCACACTAGAGACATGTTGCTGGCCCCATGGGGAGAGTGCCTTTGTCACTCTGAGGCCAGTAACAAAGCCTGCACTGGGTGGAGATGCTAACACCTCCCCCAGGCAGGAGCTGTAACACCTGGCGGTGAGCCTCAAAGGCTCACCCCTTTGTCACAGCACCGCAGGACACTCCAGCTTAGTGGAGTTGCCCACCCCCTCCGGCCACGGCCCCCACTTTTGGCGGCAAGGCTGGAGGAAACAAAGAAAACAACAAGGAGGAGTCACTGGCCAGTCAGGACAGCCCCTAAGGTGTCCTGAGCTGAGGTGACTAACTTTTAGAAATCCTCCATCTTGCAGATGGAGGATTCCCCCAATAGGATTAGGGATGTGACCCCCTCCCCTTGGGAGGAGGCACAAAGAGGGTGTACCCACCCTCAGGGCTAGTAGCCATTGGCTACTAACCCCCCCAGACCTAAACACGCCCTTAAATGTAGTATTTAAGGGCTTCCCTGAACCTAAAGATTTAGATTCCTGCAACTAACAAGAAGAAGGACTGCCGAGCTGACAAACCCCTGCAGAGGAAGAACAGAAGACACCAACTGCCTTGGCCCCAGACTTACCGGCCTGTCTCCTGCCTTCCAAAGAACCCTGCTCCAGCGACGCTTTCCAAGGGACCAGCGACCTCTGAATCCTCTGAGGACTGCTCTGCTTCGAAAAAGACAAGAAACTCCCTAGGACAGCGGCACTGCTCCAAAAGAACTGCAACTTTGTTACAAGGAGCAGATTTAAAGACCCCTGCAACTCCCCGCAAGAAGCGTGAGACTTGCAACACTGCACCCGGCGACCCCGACTCGACTGGTGGAGAACAACCAACTCAGGGAGGACCCTCCGGCGACTCTACGACTGAGTAACCAAAGTTGTCCCCCCTGAGCCCCCACAGCGACGCCTGCAGAGGGAATCCCCAGGCTCCCCCTGACCGCGACTGTCTGAACTCCATTTCCCGACGGCTGGAAAAGACCCTGCACCCGCAGCCCCCAGCCCCTAAAGAAACGGAACTTCTGTGCAGGAGTGACCCACAGGAGGCCCTCTCCCTTGCCCAGGTGGTGGCTACCCCGAGGAGCCCCCCCCTTGCCTGCCTGCATCGCTGAAGAGACCCCTTGGTCTCCCATTGAAAACTAAAGGAAACCCAACGCTCGTTTGCACACTGCACCCGGCCGCCTCCGCGCTGCTGAGGGTGTACTTTCTGTGTGGACTTGTGTCCCCCTCCGGTGCCCTACAAAACCCCCCTGGTCTGCCCTCCGAAGACGTGGGTACTTACCTGCTGGCAGACTGGAACCGGGGCACCCCCTTCTCTCCATTATAGCCTATGTGTTTTGGGCACCTCTTTGACCTTTGCACCTGACCGGCCCTGAGCTGCTGGTGTGATAACTTTGGGGTTGCTCTGAACCCCCAACGGTGGGCTACCTTGGACCAAAAACTGAAACCCGTAAGTGACTTACTTACCTGTTAAAACTAACAATAACTTACCTCCCCCAGGAACTGTGAAAATTGCACTAAGTGTCCACTTTTAAAACAGCTTATTGTGTTTTATGTAAAAAGTATACATGCTAAAGTAATGATTCAAAGTTCCTAGAGTACTTACCTGCAATACCTTTCAAATGAGATATTACATGTAAAATTTGAACCTGTGGTTCTTAAAATAAACTAAGAAAATATATTTTTCTATAACAAAACCTATTGGCTGGATTTGTCCGAGTGTGTGTACCTCATTTATTGTCTATGTGTATGTACAACAAATGCTTAACACTACTCCTTTGATAAGCCTACTGCTCGACCACACTACCACAAAATAGAGCATTAGTATTATCTCTTTTTACCACTATTTTACCTCTAAGGGGAACCCTTGGACTCTGTGCATGCTATTCCTTACTTTGAAATAGCACATACAGAGCCAACTTCCTACAACATCCCATTGTACTTGAAAATTGTGATTGTTTAGGTGAGCTCTTGAACCAATCATTGATGCATCTATTGTAATTATGGTCTGAGGCACAGGGTCTTGAAATCACCGCCCTTTGATTAAATTGGTGCAACTCCACCACTGTAGGGACATATGTATTTGTCGGTCTAGCAACACCAGATCTCGGAGTTGACCTTGTACCTGTGACCATTGCAGGGTGCCTGGTAGTTTTGTCGAACACGAACTCCACAGTTCCGTAATGGCTACACTGAAATCTGGGAAGTTTGCTATAAAACGTCTCAGCACAATAAATGCACACTCTGGGTAGCCACCACCTGGGCAAGGGAGAGGGCCACCTGGGGGTCGCTCCTGCACTGGAGGTCGGATCCTTCAGGTCCACAAGTCGAGCCGGGGGCGTCGGGTGCAGAGTGCAAAGTCTCACGCTTCCGGCAGGAAACGTGTGTTCTTTCAAAGTTGCTTCTTTGTTGCAAAGAGGTTTCTTTTTTGGAGCAGAGCCGCTGTCCTCGGGAGTTCTTGGTCCTTTTAGATGCAGGGTAGTCCTCTGAGGCTTCAGAGGTCGCTGGACCCTGTGGAACGCGTTGCTGTTGCAGTTTTTCTCGAAGTGGGGAGACAGGCCGGTAGAGCTGGGGCCAAAGCAGTTGGTGTCTCAGTCTTCTCTGCAGGATTTTCAGCTTAGCAGTCCTTCTTCGTCTTAGGTTGCAGAAATCTATCTTGCTGTGTTCTGGGAGCCCCTAAATACTCGATTTAGGGGTGTGTTTAGGTTTGGGGGGTTAGTTGCCAATGGCTACTAGCCCTGAGGGTGGCTACACCCTCTTTGTGCCTCCTCCCTGAGGGGAGGGGGGCACATCCCTAATCCTATAGGGGGAATTCTCCATCTGCAAGATGGAGGATTTCTAAAAGTCAGAGTCAAAGGACACCTTAGGGGCTGTCCTGACTGGCCAGTGACTCCTTGTTTTTCTCATCTCCTCCGGCCTTGCTGCCAAAAGTGGGGCTGTGGCCTGAGGGGGCTGGCAACTCCACTAGCTGGAGTGCCCTGGGGTGCTGTAACAAAGGGGGTGAGCCTTTGAGGCTCACCGCCAGGTGTTACAGTTCCTGCAGGGGGAGGTGAGAAGCACCTCCACCCAGTACAGGCTTTGTTACTAGCCACAGAGTGACAAAGGCAATCTCCCCATGTGGCCAGCAACATGTCTGGTGTGTGGCAGGCTGCTAAAACTAGTCAGCCCACACTGGAAGTCAGGTATGGTTTCAGCGGGCATCTCTAAGATGCCCTATGGGGTGTATTTTACAATAAAATGTACACTGGCATCAGTGTGCATTTATTGTGCTGAGAAGTTTGATACCAAACTTCCCAGTTGTCAGTGTAGCCATTATGGTGCTGTGGAGCTCGTGCATGACAGACTCCCAGACCATATACTCTTATGGCTACCCTGCCCTTACAATGTCTAAGCTTTTGCTTAGACACTGTAGGGGCATAGTGCTCATGCACCTATGCCCTCACCTGTGGTATAGTGCACCCTGCCTTAGGGCTGTAAGGCCTGCTAGAGGGGTGACTTACCTATGCCACAGGCAGTGTGAGGTTGGCATGGCACTTTGAGGGGAGTGCCATGTCGACTTAGTAATTTTATCCCCGCCAGCACACACAAGCTGGCAAGCAGTGTGTCTGTACTGAGTGAGGGGTCCCCAAGGTGGCATAAGATATGCTGCAGCCCTTAGAGACCTTCCCTGGCATCAGGGCCCTTGGTACCAGGTGTACCAGTTACAAGGGACTCAACTGAATGCCAGGGTGTGCCATTTGTGGAAACAAAAGTACAGGTTAGGGAAATAACACTGGTGCTGGGGCCTGATTAGCAGGCCTCAGCACACTTTCAAATCATAACTTGGCATCAGCAAAGGCAAAAAGTCAGGGGGTAACCATGCCAAGAAGGCATTTCCTTACAAGGTGCTTCTCACCTCCCCCTGCAGGAACTGTAACACCTGGTGGTGAGCCTCAAAGGTTCATGCCTTTTGTTACAGCACCCCAGTGCATCCCAGCTAGTCGAGATGCCTGCCCCTCCAGCCACTGCCACCACTTTTGGCAGCAAGGATGGAGGAGATAGTGAGAAAAACGAGGAAGAGTCACCTACCAGTCAGGACAGCCCTTAAGGTTTCTCAGGTAAGTAAAGCACTTACACACTCAGTCTCCTGGGCATAGGCAGCCCACCGTTGAGGGTTCAAGGCAAACCCAAAGCCATACCAGCAACACAGGGCCGGTCAGGTGCAGAGGACAAAGGAGGGCCCAAAACACACAGGTGCCGATGAAGAACAGGGTTGCTCTGGTCCTAGTCTGCTTGCAGGTAAGTACCTGCGTCTTCGGGGGAAGACAGGGCGTTTTGTTGAGCCCGGGCGGTGGGGGGGGGGGGGGGATGGAGAGAGAAGCCCACAAAACACACCCTCAGCGGGACAGGGGCAGCAGGATGCAGTGTGCAAAGTAGGTGTTGAGTTTGCTATAGAAAGCAATGAAGGGAACTGGGGGCCAATTAGGCGATGCAGGCAGGGCACAAGGGGGCTTCTCAGGCCAGCCACCGACTGGGCTAGGAAGAGGGCTGCCTGCTGGTCACTCCTGCATTGGAAGGTGGTTTTTCCTCAGTCCTGGGGGCTGCGGGTGCAGTGCTAGGTCCAAGCATCAGTTTCCTTGTTACCAGGCAGTCGCAGTCAGGGGGGAGCCTCTGGATCCTCTCTGCAGGAATCTCTGTGTGGGTGCAGGGGGTGGGTCAACTCCGGGTTCTCACGTCATCTTAGTCGCCTGGGAGTCCTCTGTGCGGTGTTTGTTCTCTGGAGCTTGAGCAGGGGTGTCGGGTGCAGAGTGACAAGTCTCACGCTTCCCGGCAGGAAGAGAGTTCTTTGGAAGTTGCTAAAAAGTTGCAAAGTAGTTGCTGTTTTTGAACAGTGCCACTGTTCTTGGGAGTTTCTTGGTCCTTTGGTTCAGGGCAGTCCTCTGAGACTTCAGAGGTTACTAGCTCCTGTCGGATGAGTCGCTGTTGCAGTTTTCTTCGAGTCAGGAGACAGGCCGGTAGGGCTGGGGCCAAAGCAGTTGTCTCCGCAGGGCTTTCAGGTCAGCAGTCCTTCTTGGTTCAGGTTGCAGGAATCTGATTTCCTGGGTTCTGGGGTGCCCCTAAATACTAAATTTAGGCGTGTGTTTAGGTCAACATTATTCTCTTAGAGATGTTAGGAGAACGATAGAATTGCGTGAATGTGAACAGCTGAACAGTTGAATGCGCAGTAGGAATGCACTTATCTATGCTCTTTTCACCTGACTGCAGGTCACTCCTTTAAAGAAATCTCAATAAGAAGAAAGGTGCAAGTTACATAAGCACATACTGAATATCGTATCTTCAAGTGGGAAACACAGGCTGGAACTGGAGGCAGTCTCTTTCTATTCCCATTCCCATTTCCCCTAGCGGATGCAGAGTTCAGATAATCAGTAAAGTCTGAGCACACATCTGTGAGGGAGTTTAGTAAAAGGCATCTACTCCTGTGGAAGTTTGATTCAATGGGTAATCTCCTGACAGAGGCTAAAGTAGATAATACTAATGCTTTCTTTTGTGGTAGAGCAGTAATGTAAGGAAATGCCTCCTTGGCATGGTTACCCCCTGACTTTTTGCCTTTGCTGATGCTAAGTTATGATTTGAAAGTGTGCTGGTACCCTGCTAACCAGGCCCCAGCACCAGTGTTCTTTCCCTAAACTGTACCTTTGTCTCCACAATTGGCACAACCCTGGCACTCAGGTAAAACCCTTGTAACTGGTACCCCTGATACCAAGGGCCCTGATGCCAGGCAAGGTCTCTAAGGGCTGCAGCATGTCTTATGCCACCCTAGGGACCGCTCACTCAGCACATGCACACTGCCTCACAGTTTGTGTGTGCCGGTATGGAGAAATTGACTAAGTCAACATGGCACTCCTCTCAGAGTGCAATGCCAACCTCACACTGCTTGTGGCATAGGTAAGTCACCCCTCTAGCAGGCCTTACAGCCCTAAGGCAGGGTGCACTATACCACAGGTGAGGGTATAGCTGCATGAGCACTATGCCCCTACAGTGTCTTAGCACAACCTTAGACATTGTAAGTGCAGGATAGCCATAAGAGTATATGGTCTGGGAGTTTGTCAAACACGAACTCCACAGCAACATAATGGCTACACTGACAACTGGGAAGTTTGGTATCAAACTTCTCAGCACAATAAATGCACACTGATGCCAGTGTGCACTTTATTGTAAAATACACCCAGAGGGCATCTTAGAGATGCCCCCTGAAAACATACCCGACTTCCAGTGTGGGCTAAGTAGTTTTTGCCAGCCTGCCACACACCAGACATGTTGCTGGCCACATAGGGAGAGTGCCTTTGTTCCTGGCCACAGAGTGACAAAGCCTGTACTGGGTGGAGGTGCTTCTCACCTCCCCCTGCAGGAACTAGAACACCTGGCGGTGAGCCTCAAAGGCTCACCGCCTTTGTTACAGCGCCACAGGGCATCCCAGCTAGTGGAGATGCCCGCCCCTCCGACCACTGCCCCCACTTTTGGCGGCAAGGCTGGAGGAGATAATTAGAAAAACAAGGAGTCACCACCCACCAGTCAGGACAGCCCCTAAGGTGCCCTAAGCTGAGGTGTCCCCTGCCTTTAGAAATCCTCCATCTTGAGTTTGGAGGATTCCCCCAATAGGACTGGGATGTGCCCCCCCCCCCCCCCCCCCCCCCCCCCCCCCGGGAGGAGGCACAAAGAGGGTATAGTCACCCTCAAGGACAGTAGCCATTGGTTACTGCCCTCGCAGACCTAAACACACCCCTAAATTCAGTATTTAGGGGCTCCCAGATCTGAGGAAGATAGATTCCTGCAACCTAGAATAAGAAGGACCTGAAGCCATGCAGTGAAGACTGAGACAACTGATTTGGCCCCAGCCCCACCCCCACCGGCCTGTCTCCCTATTTCGAAGAAAACTGCAACAGCGACACATCCAACAGGGTCAAACGACCTCTGAAGCCTCAGAGGACTACCCTGCACCTAAAGGACCAAGAAGCTCCAGAGAACAGTGGCCCTGTTCAAGAAACTGCAACTTTCTGGAACAAAGAAGCAACATTTAAAGACAACACGTTTCCCGCCGGAAGCTTGAGACTTTCCACTCTGCACCCGATGCCCCCAGCTCGACCTGCGGAAAACTAACACTACAGGGAGGATTCCCCGGCGACTGAGAGCCCGTGAGTAGCCAGGAGTTGACCCCCCCTGAGCCCCCACAGCGACACCTGCAGAGGAAATCCAGAGGCTCCCCCTGACCGCGACTGCCTGTAACAAGGAACTTGTCGCCTGGAACCAACACAGCACCCGCAGCCCTCAGGACCTGAAGGAACCGAACTCCAGTGCAGGAGCGACCCCCAGGCAACCCTTTGCCTAGCCCAGGTGGTGGCTACCCCGAGGAGCCCCCCACTATGCATGCATCGTTGAAGAAACCCCCCGGGTCTCCCCATTGCTTTCAATACAAAACCCAACGCCTGTTTGCACTCTGCACCCGGCCGACCTTGTGCCGCTGAGGGTGTACTTTGTGCCTGCTTTTACAAAGACTGTACATGCTATTGTGTTCATTCAATGTTCCTAAAGTATCTAAGTGAAATACCTTTCATTTGAAGTATTACTTGTAAATCTTGAACCTGTGGTTCTTAAAATAAACTAAGAAAATGTATTTTTCTATATAAAAACCTATTGGCCTGGAATTGTCTTTGAGTGTGTGTTCCCCATTTATTGCTTGTGTGTGTACAACAAATGCTTAACACTACTCTCTGATAAGCCTACTGCTCGACCACACTACCACAAAATAGAGGATTAGAATTATCTCTTTTTGCCACTATCTTACTTCTAAAGGGAACCCTTGGGCTCTGTGCACACTATTTCTTACTTTGAAATAGTACATACAGAGCCAACTTCCTACATTTCTTCTTCTTGATGTTGGCAGGAATCTGGTGCGCTGGGTTTGGGAGGCCCTTAACTCCTGGATTTAAGGGTATTACTGGGGTCAGATGGCTGCAGCCAGTGACTACTGTCCCATTCTGCTGTCCACTCCCAGAAAGGGGGGGGGGGGAGGAGTCTGGACACAGACCTAGCCCTATTGGTCCCTGTTCTCCAAACCAAAATGGAGAATTCTGCAGGGAGGAGGTCACTTCAGTTCTGGACACATTAGGGGTGATCCAAGCTTAAGTGGTCAATATTTCTTGTTTTTCCTAAGTTTGCTGCCAAAAGTGGGGCTTTGTCCAGGGGGCTGGCATCTCCACAAGCTGAAGTGCCCTGGAGCACTGTAACAGGAGTCCTGAGCCTTTGAGGCTCACCGCCAAGTTATAGTTACTGCAAGGGAGTGGGGGAGGTGTGAAGCACCTCCACCCAGTGCAGGCTTTGTTTCTGGCCTCAGAGAGAAGGGCTTTCACCCCATGGGGTTAGAAACTTCTTAGTGGCAGACTGGTCAGTCCGGCACTAAATGATCAGGTAAAAACAGAGGGCATCTCTAAGATGCCCTGTGTGCATGTTACAATAAATTCAACACTGGCATTAGTGTGGGTTTATTGTGATGATAGGTTTGATACCAAACTACCCAGACTTCAGTGTAGCCATCATGGAGCTGTGGAGTTTGTGGCAACAAACTCCCAGTCCATGTACTTTCCAGAGGCAGTGGTTGGTGGGCATGGCACCCTGAGGGGGATGTCATGTCGACTTTACCTCTTTCTCCCCCACCAACCCACACAAGCCGCAATGGCGGTGTGCATGTGTTTGGTGAGGGGTCCCTTAAGGTGGCACAATATATGCTGCAGCCCTTAGTAACCTTCCCTGGTCACAGAGACCTTGGTACCTTTGACAAGGGACTTAGCAGAGTGCCAGGGGGCATGCTGATTGTGGAACAATGGTACGGCTTTAGGGAAGGAACACTGGTGCTGGGGCCTGGTTAGCAGAATCCTAGCACACACTCAGTCAAGTTAGCATCAGATATCCGGCAAAAAGTGTGAGGGTACTGCAAACAGGGGGCCATTTTCCTACACTAGGGAATTATATGGGGACACCAGTATGCCAATTGTGAGATGTCAAAGTCATAGGCAACCAAATTCAGAGGGAGATAACACAATCACTGGGGTCCTGGTTAGCAGGATCCCACTGAAAACAGTCAAAACATACTGACAGCAGGGAGAAAGTGGGGGTAACCATGCCAGAAAGAGGGTACTTTCCTACAACAATCTCCTCTGAAATCTGGATAGAATATGGAAGGATTTAATCAGTGCTACGTCCACTGAGACTTCAGGTTCCACATTAGAGCCTGCATATGCCACCTGGTTTAGCCAGCAAAGCTTGATGCCAAGGTCTTGAGGCCTTAGAGCCACTCTTACGGAGACCCAAGACCTATGCTGAAATATCAGGATCACAGCTGGATGTGCTACACATGCAGTAGTGGGCAGAAGGCACAAAACAGACCATATCCAGAACGGCTCTGATGAACTGTAGTGTCTTTGAAGGAGTCAGGTGTCTTCAGCATGTTGATGGTGAACTCCAAAGGTGCCAGGAGGTTTGTCAGTGCACAACTGTCTCTAACGAGTCATACTCGTGCCACATCTTGAACTGCAAGTCTGGGACTGCAGGATGGGCTCATGAAAGGCACAAAGCAACCAACTTACTACATTGCTCAAAGGCAGATAGTAAAGGGGCCAGCATGTGCATCGATAATGAAAATGTCACTTACCCAGTGTACATCTGTTCGTGGCATCAGTCGCAGTAGATTCGCATGTTCTGCAATAGCTCGCCATCTGGTGTTGGGCCGGAGTGTTACAAGTTGTTTTTCTTCGAAGAAGTCTTTCGAGTCACGGGACCGAGTGACTCCTCCTTTTGTCTCCATTGCGCATGGGCGTCGACTCCATCTTCGATTGTTTTTCCCCGCAGAGGGTGAGGTAGGAGTTGAATTGTAGTAATAGTGCCCATGCAATGGAGTGACTAAGTATGCACCTATTTAAGGTTGAGATGATACATATATAAATAATTGAAGGTAACTTCCAAACTGCTACAGGCTCCCGGGGAGGCGGGTGGGCACATGCGAATCTACTGCGACTGATGCCACGAACAGATGTACACTGGGTAAGTGACATTTTCAGTTCGATGGCATCTGTCGCTGTAGATACGCATGTTCTGCATAGACTAGTAAGCAGTTATTTCCCCAAAAGCGGTGGATCAGCCTGTAGGAGTGGAAGTAGTCTGAAATAATGTCCTTAATACGGCTTGACCTACTGTGGCTTGTTGTGCGGATAACACGTCTACACAGTAGTGCTTGGTGAATGTGTGAGGCGTAGACCATGTGGCTGCCTTACATATTTCTTGCATTGGGATGTTTCCTAGAAAGGCCATGGTAGCACCTTTCTTTCTGGTTGAGTGTGCCCTTGGTGTAATGGGCAGCTGTCGTTTAGCTTTAAGGTAGCAGATTTGGATGCATTTAACTATCCATCTGGCTATACCTTGTTTTGAAATTGGGTTTCCTGCGTGAGGTTTTTGAAATGCAATAAAGAGTTGTTTAGTCTTTCTGATGTTTTTTGTTCTGTCAATGTAATACATCAATGCTCTTTTGACATCTAATGTATGTAGTGCCCTTTCAGCTACGGTATCTGGCTGTGGAAAGAACACTGGAAGTTCCACTGTTTGATTTAGATGGAACGGTGAAATAACCTTTGGCAAAAATTTAGGATTGGTCCTTAGGACGACTTTATTTTTGTGTAGTTGTATAAAAGGTTCCTGTATAGTAAACGCCTGAATCTCGCTTACTCTTCTCAGGGAAGTAATGGCGATGAGAAATGCCACCTTCCAGGTTAGGAACTGTATGTCGCAGGAGTGCATGGGTTCAAAAGGTGGACCCATAAGTCTAGTTAGGACAACATTTAGGTTCCATGAAGGAACAGGTAGTGTTCTTGGTGGTATAATTCTCCTAAGGCCCTCCATGAATGCTTTAATGACTGGTATTTTATATAGGGAAGTTGAATAGGTAGTTTGCAGGTATGCAGATATTGCTGCAAGGTGAATCTTAATGGAAGAGAAAGCTAGGTTAGATTTTTGTAAGTGAAGCAAGTAACCCACTACATGTTCTGGAGTTGTGTGTAATGGTTGTATTTGATTAATATGGCAGTAGCAAACAAACCTCTTCCATTTACTTGCATAGCAGTGCCTGGTGGATGGCCTTCTTGCTTGTTTTATGACTTCCATACATTCTTGGGTAAGTTGTAAGTGCCCGAATTCTAGGATTTCAGGAGCCAGATTGCTAGATTCAGCGATGCTGGATCTGGGTGTCTGATCTTTTGGTTGTGCTGTGTCAACAGATCTGGCCTGTTGGGCAATTTGATGCAGGGTACCACTGATAGGTCTAGCAGCGTTGTGTACCAGGGTTGCCTTGCCCAAGTTGGTGCTATCAATATGAGTTTGAGTTTGCTTTGACTGAGTTTGTTTACCAGGTAAGGAAGGAGAGGGAGAGGAGGAAAAGCGTAAGCAAATATCCCTGACCAGTTCATCCATAGGGCATTGCCTTGGGATTGTTTGTGTGGGTATCTGGATGCGAAGTTTTGGCATTTTGCGTTCTCCCTTGTCGCAAACAAGTCTATCTGAGGTGTTCCCCAGAGTTTGAAATAAGTGTTCAGAATTTGGGGGTGAATTTCCCATTCGTGGACCTGTTGGTGATCTCGAGAGAGATTGTCTGCGAGTTGATTTTGTATCCCTGGTATAAACTGTGCAATTAGGCGAATTTGGTTGTGAATTGCCCAATGCCAAATTTTTTGTGCTAGCAGGCTTAACTGCGTGGAGTGCGTCCCCCCCTGCTTGTTTAGATAATACATTGTTGTCATGTTGTCTGTTTTGACGAGAATGTATTTGTGAACTATTATTGGTTGGAAAGCTTTTAGTGCTTGAAAAACTGCTAGAAGTTCTAGGTGATTGATATGCAGTTTTGTTTGATGTACGTTCCATTGTCCTTGTATGCTGTGTTGATCGAGGTGTGCTCCCCACCCTGTCATGGAAGCATCTGTTGTTATTACGTATTGTGGCACTGGGTCTTAGAAAGGCCGCCCCTTGTTTAAATTTATGTTGTTCCACCACAGAAGCGAGAGGTAAGTTTGGCGGTCTATTAACACCAGATCTAGAAGGTGACCCTGTGCTTGAGACCACTGTGATGCTAGGCATTGTTGTAAGGGCCTCATGTGCAGTCTTGCGTTTGGGACAATGGCTATGCATGATGACATCATGCCTAGGAGTTGTAATACCATCTTTGCCTGTATCTTTTGTGTTGGATACATGCGTTGTATGATGGTGTTGAAATTTTGAATTCTTTGTGGACTTGGAGTGGCTACTCCTTTTGCTGTGTCTATTATGGCTCCCAGGTATTGTTGTACCTTGCGTGGCAGAATTTTGGATTTTGTGAAATTGACGGTGAACCCTAGTTTGAAGAGGGTTTGTATGATATGATTTGTGTGATTTGAGCACTCTATTAACGAATGGGCCTTGATTAGCCAGTCGTCTAGATATGGGAACACATGTATTTGCTGCCTTCTTATGTGTGCTGCGACTACCGCTAGACATTTGGTAAAGACTCTTGGTGCGGTTGTTAATCCGAAAGGCAGTACCTTGAATTGGTAATGTATTCCTTTGAATACAAACCTTAGGTATTTCCTGTGCGATGGGTGTATTGGTATATGGAAATAAGCATCCTTGAGGTCTAAAGTTGCCATGTAGTCGTGCAGTTTTAGCAATGGCAATACTTCTTGTAGTGTGACCATGTGGAAGTGGTCTGATTTGATGAAAGTGTTCACTACTCTGAGGTCTAGGATTGGTCTCAGTGTTTTGTCCTTCTTTGGTATCAGAAAGTACAGTGAGTAAACTCCTGTGTTTATTTGTGTGTTTGGCACTAATTCGATTGCATTCTTTTGCAATAGTGCCTGCACTTCTATCTCCAGGAGATTGGAATGGTGTGTTGTTAAATTTTGTGCTTTTGGTGGTATGTTTGGAGGGAATTGTAGAAATTCTATGCAATAACCATGTTGGATAATTGCTAGAACCCAAGTGTCTGTAGTGATTTCCTCCCATGCTTTGTAATAATGACCTATTCTTCCCCCCACTGGTGTTGGCTTTGGGGCTTTGAAATCTTCCTCTATTTCTAGGGAATTGCCCTCCTCTATATTGTCCCCGAAAACCTCCTCTATACTGTCCCTGGTAACTGGACGGTGTGGCTTGTGAGGTGCTGGCTTGTGTGCTTTGACCTCGAAACCCCCCTCGAAAGGGCGTTTTACGGAATGTGCTGTAATTCCCTGTGCTCTGCGGGGAGTAGAGTGCGCCCATGGCTTTGGCAGTGTCCGTATCTTTTTTGAGTTTCTCAATCGCTGTGTCCACTTCTGGACCGAACAGTTCTTTTTCATTAAAAGGCATATTGAGAACTGCTTGTTGAATCTCTGGTTTAAATCCAGACGTTCGGAGCCATGCATGCCTTCTGATAGTTACAGATGTATTAATTGTCCGTGCAGCTGTATCTGCAGCGTCCATGGAGGAGCGGATCTGGTTGTTGGAAATGGTCTGTCCTTCCTCGACCACTTGCTTTGCCCTATGTTGTAAGTCCTTGGGCAGATGTTCAATGAGATGTTGCATCTCGTCCCAGTGGGCTCTGTCATAGCGCGCAAGTAGTGCCTGGGAGTTCGCGATGCGCCACTGGTTTGCAGCTTGTGCTGCGACTCTTACCAGCGGCATCGAACTTGCGGCTTTCTTTATCTGGGGGTGGTGCATCTCCAGATGTGTGAGAGTTGGCCCTTTTCCTAGCTGCTCCTACAACAACAGAGTCTGGTGGCAGCTGTGTAGTGATGAAAACCGGGTCCGTAGGAGGCGGCTTATACTTTTTTTCCACCCTTGGTGTGATTGCCCTACTTTTGACCGGCTCCTTAAATATGTCTTTTGCGTGCCGGAGCATACCAGGGAGCATAGGCAGGCTTTGGTATGAGCTGTGGGTGGAGGAGAGTGTGTTGAACAAGAAATCATCCTCGACCTGTTCTGAGTGGAGGCTTACGTTGTGAAATTGTGCTGCTCTAGCCACCACCTGAGAGTACGCGGTGCTGTCTTCTGGTGGAGATGGCTTTGTAGGGTATGCCTCCGGGCTGTTATCTGACACTGGGGCGTCGTATAGGTCCCATGCGTCCTGATCTTGGTCACCCTGGCTCATGGTGGTGTGAGCTGGGGAGTGTGATGGAGTTTGTGCTGGTGAAACGTTAATCACGGGCGGAGGAGAGGGTGGTGGTGTAACTCTTTTCACCACTTTTGGTTGTGGTGTTTGTTCCGTCTGGAACTCCAACCTCCTCTTTCTCCTAATGGGGGGAAGGGTGCTCATTTTTCCTGTCCCCTGCTGAATGAAGATACGCTTTTGCGTATGGTCCACATCAGTTGCTTGTAGCTCTTCCTCAAACCTATGCTTCTGCATTTGGGAGGTTAGCGAGTGCTCTTCTGTATAAGAGCCTGAAGCTGGGTCGCTTGCAGTTTGTTTCGGCATCGAAACTTTGTCTGCGTGTTTTTTCGGCTCCGAGGTGACTTTTTTCCTTTTCGGGGCCGAAACCTCTCTGCGTCGATCTGTTTCGGTGCCGCTGTCTCGGCGTCGAGCCGTGTCCACACCGGCATCTCGGTGTCGAGGCTTGTCTCCAGCACTTTCTCGGTCCCGAGAAGGCTGCGTGCCGGTGTCTCGACCGGAGTCGGACGATCTCGGCACTGTTTGGGCCTTTTTCGGTGCCGACGGTCGGTCACCGAATTTATGGGTCGAGCCATGGCCTGGTGGCAGTGGCGTCCCCTGGGCCTTGTAAATGTTTCTCTGTGTGGTTTTCGACGTCTTACTCACGGTTTGTGTATCGTCGAATCCTTCGGAGTCTGAGTCTTGGATCGAGAAGGTACCTTCCTCTTCCTGTTCCTCGAACTCCCGTTGGGCTGTCGGTGCGGACGCCATCTGAAGTCTTCTGGCTCGACGGTCTCGGAGTGTTTTTCGGGACCGGAACGCACGACAGGCCTCGCAGGTGTCTTCGCTGTGCTCAGGTGACAGGCACAGGTTGCAGACCAAGTGTTGGTCTGTGTAGGGGTATTTATTGTGGCATTTGGGGCAGAAACGAAACGGGGTCCGTTCCATCGGCGTTCTTCAGCACGCGGTCGGGCCGACCAGGCCCCGACGGAGGATCGAAAAACTACCCCGAAGGGCACCGGAGCTCTTCGATCTTCGATGCAGTGTGGAATCTAAGTACGCCGATCCCGAACGCAACAATACCGACGAAAATCTTCCGAAATTAGCTAATTTTCCGTTCCGAAACTCGGAGCGACAGGAACACGTCCGAACCCGATGGCGGAAAAAAAACAATCGAAGATGGAGTCGACGCCCATGCGCAATGGAGACAAAAGGAGGAGTCACTCGGTCCCGTGACTCGAAAGACTTCTTCGAAGAAAAACAACTTGTAACACTCCGGCCCAACACCAGATGGCGAGCTATTGCAGAACATGCGTATCTACAGCGACAGATGCCATCGAACTTTCGCTTTCAACAGGAAAATCAGATGACAAATCCAAACTCCTAGGAAAGGCTCCATCTATTTGGCACAAGAAAATATCAAGAATAAAAGCCAGTCCCTATTTCCTGGGCTGGAGCCCTCTGTATGCCTCCTGTAGTTAAATATGCCTGACCTTCATGGAGCAAGATAGACAAGTGCCCTCAGATTTTCAGATGCAGGTTGGCGGTGCGGCGGTTCAAGAAGTAATGGTAGGGCATGCCCACTGACCGATCTGCAACACCCAAATGTCAGATGTCTAAATAGTTTAGGAAGAGAAGAATCTGGGTATACTGTCTTGCAGGAGTAGAAATGCCTAGGTAACAAGCCACAACCCTGTTTTTTTTTTTTTTTTTAAATGAGCCCCAATGCCTAATTGGACTTCGCTAACACACAATATTCAAACTGCATGGCCATTAAAAAAAATGCTTGCACGTCTACAGGAAAGCCTGTGGATCACATCCAAGTGTACAGCCATAGAATCATTCTATGGACTACTGCTCTGTGCATTAAGTACTGTGCAGTTCAGGGTGGATAATTTTGCTGAGTCGTGGCCATCTTGGATCATCTGAGTCGAACTTTGTCTAAAAATTAAAATCACCAACCATGCCCCATAAAGCATGATTATATATATCCACAGCAAGCAGTGAGTGACCGATGTACTTTCCTCTTCCCAAAAGTCTCAAGGCATTTTGACTGTCAGGAGGAGTCATGGGGAACAAATTGGGTTTCATTCTACTGGTAGAAGCTTGAATTACTAAACTCACTAGCACGGGGTGTCTGTGGTGTCTGGCAACCTGCGTGTTTACTGGAAGGAAAGAAAAGTGCTTATATTCTGTAGCCAAAAGGGTATCATTCAGGGCCTCATAAAATGGGAATAAAGGCTCTAATAAAGTTTGTCCAGGTGTAAAACTTCTGTGAGAAAATTGTGACTTCCACAATGGCCAATTGAAGGCGAAGAAGGCACTCTGGTCAGTGGTCCAGGGGAGACCACAACCTAGTGTCGGGGGGGGGAAGTGCCCAACCCACAGATACCTTGTGGGCTGTGGAAAATACTCCCTATCACCAATGTCAATGCAAAAGGCTTTTTGAGACTGGTGAGTGTCAAAACTGAAAACTTGTTGGAGCACCGGGGTATATCTCCAGATAGGGACATGACTCAAACAGAATGAAGTGGGGCGGGGGTAGTTGTGCCAGTATGGTATCAAGGCAAAACCTCAGTTGTGGAAGAAGTGGATTCATCTTGTAGTCCGAGGACAACAGAAGATTAAGAGCAAGTCCCCCTCGTGGCGCAAGTGATATTAGGAACAGGGTAGATGTTAGTGCAGGATTTAAAGCCTGCTACAGCGGAGTGGGACACAAAATGGGTCCTGGAAGCACAACCTGCAGCGTGGGCAGAGATGCCAGCAGTATCCTGGACTAAAGGCCTCAGTGCATTCTTGGGACCCGAAGGATGACAGGTACGGAAGTGTGCATAACACAAACAAAAAAAAATATCACCCCAACATTGCCTCCATAAATTTCTCAATTTGTTGTGACATCGCTGAAGAACCCGGAAACTCTGGGAGCTTCTGGATCAGTTGTGGATCCTGCTCGTT
This sequence comes from Pleurodeles waltl, assembly GCF_031143425.1. Taxonomy (NCBI): domain Eukaryota; kingdom Metazoa; phylum Chordata; class Amphibia; order Caudata; family Salamandridae; genus Pleurodeles; species Pleurodeles waltl. Next base: position 345,160,736 of record NC_090450.1, on the reverse strand, counting down.
GTTGGGAGACCAAGAACAGTACAGTGAGGCAACCCTGATGTCCTTGTGCCCTCTCAGGTTGACAATAGCAGGACTGGGATGAAATATTGAGTAGCATTCTTGTGCTCCTGCTTCAACTCACAGGAAGTCTTGCACCAAGATGATAACCTGTCACTGGAATGTCCAAGAGTGGGAAAAGGTCCGTGCCCTTAATTTCAAACAGGACCCTCGAGGCTTCTTGCAGTTTTAGAAACAAAGCGATACAGTCCTGCATCATCTTCGGATTCCTAAGGGAGCACTCCTCAGAAGACATGGAGTTTGATATCTGGGTTTCGTGAACAAGGCACATCTTGTGAGCTTCTGCCGGTCATCTTTTTGCCAAAGTTCCTACAAGGCTTAAACCTTTTAGTTTTAGGAGGAAACATACTGCCCTTGCACACTGCAAAAGTATTTAACAGATGTCAGTATGCAGGGATATCACCTTCATGTGGCTACATTCATCACTTTCAGTTTGGAACTAAGTTGGTGCGGAGCCACACCACCTACTGTCAAGCTACAGAAATACTGTTAACTCTTCCAGATCTAGTGTGGTGCCTGGGGAATTATAAAGGTGAGGAATCTACAGTCAAAAGTATCCACCAGAAATATCACTAAGTCACTATCAAATCAATCATGGTTGTAACACCAGATACTATTTCCAGTACTGACATGTACATAATGTTCTGCCAATGACCCTCAATTTTGCCGCCCCAAAGCTCTTACTTGCCCATTCATTAACACTATACTTGGAACCTTGCATCAGGAGCAACTCATTAAAGTATTACACGTGCACACAAGCTTGAACTTCAGTAACTCAATCAGCTGAACAGTGCATCCTCTACTGTATTAACAAATCACTATTTACTACTGACTATGAACCTAAGTTTCAACTTGCAGAGTCAAGCCTTTTGCTCTGCAAAGAAAGTACACCATGCACCAAACACAGAAAACCCACTATGAAACTGCTGCACCTCTGCACTAGGACCCAACCGATCTTTAACCCCTTCCCCGCCATGGACGTAAAGGTTACGTCCATGGCAGCGCCCGTGTGGCGCCATGGACGTAACCATTACGTCCTGGGACTGGCCGTCGGGGGAAGCGCTAGTGCTTCCGAGGGCCACCCACCCACCCCTCCAGGCCAGGGCTGAAAGGGGAATTCCTTCCCCTTTCACCCCCACCCCTCCATGATGTCAGCACGCGATCGCGCGCTGATTTCATGAAAGGGGGAAAGACGCGCTGGAAGCCATTTGCTTCCAGCGCGTCTAAAGGGGAAGGTGAGTTTTTCAACTTCGTGCGGGGGGGAATGCCTCTGAAAGAGGCTTCGAGGGAAAGGAAAGGTTTTTCCTTTCCCTCGATATCGGAGCATTCCTGCTGCTTTCCTGCCCACTAGACACCAGGGATGTATGTGTGTGTGTGTTGGGCAAGGGTCACTCCCCTTTGGGGGCAAATGTATTTTTCGTCATTTCTGCCCCCTTATTTTTAGGCCGATCTGCCCCCAAGGGGGACAGAAAGCCACTAGACACCAGGGATTTTATTGTTTTTTTTGTGTTGGGGGGCAGCACCTTGGGCAAGGGTCGCCCCCAGGGGCCCACATGTATTTTTGGGCAGTTCTGCCCTCCTTGGGGGCAGATAGGCCTATTTTTTAGGCCATTCTGCCCCCAAGGGGGGCAGAATCCCAATAGCGCCAGGGATATTATGTGTGTATGTGTGCTTTGTGTTGGGGGGTGGTCTCTTGGGCAAGGGTCGCCCCCAGGGGCCCATATATATTATTGGGTAGTTCTGCCCCCCCTTGGGGGCAGATAGGCCTATTTTATTTACGCCTTTCTGCCCCCAAGGGGGGCAGAATCCCCATAGCGCCAGGGATACTATATGTGTATTGCTTTTTTTTTTTTTTCTCTTTTTAGTGGGATATCATTGGTGATTGCTGTGGCTGTGCAGAGTAGTTGCTGGTGAGTCAAGCTTTTTCAGGCAAGTGAGCAGTATAGTTTTTGAGTTTATAACGCTTAGTGATAAAGCTAAACTTTGTTACTTATCTTACACAGTGCTGGTTGTTGGTGGTGTATTTGTCCAGTTAATTTTTGTAGGAAGGATCATGGCTAGCCGTAGGATGACCGCTCAGCAGGTTGTTAGTGTGCTTTTTGAGTCATCTTCTGACCATGAATGTGAGACTGCCTCTGCATCTGAGGCAGAGGAGGAAGTGCAGGATTCTGGAAGTGAATTTTCTGTCAGAGATGAATCATCTGATGATGAAGCCACTCTCAGTGCTGATGAAGGGCCTGTTTTAGAGGAGGACAGTGATGTGCAGATGGTGCAGGAGCCAGCGGCTGAAAGGCTTCCCATTGGAAGACCTGACACATGGGTTGCACCAAACATGGAGCAGCCACAGTTGCCTGCGTTTACTGGTTTTCCAGGGTGTCTAGTTAATACGGAAAGCTTTTTGCCCGTCAACGTTTTTGAGTTGTTAATGGACGATATATTTTTGAAGAGATTGTGGAGCAGACTAATTTGTATGCAGAGCAGTTTTTGAGGGACAACGCTGCCAGACTTCGGCCACACTCTAGAGCTAGCCGGTGGATTCCCACAAATCTGGAAGAGTTGAAAAAGTTCCTGGGTTTAACCTTTTTGATGGGGCTGATAAGGAAGCCATTGCGGTCTTCATATTGGTCTACTAGTCTCTTGATGGCAACTGCTATATTTCCTGCCATCATGAGTTGTAACCGGTATGAGCTTCTTCAGATGCTGCATTTTGTAGATAATGCTTTAGCCTTGCCACAAGATCATCCTGATTTTGACTGTCTTTTTAAGATTAGATCTGTCCTTGATCATTTGGTAAATCGTTTTTCAGAGATCTATGTTCCAGGGAAATAAATATCTGTAGATGAGTCTTTGGTCCTGTTCAAGGGTCGTTTGGTTTTTAGGCAGTACATTCCTAGCAAGAGGGCACAGTATGGAATTAAATTGTATATGCTGTCTGAAAGTAGTACAGGATATGTTTATAATTTCTGTGTCTACACTGGTAGGGATTCCAATATTGACCCCCCTGGTTGTCCACCCACTTTTGGAGTTGGTGAGAAAATTGTGTGGGAACTTGGTAGACGACTGTTTAACAAAGGTCACCATTTATATGTAGATAACTTCTACACTGGAGTTCAGTTGTTCAAGGAGTTGTTCAGAGTGGACACTGTTGCTTGTGGCACAATCCGCTTTAATCGGAAAGGCTATCCAAGAGAGCTTGTCTGTAAAAAAACTTGAGAAGGGACAGTGCAGTGCCTTGCGGAATGATGAGCTGCTAGTTCTGAAATTTGTAGACAAGAGGGATGTATACATGCTAAGCACCATCCATGATGAGAGTACTTCACCTGTGGCTGTTTGGGGTCAGGTTGCCGAAGTGCGCAAACCTGTGTGCATCTTAGACTATAATAAGCACATGGGTGGTGTTGATAGAGTAGATCAGAGGTTAGAACCTTACACTGCTGCTCGTAAGTCTTCTGTTTGGTATAAGAAATTAGCGGTTCACTTGTTCCACTTGGCAACTTTTAATGCTTTTGTTGTGTTCCAGGATAGTTCTCCAGAGTCAAGGATGACATTTGTGAAATTTCAGGAGTCTATCATAGCTAGCCTTGTTGTGCTGGAACAGGCAAGAGTTCCTAGAGAAGCAGTGGTGGAGGATGTGGCTAGATTGAAAGATCGTCACTTTGCTGAGCACATTTCTCCCACGGCCCAAAAAAAACTTTCCTGCTAAGAGATGTAGAGTCTGTGCTCGAAGAGGTATCAGGAAGGAGACTAGGATGTACTGCCTTGATTGTCCTTCAAAGCCTGGGCTGTGTGTGGGTGGCTGTTTCAGGAGCTACCACACACAAGAATTATTGGGAAATTCTGTGAGTGTAAACTGCTGTTTTATATTTTTATATGTTCAGTTTCACAGTTGGCATTAGTCATGTATTCAGTTAGACCTTTTGTGTTTGTAGTTTTGTACTTATGATTAGTGGTTTCTTTGTTGTTTAAAAACAATAAAAATAGGGATGGTATGTTTGGGGTGGCGCTTGGCTGGCCGTGTGGGTGGGGTGGCGCTTGGCCGGCCGTGTGGGTGGGGTGGCGCTTGGCCGGCCGTGTGGGTGGGGTGGCGCTTGGCCGGCCGTCTGGGTGGGGTGGCGCTTGGACGGCCGTCTGGGTGGGGTGGCGCTTGGACGGCAGTCTGGGTGGGGTGGCGCTTGGACGGCAGTCTGGGTGGGGTGGCGCTTGGCTGGCGGTGCCAGCCAAACGCCAGTCCACACACTCATCAGCTGGTGTGATTGCTGTATCAGGCATGTGGGCTGATTAAAGTGATGGGCCCTTGACTGGCGCTGTCTGTCGATGCGAGTCTTGTAATGTGTTGGGCCCGTGGCTGGCGGCGTGAATGGTCTTGTGCATGTCATGTATGAAAGGTGTGTGAATGGACTGTAAAGCGGTTGGTGCCTTGTCGTGGCTTTACAGCTCACGAGCTGTGAGTCATTGGTTCAGTTTTTTGGCCTTTCAGTTATTACCAGTGCATTTCACTTATGTGAAATCTCTTGTTAATAGAATTTGATCTACTGAACCATCACTCACCCCCGTGCCAAATCCAACCAGTATGTGTGGTACAAATGACAAAACCTGCTCTGCTGTAATCAGGCGTCGCAGTACACTTGACACGCTAGGTGTCTCAGATGGGACCCTGATGATGAAGCATGCCACCAACTTGGTTGGTGGTGGAGGGGTCTTTTTTACATAACCCAAGTGAGTTTTCTTTTCACAATTTCAGTGTTTGGCACATCACAGAGGTATGTGGACACATCAAAATGATATATTATAAAACTACCTGTGTTTGGGGGGAGGGTCCACCTATGTTTTTGGTCCTGGGTGCGGCCTTCATCTAGGGAAACCTACCAAACCCAGACATTTTTTTACAACTAGACACCCCAAGGAGTGCAGGGAGATGTGGCTTGCGTGGATCCCCCAACATTTTCTTACCAAGACACCTCTGCAAACCGCTAAATTTGCTTAAAAAAGCATATTTTCCTGACTTTTGTTTGTACGATCACCGCTTCAGCACAAAATTCCTACTCCCCAGCGTTCCCCTCAGTCTCCCAAGTAAAATGACACCTCACTTGTGTGAGTCCCCAAAGCATAGTCAGCCTAAAAATGTATAAAAGAAGAATATGTCCTTATTAACTTGCTGTGCTATCCCCTCTATCTCTACAAGTTTTTGGCCTTATTCTGTTGCCGGCACCTGGCCAACCCACACAAGTGAGGTATCATTTTTATCGGGAGACTTGGGGGAACGCTGGGTGGAAGGAAATTTGTGGCTCCTCTTGGATTCCGGAACTTTTTGTCACCAAAATGTGAGGAAAACTTTTTTTTAGCCAAATTATGAGGTTTGCAAAGGATTCTGGGTAACAGAACCTGGTCAGAGCCCCACAAGTCACCCCATCTTGGATCCCCCTAGGTCTCTAGTTTTCGAAAATGCACAGGTTTGGTAGGTTTCCTTCGTGCCGGCTTAGCTAGAGGCCAAAATCTACAGGTAGGCACTTTGCAAAAAAACACCTCTGTTTTCTTTAAAAAAATGTGATGTGTCCACGTTGCGTTTTGGGGCATTTCCTGTCGCGGGCGCTAGGCCTACCCACACAAGTGAGGTACCATTTTTATTGGGAGACTTGGGGGAACGCTAGGTGGAAGGAAATTTGTGGCTCCTCTCAGATTCCAGCACTTTCTGTCACCGAAATTACAGTTAAAAGTGTTTTTTTAGCCAAATTTAGAGGTTTGCAAAGGATTCTGGGTAACAGAACCTGGTCCGAGCCCCACAAGTCACCCCATCTTGGATTCCCCTAGTTGTCTAGTTTTCAAAAATGCGCAGGTTTGCTAGGTTTCCCCAGGTGCCGGCTGAGCTAGAGGCCAAAATCCACAGCTAGGCACTTTGTAAAAAACAACTCTGTTTTCTTTCTGAAAATGTGATGCGTCCATGTTGTGTTTTGGGGCATATCCTGATGCAGGCGCTAGGCCTACCCACGTAAGTGAGGTACCATTTTTATCGGGAGACTTGGGGGAACACAGAACAGCAAAACAAGTGTTATTGTCCCTTGTCTTTCTCTACATTTTTTCCTTCCAAATGTAAGACAGTGTGTAAAAAAGACGTCTATTTGAGAAATGCCCTGTAATTCATATGCTAGTATGGGGACCCCAGAGTTCAGAGATGTGCAAATAACGACTGCTACTCAACACCTTATATTGTGGCCTTTGGAAATACAAAGGTTTTCTTGATACCTATTTTTCACTTTTTATATTTCAGCAAATGAATTGCTGTATACCAGGTATAGAATGAAAACCCATTTCAAGGTGCAGCTCATTTATTGGCTCTGGGTACCTAGAGTTCTTGATTAACCTACAAGCCCTGTATTTCCCCGCAACCAGAAGAGTCCAGCTGAAGTAACGGTATATTGCTTTCAAAAATCTAACATCGCAGGTAAAAGTTACAGAGTAAAACGTGGAGAAAAATGGCTGTATTTTCCACCTCAATTTCATTCCAGCTGTTGTTTTCTGTATGAAACCCTTGTAGGATCTACACAAATGACCCCTTGCTGAATTCAGAATTTTGTCTACTTTTCAGAAATGTTTAGCTTCCTGGGATCCAGCATTGGTTTCACAACCATTTCTGTCACTAACTGGAAGGAGGCTGAAAGCGCAAAAAATAGTAAAAATGGGTATGTCCCAGTAAAATGCCAGAATTGTGTTGAAAAATGTGGTTTTCGGATTCAAGTCTGCTTGTGCCCACAAGCTGGGAAGATAGTAATTTTAGCACTGCGAACCCTTTGTTGATGCCATTTTCAGGGGAAAAAACACAAGCCTTCTTCTGCAGCCCTTTAAAAAAAAAAATGAAGTTTTCATTGTATTTTGTCTAATTTCTTGGTCTCCTTCAGGGGAACCCACAAAGGGGTACCTCTAGAATCCCTAGGATGTTGGAAGAAAAAAAAAAGGACGCAAATTTGGCGTGGGTAGCTTATGTGGACAAAAAGTTATGAGGGCCTAAGCGCAAACTGCCCCAAATAGCCAAAAAAAGGCTTGACACCTGAGGGGGAAAAGGCCTGGCAGCAAAGGGGTTAAATGCACCTTAATCTGGAGTTGAGCCATTGGCAATGTCACTTTTGAGATATCACAAAGTTCTTTCAATGCACTTCTAATCTTTGTACAGCCTGTCAGTATGTGTGGGAGGCTGTGGAAAGAACCGTTGCTATTCAAAACCCTTTATCAATGAACAGTATGATAAAGTCAGCACAGTTAGTATAAACCCACATGAATTCTGGTATGTTAACTGCACAATTTTTACAGGAGGTAAAGATTGGGAAGAATCAGTCCTTGGACACCTTCAGAATGAGTTATTTACTAACAATGGTGCGGCTATTACATTATTCAAAACAACAATTTGGACTGCATTTTTTTCTGCTTCTTTTGAAATGGAATTGTTTACTTGACATCAGGCATAAAGACAAACACCCCAAATACAATCAGTTGCAGAGTGCCACAGATGCTGAGTCCTTTCACAGAGAGTACATGCGTTTGTGAAACATTTTCTCACCTGAAGGGCTTCTCTTGCCGCCTCACACTTTTCCTTGCGCCCAGAGATGATGATAACATCACACTTCTTTGGCGAGCTAGGATCTACGTCCTTCACCTCGCCATTCTCCTCTGCAATCTCAGGTAAAGTCACCTCAGCACCAGGAGCTTATTGAGAAAGAACAATGCCATGTTAACCTTGTGCTCCATTCAAGGTCAGGGCAAACTCTCCTGTACAGCAAATGATGTGCTTGAGCAGCTGCCTCACACATGCATAACAAAAATAAAAGGTAAATAAAAACTTACTACACAAACGCTACCCCCCATCATCACCGACAATGAAGAAAGAATCCCTTCTTAAAAAAAAAAAAAAAAAAAAATGACTCGCGCTCTTGGCAAATGTATGAACTCCACAATTGCCTCTTACTTAAATCCTTAGCCTGGTATTTTATCGAACCTGGCGCTTTAACACCTCAGCAGGGGTAGCATGCACTATATAAAATTCAAATTTAATACAATGTGTGTAAAGAAATGGCTCCCTGTTGCAGTTACCCCCCACTTTTTGCCTGATACTGATGCTGACTTGACTGAGAAGTGTGCTGGGACCCTGCTAACCAGGCCCCAGCACCAGTGTTCCTTCACCTAAAATGTACCATTGTATCCACAATTGGCACACCCTGGCATTCAGATAAGTCCCTTGTAACTGGTACTTCTAGTAACAAGGGCCCTGATGCCAAGGAAGGTCTCTAAGGGCTGCAGCATGTCTTATGCCACCCTAGAGACCCCTCACTCAGCACAGACACACTGCTTACAAGCCTGTGTGTGCTAGTGAGAACAAAATGAGTAAGTCGACATGGCACTCCCCTCAGGGTGCCATGCCAGCCTCTCACTGCCCATGCAGTATAGGTAAGACACCCCTCTAGCAGGCCTTACAGCCCTAAGGCAGGGTGCACTATACCATAGGTGAGGGTACCAGTGCATGAGCACTGTGCCCCTACAGTGTCTAAACAAAACCTTAGACATTGTAAGTGCAGGGTAGCCATAAGAGTATATGGTCTGGGAGTCTGTTTTACACGAACTCCACAGCACCATAATGGCTACACTGAAAACTGGGAAGTTTGGTATCAAACTTCTCAGCACAATAAATGCACACTGATGCCAGTGTACATTTTAGTGTAAAATACACCACAGAGGGCACCTTAGAGGTGCCCCCTGAAACTTAACCAACTAGCCGTGTAGGCTGACTGGTTCCAGCAGCCTGCCACACTAGAGACATGTTGCTGGCCCCATGGGGAGAGTGCCTTTGTCACTCTGAGGCCAGTAACAAAGCCTGCACTGGGTGGAGATGCTAACACCTCCCCCAGGCAGGAGCTGTGACACCTGGCGGTGAGCCTCAAAGGCTCACCCCTTTGTCACAGCCCAGCAGGGCACTCCAGCTTAGTGGAGTTGCCCGCCCCCTCCGGCCACGGCCCCCACTTTTGGCGGCAAGGCTGGAGGGAACAAAGAAAGCAACAAGGAGGAGTCACTGGCCAGTCAGGACAGCCCCTAAGGTGTCCTGAGCTGAGGTGACTCTAACTTTTAGAAATCCTCCATCTTGCAGATGGAGGATTCCCCCAATAGGGTTAGGATTGTGACCCCCTCCCCTTGGGAGGAGGCACAAAGAGGGTGTACCCACCCTCAGGGCTAGTAGCCATTGGCTACTAACCCCCCAGACCTAAACACGCCCTTAAATTTAGTATTTAAGGGCTACCCTGAACCCTAGAAAATTAGATTCCTGCAACTACAAGAAGAAGGACTGCCTAGCTGAAAACCCCTGCAGCGGAAGACCAGAAGACGACAACTGCCTTGGCTCCAGAAACTCACCGGCCTGTCTCCTGCCTTCCAAAGATCCTGCTCCAGCGACGCCTTCCAAAGGGACCAGCGACCTCGACATCCTCTGAGGACTGCCCCTGCTTCGAAAAGACAAGAAACTCCCGAGGACAGCGGACCTGCTCCAAGAAAAGCTGCAACTTTGTTTCCAGCAACTTTAAAGAACCCTGCAAGCTCCCCGCAAGAAGCGTGAGACTTGCAACACTGCACCCGGCGACCCCGACTCGGCTGGTGGCGATCCAACACCTCAGGAGGGACCCCAGGACTACTCTGATACTGTGAGTACCAAAACCTGTCCCCCCTGAGCCCCCACAGCGCCGCCTGCAGAGGGAATCCCGAGGCTTCCCCTGACCGCGACTCTCTGAAACCTAAGTCCCGACGCCTGGAAAAGACCCTGCACCCGCAGCCCCCAGGACCTGAAGGACCGGACTTTCACTGCAGAAGTGACCCCCAGGAGACCCTCTCCCTGGCCCAAGTGGAGGTTTCCCCGAGGAAGCCCCCCCCCTTGCCTGCCTGCAGCGCTGAAGAGATCCCTTGATCTCTCATTGACTTCCATTGCGAACCCGACGCTTGTTCTAACACTGCACCCGGCCGCCCCCGCGCCGCTGAGGGTGAAATTTCTGTGTGGGCTGGTGTCCCCCCCGGTGCCCTACAAAACGCCCCTGGTCTGCCCTCCGAAGACGCGGGTACTTACCTGCTGGCAGACTGGAACCGGGGCACCCCCTTCTCTCCATTGAAGCCTATGCGTTTTGGGCACCACTTTGAACTCTGCACCTGACCGGCCCTGAGCTGCTGGTGTGGTGACTTTGGGGTTGCTCTGAACCCCCAACGGTGGGCTACCTTGGACCAAGAACTGAACCCTGTAAGTGACTTACTTACCTGGTAAAACTAACAAAAACTTACCTCCCCCAGGAACTGTGAAAATTGCACTGTCCACTTTTAAAACAGCTATTTGTCAATAACTTGAAAAGTATACATGCAATTTTGATGATTTGAAGTTCCTAAAGTACTTACCTGCAATACCTTTCGAATGAGATATTACATGTAGAATTTGAACCTGTGGTTCTTAAAATAAACTAAGAAAAGATATTTTTCTATACAAAAACCTATTGGCTGGATTTGTCTCTGAGTGTGTGTACCTCCTTTATTGTCTATGTGTATGTACAACAAATGCTTAACACTACTCCTTGGATAAGCCTACTGCTCGACCACACTACCACAAAATAGAGCATTAGTATTATCTCTTTTTACCACTATTTTACCTCTAAGGGGAACCCTTGGACTCTGTGCATGCTATTCCTTACTTTGAAATAGCACATACAGAGCCAACTTCCTACAATGTGCTTACAATAAATATTTAAATCTTCTTGATCTGCCCCTTGCCAGTGAGCAAAGCTTCTAAAGGCACTGTAAACTTTGTAATCGTGGGATGGGGACAAAGTGAATGCCACAAAACACTGGAGTCCAATTAAGGGAGGAGTGATGGTTTACTAGTGCAATACCTCCAAACCAGAAGGGCTTTTCCCACATCATGCTCTTCAAACAAATGTCTGTACAACATGTTTCGAAACACATACCAACAGGGTTCTCTTCTCGGTCAGGAAATTTGATCAAGACTCCGTGATCTCTAGTGATCTGCTGGATACGGGAGCCTTTAGGACCCATGATGGATCGGTGATATCTCTGAGGGATCAGACACTCCATTGTCACCTGGGACTCCTGCAGAGAAAAGATAATAAATTAAAGCAGTGGTTCCCAACCTTTTTACTTCTGCGGACCCCCACTTTATAATTACTGGAACCCAGGGACCCCCACTGAATCATTATTGGAATCCGGGGACCCCCCAATTAAGTTATTACTGAAAGCTGGGGACCTAATCTATTAATATTATTTAACTTTGTAAGCAGTTGCTGAACGCCTGAGAAGGCTTTGCAGATCCCCAGGGGTCCCCGGACCACAGGTTGGGAACCACTGAATTAAAGAACTGTTAGGTGCAGGACAAGTTTAAACAAAATTACAGAATAGGAATTTAAATATGTCCTTGATGTAAATGGTAGAATGATATCCTGGTGTGTTGGACATCTGAGTAAACTAAAGATCACTGCATTGACAATATAATCATTATGTTGAGGCAGGATGACTAGAGCTTTTTGTGCTAAGGAGGCCTGCAAGCTCAACTTGAGGTACTTTATGGGGGAAAAATAAATAAATTCTGGTCTAGGATTGAAGACATAGAAAGGAAAACAGTTTAGGAAACCTACCAAACTGATGTGAGAACGATTATTAAAGACACTAGCAAAGCCACTTTACATAGGAGGCTAACACGTTAGAAGCTGTGAAGCCAATACCTACTCAAAAAGTGAAAAATGAAAATATACACTCGAGAAATGAAAAGTACTTCACGCAAGGTCAAAAAATAGTATTTAGGCTGCAGAGGGATTGAAGGGGAAGGGGTCTACATGAACGAAGACAAAGTGCACAAAGAGGGAAAGACAGTAACATTCACTGCAAGGAACGTTTCATTACTAGAGATAAGACTGTACCAAATCATCTATGATCTCCTTAATGCGTTGCTTTGCTGCCTCCACGCATTCCTTGGCTCCTTTCAATGTGACCTTGTCACTCTGGGCACCAGAGCGAGGAAAGCTGACCATTACATTCCCATACTCTACTGCAATCTCCCGCAAAACCTGACCACGTCTAATGACAAAGTGGCGATGATGTTTCGGGTCCACACACATGGAGTCTTCCACAACATTCTCCTGCAGACACGGGGAAATAAAAAAGGGAGACAAGGGTACTGTAATATGAAGTGTACTAGTGCCACATCCTCTATACACTTGGCAGTGTCGCTGGACACTAGCTAATTTCGGGTTACACATACCATAAATGTTACTTACCCTGTAAGCACCTGTTCGTGCCATGTAGTGCTGAAGATTAATTTAATGTGCATACTTCTGCCAAGTGCGTTGTTTGGACACGTACAACTCTTCCACCCCTCCCCCAAAAAGGATGTCAGTCAGGGGATCTAGTGACACCACCTATTAGGGGTAATACGCTTGGCATCATTGTTAGATTGATTTTTTTCTGGCATGGAGGGCAAAATTGGAGATTGAGCATAAAGACACAGTAAAGATGCTCATGGGAGACTATGTATTAGAGATTATGAAAAGAACGTTCTTCTACAACAATAGTTGGTGACCATTTAGGAGGGTGGGGATGTCGTGGTTGGACTCTTGCTCTAGGCAAGACTGCTGGCTTAGGAATGACAGCACTTGTTTGTAGGCAACTAGGCCAATCCTACAAGTTGCAACTGCTGGCCCAATCCTCCCAGCTCACAAGCAGTACCTCACCTCACCAAAACTCAAATAGTGAAAGGTGGTTTGTGGTAGCCTTTACACACGGACTCGAGTGGGACATGTCAGGGGAGTTGTGGTTTAACGGAGGTTACCCTTCCCTCACATGAGCAACAAGTCTCATTCACACACAGGCAATGAAGGAGATGCAGTTAAGTTTTCAATAGTGTAAGGAAATGCCTCCTTGGCATGGTTGCCCCCTGACTTTTTGCCTTTGCTGATGCTATGTTTACAATTGAAAGTGTGCTGAGGCCTGCTAACCAGGCCCCAGCACCAGTGTTCTTTCCCTAACCTGTACTTTTGTATCCACAATTGGCAGACCCTGGCATCCAGATAAGTCCCTTGTAACTGGTACTTCTAGTACCAAGGGCCCTGATGCCAAGGAAGGTCTCTAAGGGCTGCAGCATGTCTTATGCCACCCTGGAGACCTCTCACTCAGCACAGACACACTGCTTGCCAGCTTGTGTGTGCTAGTGAGAACAAAACGAGTAAGTCGACATGGCACTCCCCTCAGGGTGCCATGCCAGCCTCTCACTGCCTATGCAAGTATAGGTCAGTCACCCCTCTAGCAGGCCTTACAGCCCTAAGGCAGGGTGCACTATACCATAGGTGAGGGTACCAGTGCATGAGCATGGTACCCCTACAGTGTCTAAACAAAACCTTAGACATTGTAAGTGCAGGGTAGCCATAAGAGTATATGGTCTGGGAGCTTGTCAAACACGAACTCCACAGCACCATAATGGCTACACTGAAAACTGGGAAGTTTGGTATCAAACTTCTCAGCACAATAAATGCACACTGATGCCAGTGTACATTTTATTGCAAAATACACCCCAGAGGGCACCTTAGAGGTGCCCCCTGAAACTTAACCGACTGTCTGTGTAGGCTGACTAGTTCCAGCAGCCTGCCACACTAGAGACATGTTGCTGGCCCCATGGGGAGAGTGCCTTGGTCACTCTGAGGCCAGTAACAAAGCCTGCACTGGGTGGAGATGCTAACACCTCCCCCAGGCAGGAGCTGTAACACCTGGCGGTGAGCCTCAAAGGCTCACCCCTTTGTCACAGCCCAGCAGGGCACTCCAGCTTAGTGGAGTTGCCCGCCCCCTCCGGCCACGGCCCCCACTTTTGGCGGCAAGGCTGGAGGGAACAAAGAAAGCAACAAGGAGGAGTCACTGGCCAGTCAGGACAGCCCCTAAGGTGTCCTGAGCTGAGGTGACTAACTTTTAGAAATCCTCCATCTTGCAGATGGAGGATTCCCCCAATAGGGTTAGGATTGTGACCCCCTCCCCTTGGAAGGAGGCACAAAGAGGGTGTACCCACCCTCAGGGCTAGTAGCCATTGGCTACTAACCCCCCAGACCTAAACACGCCCTTAAATTTAGTATTTAAGGGCTACCCTGAACCCTAGAAAATTAGATTCCTGCAACAACAAGAAGAAGGACTGCCTAGCTGAAAACCCCTGCAGAGGAAGACCAGAAGACAACAACTGCCTTGGCTCCAGAAACTCACCGGCCTGTCTCCTGCCTTCCAAAGAACTCTGCTCCAGCGACGCCTTCCAAAGGGACCAGCGACCTCTGAATCCTCTGAGGACTGCCCTGCTTCGACGACGACAAGAAACTCCCGAGGACAGCGGACCTGCTCCAAAAAGACTGCAACTTTGTTTCAAGAAGCAGCTTTAAAGAACCCTGCAACTCCCCGCAAGAAGCGTGAGACTTGCAACACTGCACCCGGCAACCCCGACTCGGCTGGTGGAGAACCAACACCTCAGGGAGGACCCCTGGACTACTCTACGACTGAGTACCAAAACCTGTCCCCCCTGAGCCCCCACAGCGCCGCCTGCAGAGGGAATCCAGAGGCTTCCCCTGACTGCGACTCTCTGAAACCTAAGTCCCGACGCCTGGAAAAGACCCTGCACACGCAGCCCCCAGGACCTGAAGGACCGGACTTTCACTGCAGAAGTGACCCCCAGGAGTCCCTCTCCCTTGCCCAAGTGGAGGTTTCCCCGAGGAAGCCCCCCTTGCCTGCCTGCAGCGCTGAAGAGATCCCTTGATCTCTCATAGACTAACATTGAAAACCCGACGCTTGTTTCTACACTGCACCCGGCCGCCCCCGCGCTGCTGAGGGTGAAATTTCTGTGTGGGCTTGTGTCCCCCCTGGTGCCCTACCAAACCCCCCTGGTCTGCCCTCCGAAGACGCGGGTACTTACCTGCAAGCAGACCGCAACCGGGGCACCCCCTTCTCTCCATTCTAGCCTATGCGTTTTGGGCACCACTTTGAACTCTGCACCTGACCGGCCCTGAGCTGCTGGTGTGGTGACTTTGGGGTTGCTCTGAACCCCCAACGGTGGGCTACCTTGGACCAAGAACTGAACCCTGTAAGTGTCTTACTTACCTGGTAAAACTAACAAAAGCTTACCTCCCCCAGGAACTGTGAAAATTGCACTGTGTCCACTTTTAAAGTAGCTATTTGTGAATAACTTGAAAAGTATACATGCAATTGAAATGATTCAAAGTTCCTAATGTACTTACCTGCAATACCTTTCAAACAAGATATTACATGTTAAATTTGAACCTGTGGTTCTTAAAATAAACTAAGAAAAGATATTTTTCTATAACAAAACCTATTGGCTGGATTTGTCTCTGAGTGTGTGTACCTCATTTATTGTCTAGGTGTATGTACAACAAATGCTTAACACTACTCCTTGGATAAGCCTACTGCTCGACCACACTACCACAAAATAGAGCATTAGTATTATCTCTTTTTGCCGCTATCTTACCTCTAAGGAGAACCCTTGGACTCTGTGCATGCTATTTCTTACTTTGAAATAGTACATACAGAGCCAACTTCCTACAACATAGCAGCCATCTTGTAAGAAATAAATAAATGTGCTAAAACAGAGCAGGCTAAGTAGGTTATAAATCACTAGGTGACTGAGACACAGGTCTGCAAGCCAGAAGGCTAAGTGAACTGATTCCCATAAAAACTAAATAGGATCCACTAGAGGCAAATGTTATTCTGAAGCACTACATGCCACAAACAGATGCTTACAGGCTAAGTAACTTTCAATGTTCGGGTCATGTGTGTTTCAAGATACACATGCTGTGCATAGACTGTAAAGCAGTAGTCCAAAAAGCGATAGCTTAGCCTGAGGATGTTGCAGAAGACTGAAAAAGTATACATAGGACAGCCTGGTTGACCTTTGCTTGCTGTCTGGCCAGGACATCTACACAGTAGTTTGATAGTTATGAGGGGTGGACTAAGAAGCTGCTTTCCAGATGTCAGCTTGTATTTTACCCAAGAAAACCATCTGTGTTTTTTTTATTTTTTTATTATTTGTTTTTTTTAAGTTGGAATGAGGTTAAGTAGGGGGACAGGCAGGTTTCTTTTAGCTTCAGTCTAACAAATACGTATTAACTTGACCAGCCAACCCTGCAACACTTGTGTTCGAAATGATCATCCATTGTGTGGCTTGTAGTTGGACAAAGAGATGTGTCTTACATGGACAGGATAAAATCCTTCTTTAACACATTAGCACCCTCATCCCATTTAAAATATGCAGAGCACATGCCGCTACAGTCTGACTGGGAGCTCTGTCTGACTAATGCAAAATAAAAAAAATAAAAGACTATTTTAGGGAGGAATTTGGGATTGGTTCTGGGAAGCACCTGAACAGGATACATTTGGAAGAAAGGCTCTTCCAAGGTAAGCGTGTATCTCACGGACTTACCTGAGGGAAGTAATACAAGTAAAGCCCCCTACCAAGAAAGGAATACAATGGCCAAGAAGATGGTGGCCCCAAAGAAGGGCCCTTGAATCTTGTGAGCATTACATAAGAGTCTACACAGGAGCAGCAGGTGTCAGTGGTGAGAATTCGTTTGGGGCCTTCCATGAAAACATTAATGAGTGGTATTCTGAAAAATGAAATCTTTGTTCGGAAAGTAGGCTGCTGCAGCAGCCAGATGTAACCTAACTTAAGTGTAGGGGAGGCCTGAGCTTTGCAGGAGGAGGAGGTAACAGACTGGATATTTTTTATTTTTTTATTGATAGTAGTGTAGAAACTATTTCTATTTGGCTGCATAGCAGGATCTGGTAGTAGGCCTCTGAGAACAGACCTTCATTCTTCCAAAAGGTTAAGGTAATCAAACTCGAAGTCCTTAGAAGCCAAATCACAACTTTGAACTGTTGAGGGATGGGGTGCCTGAGAATGTTGGTGTTGCATAAAAGGATCCGGTCTGCTGGGGAGCTTCTCGTGGGGCACTAGAGGGAGATCGAATAAGGTGGTGTACCATTGCTTAATGTGCCAAAGTTGAGCGGGGATGTCTGTCTCAGCCTTCAGACCACAACCAGCAGGAGTAGGAGTGGCAGAAAAGCGTAGGCAACTATCGCTGTCCGCTTTATCCATAGTGCATTTCTCCACTGACTATAGGTGTGGTAGCCTGGGACCGAAGTTGGGGCAGTTTGCACTTTTGGCAGTGACGAACAGGTTTATATGTGAATACCCCCAACAATGGAAGTAAGGGAGGTGGACTCCATGGTGGGGTTCCAATTTGTGGACTTGATTCGTCCTGCTGAGCAATTCTGTCAGTTTTGTGTCCACCCAGGGAATGCACTGGATGAGCAGATGCATTCTGATGTATCAACACCGCCAGATGCTATGGGCTACAGTTGACAACTGTAGCGAGAGTGTGCTCCATGCTTTAAGCCATGCTGTACTTTTGGGCCACTATTTTGTCCTGTATGAGAGGATAGAAGGTCCAGAAAGCAAGTTGAATAGCCAGCAACTCCAGGTGGCATACGAGGAGGGATAGATCGCCAAATATACACTTCTCCTGAACCGTAAGGTGATTGAGATGCTTTACCCATTAGCGCACAGATGGTCTCTTGCAGGGATAGAGTCTAGGTCGGGCCGCCCCCACTTTCAACAAGTGATTTGTTTTCCACCAATGTAGAGAACGATGTGTGGCCCCAAACAAACAGAAGATCATGCAGATAATTCTCGGCAGGACAGTCACAGTGAAGCCACAGGGTGGCTTAACCCTTGATGTCATCGGGAATATGGGGACACAGTCAGTCCACTACTACTAGATTGTGGGTGCAGGGGTCTCTTCTGGCACCAGGTCCTGTACTGAAGTTCGTCACAGTTGCAGGGGGCCTGTAAAAACACTGCAGGCATGGACTGGGGTTCAGTCCAACCAAGCCAAAAAGTGGGCTCAGGAATCACAAGGCAGGGGACACTAGTTTCTCTTTTTCTGGGTCTAGGGCAGATGTGTACAGGTGTCTCCTAGGGCATCGGGTCGGTCTACTGATCACTCAAAGTTGCAGGGGGGTCTGCAGAAAGTTTGCAGTCGCCATTGTGAAGTCCAAAGTGGGTGAGAACAGGGTGAGCTTCTTTTCCAGAGGGCCTGGGGACCACACCGACACCTTAGGCTCGCTTCAACATGGGCTTGGAGGCTCAGTGCAGTGGTGTTGTGCAGTGGTTTCTGGTGCTCCCGGTCCTTTCAGATCTTTCTTGGGTGCCTGCGGATGCAGGGGAGCAGCTCCTCTACTTCAAGGGAGTTCCTGCTAGGGATTGGCAAAGCAGCTCTCCCATTTTCTAGGAAGCTGCAGAAACAGGACAGGTCAGTTGCTTCTTGAAGGTTGGGTGCAGCAGGCAGGCAGGGTTGGCGCCAAGTCAGTCGTGCTGCTCTGTTCTTTAGTTCAGCAGGCTTCTTGTCCACTACTTTTGTGTCCAGCGAAGACCTGAGGATCTGGTATCAGGTTGTCCCTTTAATCCTCAATTTAGGGGGCAGTATGGGGGAAAGAAGTGCAGAAGTCAATACGCTGCTTACACTTGGGGTCACTACACCTGCTAACCACTTCCTGTGGGGAGTGGGCATCACCCTGTTTAAAGTTCCTAAATTCCACCACACACAAGATGGCAAAATTTTCCAAGTTGTGTCCACTTCAGGCTGGCAACCCTAGGGTTGCTCCTAGTCTGGAAGTGTGACACGCCTCCTCCATAGCTAACTTTCCACCTGTCCAGGTGGCGGATGGGCAGTGAGCAGGGGGTTGGCATCTTCGTCCGAGGAAGGCCAGATCTGCATAACAAAGGTGGTGGGCTTATATGAAGCTGCTGCTTTGGAATGCAGGTTATCTTGTGGGGAGGGGTAGATCACACCCCATCCTGGACAGGGTTTTGCTTCTGACCTCTCAAGAGCAGAGGCTTATCCTAAGAGGTCAGATTCTTGTCTGTTGGCGGCAGACTGGCCAGAATCAGCCAGTGACACCACCAGCAGTTGGTAGGTTTTTCAGGGGGTCACCTCTAAAGTGCCCTCTGGGTGCATGTATTAATAAATCCATTACTGGAATCAGTGAGGATTTATTAATATGAGATGTTTGATACCAAACAACCCTAGGTTCAGAGAAGCCGTAATGTAGCTGGGGACCTCGTATTGACCAGTGTCCAGCACAAGTATTTAAAATGGCTTCCCTGCACACTTACTAGGTCTAAGAATTGACAGACATCTGCAAGCAAATACGCCCCTAATATATGCCCTCACTTGTAATATAATGCACCCTGCCTTAGAGCTGAAGGGGTGACTTACAGATATTACACCCAGTATTTCAGAGAACATGGCACACAAGTGTGTGCCGTGTTCGTTTTCAATTTTAGGAGCACCTTGTCATGCAGTCAGCAATGGCAGTCTGCATAAGGTTGGTGCTGGATCCCTCAGAGTGTCAAGTTGTCCTGCAGCTCTGAATGGCCCTCTTCAGTACCCATGCCCGAGGTACCAGGGGTACCATTTATTAGGTACTTAGAGGTGCTGAAGGGCCCGTCACTTGGGGATCAAGTGACAAGGTGTCTTGTTTTAGGGACAGGAACTGGCAGTGGAGACCTGGTTAGCATGAACCCAATGAACTTAGAACTTTCCTACAGGAATTTTGTCCCATCTTTCCAGCACAGTTACCCCTACTTTTTGTCAGTGTTTTTAGACTGTAGTTCACTGGGATCCTGCTACTCAGGACCCCAGTGTCTGCGCTCTTGCCTCTAAATATGGATGCTAGTAAACCTTCTACAACCACAATTGGCATGCTAGTGCACCTATTAAAGTCCTTAGTATATGGTACTTAAGTACCAAGGGCATTGGTACACCAGGAGTCCCCCATGGGCTGCAGCATGTATTGTGCCACCCATGAGGGCCTATGGAAACTGTCTGTAGGTCTACCATTGCAGCCTGCGTGAAATAGTGCATGCACCCTTTCACCACAGATATAAGGCAGGTCTTATATCCTGGCCGCTACATTTAGACACGGTTACCCCTCTGGTAGGCCCTAAACCCCAAGGGAAGGGTGCATGTCCTTAAGTGTGAGGATACCCCCTGAATCAGCAGGGTATCCCTACAACAGACTCCATTCCATGTGCCTTGAATGCGGGGAAGACATCTTAAGGCATGTAGTGGACACTAGTCAACATGAATGGTCCAACTACATAATGGCTTTTTTTTGTGTTTTTTTTTTTAATCTAGGCATGTTTGGTATCAATCACATTGGAATCCTACAACCACACCGATTCCAATGCTAGCTGCATGATACCTGGGGGTTCCTTAAAGGATCCCCCAGTTCAGCCTGTGCAGCCTTACAGGGTCCAGCTGCGAGCCCACTGTGCTGTTGACCCCAGACACTGTTCTGCCCTCCGGCGGGTGAGCCTGGCTCAGGCCTGAGAGGCAGAACAAAGGATTTCCTGCAAGGGAGAGGTGTGACCACCTCTCCCTTTGAAATAGGTCTCTGGGCTGGGGTGGGTGGCCTCTCAGCGTCACCAGACTGCTTGGAAGGGCACATTTGGTGCCCTCCTTCCATATTCCGTTTTTCAGGAACCCCCAATTCCCTCTCTGGCATGGAACTGCACAAAGGACAGGGTAGTGACCACCTCCCTGTCCAGCTCCTCCTGTAGGGAGGTGCACAGAGCTCTGCCAGGTGGGCACTTGATTCAGCCAACCTGGAAACAAGATGGGCAGAGCTCCTGGGGGCATCTGACTTGTTAGGCCCCTCTGATAGGTGGGTCACTACAGAGTGACCAACCCCTCTTAGGGTAACTTAAGGGCTTCCCCGTGGGACCTCAGATTCATCAACCAAGACCTTTCAATTACAGTTTCTGCAATACATCTGCCTCCGGATCCACTGCTAATTCCACTTTTGAAACTGAAACAAGATGGGGGAGGGGAGAGAGAACGGGACTGCAACATTGTTTCTCCAGCTCCTGCTAAATTCTTGCAATATCCATGGCTGTGCACCTTTCAGGGTCACATGGACTCTGCCTGCATCCAAGAAGCAAGAAGGAATCGCCCTTGGAGTGAAGGAGTCACTCTCCTGCATCTGCAGGCATCTCAAAACAGATACTGGCAGGCTCTGCTTACAGATGGTGGTTCTGTGGTCCTCCCAGAGTCCAACTGGTCTTCTGACCAACTTGGGAGACAGTGGACCTTTACTGCAGCCACTGGAACAGAACTCCTGTGAACCGTGACTGTTGCTCTTGCCAAGGCTTGTTGCCTCCTGTGGGGGCTCCTCTGACTCCTGTTGGTTTTGCATCCTGCTGAAAGGCTTGCCCTGACTCTCTTCCAAGGGGCGCGTCATTAGGTTCCTGCTTGTAGGAAGTTGGCTCTGTATGTGCTATTTCAAAGTAAGGAATAGCATGCACAGAGTCCAAGGGTTCCCCTTAGAGGTAAAATAGTGGTAAAAATAGATAATACTAATGCTCTATTTTGTGGTAGTGTGGTCGAGCAGTAGGCTTATCCAAGGAGTAGTGTTAAGCATTTGTTGTACATACACATAGACAATAAATGAGGTACACACACTCAGAGACAAATCCAGCCAATAGGTTTTTGTATAGAAAAATATATTTTCTTAGTTTATTTTAAGAACCACAGGTTCAAATTTAACATGTAATATCTTGTTTGAAAGGTATTGCAGGTAAGTACATTAGGAACTTTGAATCATTTCAATTGCATGTATACTATTCAAGTTATTGACAAATAGCTACTTTAAAAGTGGACACAGTGCAATTTTCACAGTTCCTGGGGGAGGTAAGTTTTTGTTAGTTTTACCAGGTAAGTAAGACACTTACAGGGTTCAGTTCTTGGTCCAAGGTAGCCCACCGTTGGGGGTTCAGAGCAACCCCAAAGTCACCACACCAGCAGCTCAGGGCCGGTCAGGTGCAGAGTTCAAAGTGGTGCCCAAAACACATAGGCTAGAATGGAGAGAAGGGGGTGCCCCGGTTCCGGTCTGCTTTCAGGTAAGTACCCACGTCTTCGGAGGGCAGACCAGGGGGGTTTTGTAGGGCACCGGGGGGGACACAAGCCCACACAGAAATTTCACCCTCAGCAGCGCGGGGGCGGCCGGGTGCAGTGTAGAAACAAGCGTCGGGTTCGCAATGTTAGTCTATGAGAGATCTCGGGATCTCTTCAGCGCTGCAGGCAGGCAAGGGGGGGGTTCCTCGGGGAAACCTCCACTTGGGCAAGGGAGAGGGACTCCTGGGGGTCACTTCTCCAGTGAAAGTCCGGTCCTTCAGGTCCTGGGGGCTGCGGGTGCAGGGTCTCTCCCAGGCGTCGGGACTTTGGATTCAAAGAGTCGCGGTCAGGGGAAGCCTCGGGATTCCCTCTGCAGGCGGCGCTGTGGGGGCTCAGGGGGGACAGGTTTTGGTACTCACAGTATCAGAGTAGTCCTGGGGTCCCTCCTGAGGTGTTGGATCTCCACCAGCCGAGTCGGGGTCGCCGGGTGCAGTGTTGCAAGTCTCACGCTTCTTGCGGGGAGCTTGCAGGGTTCTTTCAAGGCTGCTGGAAACAAAGTTGCAGCCTTTCTTGGAGCAGGTCCGCTGTCCTCGGGAGTTTCTTGTCTTTTCGAAGCAGGGGCAGTCCTCAGAGGATGTCGAGGTCGCTGGTCCCTTTGGAAGGCGTCGCTGGAGCAGGATCTTTGGAAGGCAGGAGACAGGCCGGTGAGTTTCTGGAGCCAAGGCAGTTGTCGTCTTCTGGTCTTCCTCTGCAGGGGTTTTCAGCTAGGCAGTCCTTCTTCTTGTAGTTGCAGGAATCTAATTTTCTAGGGTTCAGGGTAGCCCTTAAATACTAAATTTAAGGGCGTGTTTAGGTCTGGGGGGGTTAGTAGCCAATGGCTACTAGCCCTGAGGGTGGGTACACCCTCTTTGTGCCTCCTCCCAAGGGGAGGGGGTCACAATCCTAACCCTATTGGGGGAATCCTCCATCTGCAAGATGGAGGATTTCTAAAAGTCAGAGTCACCTCAGCTCAGGACACCTTAGGGGCTGTCCTGACTGGCCAGTGACTCCTCCTTGTTGCTTTCTTTGTTCCCTCCAGCCTTGCCGCCAAAAGTGGGGGCCGTGGCCGGAGGGGGCGGGCAACTCCACTAAGCTGGAGTGCCCTGCTGGGCTGTGACAAAGGGGTGAGCCTTTGAGGCTCACCGCCAGGTGTCACAGCTCCTGCCTGGGGGAGGTGTTAGCATCTCCACCCAGTGCAGGCTTTGTTACTGGCCTCAGAGTGACAAAGGCACTCTCCCCATGGGGCCAGCAACATGTCTCTGGTGTGGCAGGCTGCTGGAACTAGTCAGCCTACACAGACAGTCGGTTAAGTTTCAGGGGGCACCTCTAAGGTGCCCTCTGTGGTGTATTTTACAATAAAATGTACACTGGCATCAGTGTGCATTTATTGTGCTGAGAAGTTTGATACCAAACTTCCCAGTTTTCAGTGTAGCCATTATGGTGCTGTGGAGTTCGTGTTTGACAAACTCCCAGACCATATACTCTTATGGCTACCCTGCACTTACAATGTCTAAGGTTTTGTTTAGACACTGTAGGGGTACCATGCTCATGCACTGGTACCCTCACCTATGGTATAGTGCACCCTGCCTTAGGGCTGTAAGGCCTGCTAGAGGGGTGTCTTACCTATACTGCATAGGCAGTGAGAGGCTGGCATGGCACCCTGAGGGGAGTGCCATGTCGACTTACTCGTTTTGTCCTCACTAGCACACACAAGCTGGCAAGCAGTGTGTCTGTGCTGAGTGAGAGGTCTCCAGGGTGGCATAAGACATGCTGCAGCCCTTAGAGACCTTCCTTGGCATCGGGGCCCTTGGTACTAGAAGTACCAGTTACAAGGGACTTATCTGGATGCCAGGGTCTGCCAATTGTGGATACAAAAGTACAGGTTAGGGAAAGAACACTGGTGCTGGGGCCTGGTTAGCAGGCCTCAGCACACTTTCAATTGTAAACATAGCATCAGCAAAGGCAAAAAGTCAGGGGGCAACCATGCCAAGGAGGCATTTCCTTACACTGCTGGTCTGCCAAAATCTGCAATCTTCCTTGCATCAGCTATCTGCATTTGCCAAGGCTTGTTGGTGATCCTGTTGCCACTAACTCTCCTGCAATCCAGTGACCTACGTGGGGCAGCTCATGGTTGAGTCGAAAGTTCTTCTGTGTCCCCCTGAACTCTGCAGCTGGACTTCTATTTTTCACCGTCTCCAGGATCTTCAACTTCAAGAGGGTGGGCATTGCCTACGTGCATACCCTGGACAGTTCTGAGTGGTCTGGACACAGTCTCCTACTTTTTCATGTATTTCACGTCCGGAATCCACCATTCTGATCCACGTGTCGTGGCAGCTGCTGGACAATAGAGGCTTCCACTGACATCGAGGGTTGCTGACGCCACTTCACCCTTAAGAACCTGGGCTCCCTGGTGTAGTGTAGGAAAATGCCAGTGTTTGCATGGTAACCCCCTAACATTTTGCCTTTTGTTGATGCCAGCTTTGATTGAAAGTGTGCTGGGGCCCTGCTAACCAGGCCCCAGCATCAGTGTTCTTTCCCTAAAACTGTAACTTTGTCTCCACAATTAGCAGAGCTCTGGCACAGATAAGTACATTGTAAATGGTAACCCTGGTACCAAGGGCCCTGTGGCCAGGGAAGGCCAACCTTGGGACCCCTCACTCAGCATATGCACACTGCCTCACAGCTTGTGTGTGCAGGTGGAGAGAAAAAAAGGCTAAGTCGACATGTGTAGGAAGTTGGCTCTGTATGCACTATTTCAAAGTAAGGAATAGCATGCACAGAGTCCAAGGGTTCCCCTTAGAGGTAAGATAGTGGCAAAAAGAGATAATACTAATGCTCTATTTTGTGGTAGTGTGGTCGAGCAGTAGGCTTATCAAAGGAGTAGTGTTAAGCACTTGTTGTACATACACACAGGCAATAAATGAGGAACACACACTCCGAGACAATTCCAGCCAATAGGTTTTTGTATAGAAAAATATATTTTCTTAGTTTATTTTAAGAACCACAGGTTCAAATTCTACATGGAATATCTCATTTGAAAGGTATTGCAGGTAAGTACTTTAGGAACTTTGAATAATCACAATAGCATATATACTTTTTACATAAAACACATAGCTATTTTAAAAGTGGACACAGTGCAATTTTCACAGTTCCTGGGGGAGGTAAGTTATTGTTAGTTCTTGCACGTAAGTAAACCACCTAGGGGGTTCAAATTGGGGTCCAAGGTAGCCCACGGTTGGGGGTTCAGAGCAACCCCAAAGTCACCACACCAGCAGCTCAGGGCCGGTCAGGTGCAGAGGTCAAAGAGGTGCCCAAAACACATAGGCTTCAATGGAGGTAAGGGGGTGCCCCGGTTCCAGTCTGCCAGCAGGTAAGTACCCGCGTCTTCGGAGGGCAGACCAGGGGGGTTTTGTAGGGCACCGGGGGGGGGACACAAGTCAGCACAGAAAGTACACCCTCAGCAGCGCGGGGGCGGCCAGGTGCAGTGTGCAAACATGTGTCGGGTCTTCAATAGGTTTCAATGAGAGACCAAGGGGTCTCTTCAGCGTTGCAGGCAGGCAAGGGGGGGCTCCTCGGGGTAGCCACCACCTGGGCAAGGGAGAGGGCCTCCTGGGGGTCACTCCTGCACTGGAGTTCCGATCCTTCAGGTCCTGGGGGCTGCGGGTGCAGGGTCTTTTCCAGGCGTCGGGATTTCAGAGTCAGGCAGTCGTGGTCAGGGGGAGCCTCGGGATTCCCTCTGCAGGCGTCGCTGTGGGGGCTCAGGGGGGACAACTTTGGTTACACAGTCTTGGAGTCGCCTGGGGGTCCTTCCTGTAGCGTTGTTTCTTCACCAGTCGAGTCGGGGTCGCCGGGTGCAGTGTTGCAAGTCTCACGCTTCTTGCGGGGATTGCAGGGGTCTTTAAATCTGCTCCTCTGGAAACAAAGTTGCAGTCTTTGTTGAACAGGGCCGCTGTTCTCGGGAGTTTCTTGGTCTTTTGGAAGCAGGGCAGTCCTCTGAGGATTCAGAGGTCGCTGGTCTTGGGGAAAGCGTCGCTGGAGCAGTTTTATTCTGAAGGAGGGAGACAGGCCGGTATGACTGGGGCCAAAGCAGTTGGTGTCTGTGAGAAGGTAGCCTCTTTCTAGCCTTGTTACCCCCACTTTTGGCCTGTTTGTGAGTGTATGTCAGGGTGTTTGTCACTGTTTTCACTGTCTCACTGGGATCCTGATAGCCAGGCCTCAGTGCTCATAGTGAAAACACTATGTTTTCAGTATGGTTGGTATGTTTCACTGGGATCCTGCTGGTCAGGACCCCAGTGCTCATAGGTTTGTGGCCTATATGTATGTGTCACTGGGACCCTGTCACACAGGACCCCAGTGCTCATAGGTGTGCATGTATATGTTCCCTGTGTGGTGCCTAACTGTCTCACTGAGGCTCTGCTAACCAGAACCTCAGTGGTTATGCTCTCTCATTACTTTCAAATTGTCACTAACAGGCTAGTGACCAATTTTACCAATTTACATTGGCTTACTGGAACACCCTTATAATTCCCTAGTATATGGTACTGAAGTACCCAGGGTATTGGGGTTCCAGGAGATCCCTATGGGCTGCAGCATTTCTTTTGCCACCCATAGGGAGCTCTGACAATTCTTACACAGGCCTGCCACTGCAGCCTGAGTGAAATAACGTCCACGTTAATTCACAGCCATTTTACACTGCACTTAAGTAACTTATAAGTCACCTATATGTCTAACCTTTACCTGGTAAAGGTTAGGTGCAAAGTTACTTAGTGTGAGGGCACCCTGGCACTAGCCAAGGTGCCCCCACATTGTTCAGAGCCAATTCCCTGAACTTTGTGAGTGCGGGGACACCATTACACGCGTGCACTACATATAGGTCACTACCTATATGTAGCTTCACAATGGTAACTCCGAATATGGCCATGTAACATGTCTATGATCATGGAATTGCCCCCTCTATGCCATCCTGGCATAGTTGGCACAATCCCATGATCCCAGTGGTCTGTAGCACAGACCCTGGTACTGCCAAACTGCCCTTCCTGGGGTTTCACTGCAGCTGCTGCCAACCCCTCAGACAGGCAGCTGCCCTCCTGGGGTCCAGCCAGGCCTGGCCCAGGATGGCAGAACAAAGAACTTCCTCTGAGAGAGGGTGTGACACCCTCTCCCTTTGGAA
Source organism: Pleurodeles waltl (assembly GCF_031143425.1). Classification (NCBI taxonomy): domain Eukaryota; kingdom Metazoa; phylum Chordata; class Amphibia; order Caudata; family Salamandridae; genus Pleurodeles; species Pleurodeles waltl. The sequence goes on along the minus strand of NC_090450.1, from coordinate 345,133,457 downwards.
AATGGTGTGAAGGCAGGGGAGGAGTAGCCTCCCCCAGCCTCTGGAAATGCTTTGTTGGGCACAGAGGTGCCCAATTCTGCATAAGCCAGTCTACACCGGTTCAGGGACCCCTTAGCCCCTGCTCTGGCGCGAAACTGGACAAAGGAAAGGGGAGTGACCACTCCCCTGACCTGCACCTCCCCTGGGAGGTGTCCAGAGCTCCTCCAGTGTGCTCCAGACCTCTGCCATCTTGGAAACAGAGGTGCTGCTGGCACACTGGACTGCTCTGAGTGGCCAGTGCCACCAGGTGACGTCAGAGACTCCTGCTGATAGGCTCCTTCAGGTGTTAGTAGCCTATCCTCTCTCCTAAGTAGCCAAACCCTCTTTTCTGGCTATTTAGGGTCTCTGTCTCTGGGGAAACTTTAGATAACGAATGCATGAGCTCAGCAGAGTTGCTCTGCATCTCCCTCTTCACCTTCTGATAAGGAAACGACCGCTGACCGCGCTGGAAGCCTGCAAACCTGCAACATAGTAGCAAAGACGACTACTGCAACTCTGTAACGCTGATCCTGCCGCCTTCTCGACTGTTTTCCTGCTTGTGCATGCTGTGGGGGTAGCCTGCCTCCTCTCTGCACCAGAAGCTCCGAAGAAATCTCCCGTGGGTCGACAGAATCTTCCCCCTGCAACCGCAGGCACCAAAAAGCTGCATCACCGGTCCCTTGGGGTCTCCTCTCAGCACGACGAGCGAGGTCCCTCGAATCCAGCGACTCTGTCCAAGTGACCCCCACAGTCCAGTGACTCTTCAGCCCAAGTTTGGTGGAGGTAAGTCCTTGCCTCGCCGGGCTGCATTGCTGGGAACCGCGACTTTGCAGCTACTCCGGCCCCTGTGCACTTCCGGCGGAAATCCTTTGTGCACAGCCAAGCCTGGGTCCACGGCACTCTAACCTGCATTGCACGACTTTCTAAGTTGGTCTCCGGCGACGTGGGACTCCTTTGTGCAACTTCGGCGAGCACCGTTTCACGCATCCTCGTAGTGCCTGTTTCTGGCACTTCTCCGGGTGCTACCTGCTTCAGTGAGGGCTCTTTGTCTTGCTCGACGTCCCCTCTCTCTTCAGGTCCAATTTGCGACCTCCTGGTCCCTCCTGGGCCCCAGCAGCGTCCAAAAACGCCAAACGCACGATTTGCGTGTAGCAAGGCTTGTTGGCGTCCTTCCGGCGGGAAAACACTTCTGCACGACTCTCCAAGGCGAGAGGGATCCGTCCACCAAAGGGGAAGTCTCTAGCCCTTTTCGTTCCTGCAGAAACCTCAGCTTCTTCTGTCCAGTAGAAGCTTCTTTGCACCCGCAGCTGGCATTTCCTGGGCATCTGCCCATCTCCGACTTGCTTGTGATTTTTGGACTTGGTCCCCTTGTTCCACAGGTACCCTAGATTGGAAATCCACAGTTGTTGCATTGCTGGTGTGTGTCTTTCCTGAATTATTCCTCTAACACGACTACTTTGTCCTTAGGGGAACTTTAGTGCACTTTGCACTCACTTTTCAGGGTCTTGGGGAGGATTATTTTTCTAACTCTCACTATTTTCTAATAGTCCCAGCGACCCTCTACAAGGTCACATAGGTTTGGGGTCCATTCGTGGTTCGCATTCCACTTTTGGAGTATATGGTTTGTGTTGCCCCTATCCCTATGTTTCCCCATTGCATCCTATTGTAACTATACATTGTTTGCACTGTTTTCTAAGACTATACTGCATATTTTTGCTATTGTGTATATATATCTTGTGTATATTTCCTATCCTCTCACTGAGGGTACACTCTAAGATACTTTGGCATATTGTCATAAAAATAAAGTACCTTTATTTTTAGTATAACTGTGTATTGTGTTTTCTTATGATATTGTGCATATGACACTAAGTGGTACTGTAGTAGCTTCACACGTCTCCTAGTTCAGCCTAAGCTGCTCTGCTAAGCTACCATTATCTATCAGCCTAAGCTGCTAGACACCCTATACACTAATAAGGGATAACTGGGCCTGGTGCAAGGTGCAAGTACCCCTTGGTACTCACTACAAGCCAGTCCAGCCTCCTACAGTGTCTTCTCTGCAGGGTTTTTCAGCTCAGCAGTCCTCTTCTTCGTAAGTTGCAGGAATCTAAATTCTTAGGTTCAGGGGAGCCCATAAATACTAAATTTAAGGGTGTGTTTAGGTCTGGGGGGGTTAGTAGCCAATGGCTACTAGCCCTGAGGGTAGGTACACCCTCTTTGTGCCTCCTCCCAAGGGGAGGGGGTCACATTCCTATCCCTATTGGGGGAATCCTCCATCTGCAAGATGGAGGATTTCTAAAAGTTAGAGTCACTTCAGCTCAGGACACCTTAGGGGCTGTCCTGACTGGCCAGTGACGACTCCTTGTTATTCTCATTATTTCCTCCGGCCTTGCCGCCAAAAGTGGGGCCGTGGCCAGAGGGGGCGGGCAACTCCACTAGCTGGAGTGTCCTGTGGTGCTGGAACAAAGGGGGTGAGCCTTTGAGGCTCACCGCCAGGTGTTACAGCTCCTGCCTGGGGGAGGTGATAGCATCTCCACCCAGTGCAGGCTTTGTTACTGGCCACAGAGGGACAAAGGCACTCTCCCCATGTGGCCAGTAACATGTCTCGAGTGTGGCAGGCTGCTAAAACCAGTCAGCCCACACAGGTAGTTGGTTAAGGTTTCAGGGGGCACCTCTAAGGTGCCCTCTGGGGTGTATTTTACAATAAAATGTACACTGGCATCAGTGTGCATTTATTGTGCTGAGAAGTTTGATACCAAACTTCCCAGTTTTCAGTGTAGCCATTATGGTGCTGTGGAGTTAGTGTTTGACAGACTCCCAGACCATATACTCTTATGGCTACCCTGCACTTACAATGTCTAAGGTTTTGCTTAGACACTGTAGGGGCACAGTGCTCATGCACTGGTGCCCTCACCTATGGTATAGTGCACCCTGCCTTAGGGCTGTAAGGCCTGCTAGAGGGGTGACTTATCTATACTGCATAGGCAGTGTGAGGTTGGGATGGCACCCTGAGGGGAGTGCCATGTCGACGTACTCGTTTTGTCCTCACCAGCACACACAAGCTGGCAAGCAGTGTGTCTGTCCTGAGTGAGGGGTCCCCAGGGTGGCATAAGATATGCTGCAGCCCTTAGAGACCTTCCCTTGCATCAGGGCCCTTGGTACCAGGGGTACCAGTTACAAGGGACTTACCTGGATGCCAGGGTGTGCCAATTGTGGGAACAAAAGTACAGGTTAGGGAAAGAACACTGGTGCTGGGGCCTGGTTAGCAGGCCTCAGCACACTTTCAATTCAAAACATAGCATCAGCAAAGGCAAACAGTCAGGGGGTAACCATGCCAAGGAGGCATTTCCTTACAACATAGCTCTCCCCTATGGGTGCCATGCCCACAACCCACTGCCTTTGGCATAGGTAAGTCACCCCTCAAGCAGGCCTTATAGCCCTAAAGCAGGGTTCCCTATACCACAGGTGAGGGCATAACTGCATGAGCACTATGCCCCTACAGTGTAAGCCAATACTTAGACATTGTAAGTGCAGGGTAGCCATAAAGAGTATATGGTCTGCAAGTTTGTCAAACACAAACTCCACAGTTCCATAATGGCTACACTGAATACTGGAAAGTTTGGTATCAAACCTCTCAGTACAATAAATCTAAACTGGTGCCAATGTGGGATTTATTGAGAAATGCACACAGAGGGCCTCTTAGAGATGCCACCTGCATGCCAGCCCAACTGCCAGTGCTAGGCTGACCGGTCTCTGCCAGCCTGCCATTTCCAGACAAGATTGACCACATGGGGCGAGGGCCTTTGTGCACTCTGTGGCCAGGAACAAAGCCTGTACTGGGTGGAGGTGCTTCACACCTCCCCCTGCATGAACTGCAACATCGGACAGTGTGCCTCAAAGGCTCACGACTGGTGTTACAACGCCCCAGGGCACTCCAGCTAGTGGAGATTGAGAAGGGAGGGGATAGTGAGAAAGAAAAAGGAGTCACCACCCCCTCAGCCAGGTCCACCACTAAGGTGACCAGAGCTGATGTGACCCCCCTCCTTAGAAAATCCTCCATCTTGCTTTGGAGGATTTAGCCCAATAGGAATAAGGATGTACCCTCCTCCCCAAAGAGAGGAGGCACAAGGAGGGTGTAGCCACCCTGAGGGACAGTAGCCATTGGCTACTGACCTCTAACCCTAAAAACGCCCCTAAATGTTGTATTTAAGGGCTCCCTGAACCAAGAGATTTAGATTTCCTGACTACCTGAACAAGAAGGATTGCTGACCTGAAAGCCCCACAGAGAAGACTGAGATGGCAACTGACTTGGACCCAGCCCTACCGGCCTGTCTTCAGACTCAAAGAACCTGCAACAGCGATGCAGCCAGCAGGACCAGCGACCTCTGCCAACTCAGAGGACTGCCCTGCAACCGAAGAAGGATCAAGAACTCCCGTGGACATCAGACCTGTCCAACCAAGCAAGAAGATACCATCTTTAAAGGGACTCACCTCACTCCAGAAGCTTCAGTCCCCACCACTCTGCACCAGACGCCCTTGGCCAGTGTCCAGAGAAACCAATGACCCAGAGAGGATCCCCAGGCGACCCAGACAGCGTGTCCACCCTGGGATAACCTCTGCACTCAGACAGCTTGTATAGGGAATCCCGAGGACCCCCCCCCCCCCTGAGCGCGACTGCCCAGGACGAACAAATCCAACACCTGGAAGAAGCACTGCACCCGCAGCCCACAGGCCAGTGAAGAACTGACCACCGGTGCAGCAGTGACCAGCAGGCGGCCCTTACCAAGTCTGTGGCTGGCCCAAGAAGCCCCCCTATGCCCTGCTTGCAGCATCTGAGTGACCCCCAGGTCCCTCCACTGAATCCTATTACAAACCCGACACCCAGTTTGCCCACTGCACCCAGCAACCCCTGTGAGGCTGAGGGTGTGCTTAGTGTGACTAACTAAGTACTCCCCAAAGTCTCCGGGTCATAGGTAGCCCACTGTTGGGGAGTTCATGGCAACCCCATGCACCCAGCACCAGCAACACAGGGCTGGTTAGGTGCAGCGGGCAAGCTACCGACTGGGCAAGGGTGAGGGCCGCCTGCTGGTTGTTGCTGCACTGGGGGTCAGTTTCTCACGGGCCAGGGGGCTGCGGGTGCAGTGCTTCTCCCGGCATCCGATATCTTCGTCACGGGCAGTCGAGGTCCTCTAGATTCCCTTTGCAGGCATAGTGGTGCAAAGAGGTCAGCCCAGGGTGGATACGTCGATGTCGCTTGGGGGTCCTCTCTGGATAGGTTTCTACCCTCCTGCAGCTTCATCTGGTCAAGCCTAGGAAGGCAGAACAAGTAACATCCTCTGCCTTTAGGAATAGGTGTGCCTGGCTTTTGAAGGGGTAGCCTCCCCAACTCACTGGTTTGCTTTGAAGTGCACATTTGGTGCCCTCTGTGCATAAACCAGTCCACACTGGTTCAGGTACCTCCAGTCCCTGCTATGGTGCAAAACTGGACAATGGAAAGGGGAGTGTCCACTCCCCTGTCCATCACACCACAGCGGTGGTGTCCAGAGCTCCTCCAGAAGGTCCCTGGGTTCTGCCATCTTGTTTCCAAGGTTGGCAGGGAACTCTGGGAGCATCTGAGTGGCCAGGCCAGGCAAGTGATGTCAGAGCCCCCACCCCTTTAGGGTCTCTCTCGGGTAGGTCCTCAGATTCGGCTTGCAAGATTCTAGCAGGACTCCTCTGCGATCTCTGCTACGACTTCTGGCCTCTGGAACTGCAACTGGAACCTCCAGGACCCAACAAGCTGCTTCTAAGAAGAAAGGTCTGTAAAGCAACATTGTTTCCAGGGCTCCTGACAACTTTGCAACATTTCCCTCGCCTTGCATCCACAGAAGTCTGCAACTCTTCAGCCTTCACAAGAAGGAATTTCCCTTGGAGTGAAGGAGTCACTTTGCTGCAACCGCAGGCACCTACAACAAGCGACGACCGGCTACTTGGATCCCCCTCCTGCTGAGCTGTATGGATCCTGTATCATGGGTGGTGGTACAGAGTAGTCCTCTTGGTCCTCTCTGCCAGCTGTCCAACTTTAGTGGAGGTAAGCCTTTGCCTTCCCACACAGGACAGTACCCCGATACACCACATCTCTTGCAGCTGCCAAGGCTTGATTGCATCTCCTCCTAGGGCTAGTTAGGAGATGCGTAGCTCTAGCCCACAGCACTCCTTCCTGCAAAGCACAGCCTGCTTTGTGGTTCTCCTGCGTCGTGGGATCCTCTTTTGTACTGCTGCATGGGCTTCTGTGACTCCTGTGTCCCAGTCCTCTGGGAGCTACCTCTGCTCCCGTGGACTGTGCAACGCTGAGGGTCCCCCGTGATGACAACTCCTGGGAAGAGTCCCCCTGGGCCATGCTGGCACCCGGCAGTACCTTTTTTCCCCACTGAGAGTTTACCTTTGCCAAGGCTTGTTGGTGCAATTTCTGCAAACCCTGTCCACAATCTATCTTCCAGCATTGGGCTTCATCTGCATCCATCAGGAACTCAGTAACTCTTCTCTGGCTGCAGTGCTGACTAGTTCTTCATCACCACTGACCAAATCTTGCATTCACAGCGGTGTGGATAGTAGCTCCTACTCCCCCTGGCCTCTTCGACTTGGTCCCCTCCACAGGTCTTTCTTCAGGAGTCCTCCACTGGTTTTCTTGCAGTCTTCTCTGGGTGTCTTGTTTTTCTTCTTTTCCTCCTTTTGGGTGGTTTGGGGAAAATCCAGTGTTTTACTCCTGCATGCTTGGTCGCTGGGGGGTACGGTGTAACCTCTGGTTTTCTAGTACTCCCAGATCCCCTCTACACATTTTACTTACCTAAGTGGGGGTACCTTGTTTGCATTCCATTTGTTTATTTAGTATATGGTTTATGCTCATCCTATGGTCACTATTGGTTATTGCAATTTGCACTGTTTTCTAACCCTTTCTATGCTTATTTCTGAGAACTACTGTATATATTTATTGTATTGCTTACCTCCCAAGGGTGGGTTACCTTTCTAGTATTTTGTGGTGATTTATTCCAAAAATAGGATACCTTTAATTTTGTACAACTGAGTGTTTTCTTTCATGTGTGTGAGTGCTGTGTGACTACAGTGGTATTGCACGATCCTTGCATGTCTTCTAGGTAAGCCTTGGCTGCTCATCCACAGCTACCATTAGAGAGCCTGGCTTCCAGACAGTGCCTACACTTTATTAAGAGGGAATATCTGGACCTGGTGTAAGTACCATAGGTACCCCCCACACACCAGGCCAGCTTCCTACAGAGGATAAATGGCCCAAATGTATGATGGGCTAGTAGGAGATGCCTTGAACTTGTCGTCAACCCTTGGTGTACACACCCTCATTTTAACTGCCTCTTTAAAGATTGCTATGGCCATCTAAGAACTCCCTTGAGCATAGGGAGATATTGTACACAGATGGGTGGAGGAGAGAGTTTCTATTGAGGAAATCCTCCTCCTCGTGTTGCACGAGCATGTCTACATTGTGAAAGGTAGCAATCCTATTTATGGCCTAATGGGACAAGGTGATGTCATTGGATGCAAGGGGTTTTAAAGATACAGGTCTGGATCAGTGTCTGCTGGAGGCTGTGTGTCATATCTGTCCCAAGTGTCAGAACCCACAGGCAACAGAGTAGGAAAGCGAATGTGAAGGAAGAAAAGGTAGTGGAAGAGGGGGGCCAGCAGAAGGAAGTAGAGAGGTAGCCCTGTCTTGTTAAACTTCTTAGGAGTGGGCCCCACAGGAGAACTGAGGGCTTCTTCAAAAGTCAACTTCCTATTGTGAGAAACTGTCTTTAAGCACTTGCGGAGGCTTTAACAGGATTCAACCAGTGCCCAGACTGATATGGATCCATTGCTGTAAGGCGATGAGGTTTTCTTGCACCCACTGAAAGATTTTTTTGTATTCATTTTTTTCAAAATCCTCAGCAGCGCCAGAGGACGTGGCAGCAGATGGCACCTGGAAGGAGCCAAAGAGGTAAGACGTCTAGATGGCCCCAAGTCTATCTCAGCTCCACATGCTGTTGGTCTAGGTGCCTCTGCTCTGAATGCTTCAGAGCAGGTTGAGTTGGATCTAAATGCTTCAGGTCCACCCATTTCGATTCAGATGATGGCCAAGCCTGCATCTTCTGATCTAGCTCCGTAATGGCGGTCGACATTTCAAGGAGGACTTGTCTATCCGGCTCAGAACAGCAGTGTCTACTATGGCTGGAAGGCAGTGGCACACTAGAGGCCTCAGAAGTAGCTCAGGAGAACAAGGGAGGAGACAGTACTCACTGTGGTTTTCGGCACATGCTGGGCCTGCAGGGGCTCTTCTGCTTCGATATCCGCCTTGGAATGTGCACTTTCTGGTGAGAAAGCCACCATGATTTTGACGGCTGTAACATCCAACTGTTAAACACCAACTTCTTTCTATCTTTCTGAAGAGTTTGAGTGTTTCCAAGGTCAGGGGCTTCAAACGAGTCTTTGGTGGCAGGCTGGTCGAGACAAGCTGGAAAAATAGTCAGTAGGCATGTACCACCGCTGGGCTAGCGTGCACACTTAAGGGTTTCACAGTCTTGTTTTTGGTTGGAACTAGGCCTTCTGGAATAGGAATGACCACTCCCCACAGGAAAGCGTCAGATGGGGTGTAGGCACACCAAGGGATAAGTAGCTCAAGGGCTACTACCCTACACACCCCTAAATTTAGTATGTAGATTGCTCCCCAATACCAGAGGAAAGATTTTCTGGACCGAAGGACACTAAAGAGCCACAAAAAGCAAGAATTGAGGAGCAGCTACTGACTTAGACCTGACCCTGCCGGCCTCCCAGTCGGACAACTGAGCAAAAGATGACTTGTCCTGCACCTGCTCTGCCTCCAGAAGTTTGGGTGGACTACCTGCACTTCAAAAAGCTCCAGGATCTCCTGTGGAGTAGGGGCTACTACCCTGCAGACAACCAAGAAGAACCTTAAGGACTCCGGACTGCTAAAAACCCCAAACCGGAAAGCACTACTGCATCAGTGCCCCCTAGTGCGAGTGGAAGTGGACCAACTGTGACATTGTGGTTCCCTGGCCCTCCAGGACATAAGCCCAGTTTGAGCTCCTCAACTGTGGAGTTCCTGACACTGTCTGCAATATATTTGTGCAGGCCCCCTCTACTCCAACCGTTTCTGGTGGCAAAGACACCTCTGCACCCAGCCATCCCGAACCCGAGGAGAAGAGGACCAAAGGTGTTTCTTACATCTCGAGCATCTCAAGACCTGAGCCCCCAGACCCCACACATCCAGACAGGCTAGACCCACAGTCCTCACCTGCAGCTTCTTTTCCACAGGGCCGATGCCTACTGAAACAAATGGGGCACCGACGTAAAGCACCTCAGCACCCATATGCCACAGGGCTCCCCATGGTGACCTGTTGGAAAGTGCCCTTTTCTTACCTTAACTCCTGAAGACTGGCCCTGTAAGAAGCTGTTGAATGCCTGTATGCAATACATGTATTCTTCTCCACAGGACTGCATTACTGCCTTAGAGACAATTCAAGTATTTTTTTTATTCTCTAAAAAACTTCAACAGCATTTATTTTAACGTTTTCGGGGGTTGAAACATAATATAAACAAAGTAACTTTTTCTAAACTATTGGTGGTCTTGAGTTCCTTTTTTAGTGAGAGTCTCATTTATTGCCTCTGTGGGTACAACAAATGCTTAGCCTTAACCTCCGATAAGCTTAACTGCTTGCAACACTACCACAAAAGAGCTTTTGGGATTGTCATTTGTAGTCCTGTAAACCAATAAGGGTCGCCTGTACTATCTGCATGGTGCCCCAAATCATTGGTGCACTACACAGATAGCCAGCTTAATACATTAGGAAAACAAATAGATTGCAGACACTGTGGAGGTCTGTCCTCAGGTACTTGGAGAGACAAGTAGGGCAGAATCAAAATGGAGCCCTTTCCACCAGAGAGACACTCATCCTCTGTCATGGCACTTCCAGGAGGTTGTCTACCAGGATGGAATCAAAGATTACGTGATGATGGAGACTGACAAGAAAAGCAGATGGTTTCCACAACCAACAAGGAATGAATCCTAAGGCCTGGAGAGAACACCACTGTAAGGAAATGCCTCCTTGGCATGGTTGCCCCCTGACTTTTTGCCTTTGCTGATGCTATGTTTACAATTGAAAGTGTGCTGAGGCCTGCTAACCAGGCCCCAGCACCAGTGTTCTTTCCCTAACCTGTACTTTTGTATCCTCAATTGGCAGACCCTGGCATCCAGATAAGTCCCTTGTAACTGGTACTTCTGGTACCAAGGGCCCTGATGCCAAGGAAGGTCTCTAAGGGCTGCAGCATGTCTTATGCCACCCTGGAGACCTCTCACTCAGCACAGACACACTGCTTGCCAGCTTGTGTGTGCTAGTGAGGACAAAACGAGTAAGTCGACATGGCACTCCCCTCAGGGTGCCATGCCAGCCTCTCACTGCCTATGCAGTATAGGTAAGACACCCCTCTAGCAGGCCTTACAGCCCTAAGGCAGGGTGCACTATACCCTAGGTGAGGGTACCAGTGCATGAGCATGGTACCCCTACAGTGTCTAAACAAAACCTTAGACATTGTAAGTGCAGGGTAGCCATAAGAGTATATGGTCTGGGAGTTTGTCAAACACGAACTCCACAGCACCATAATGGCTACACTGAAAACTGGGGAGTTTGGTATCAAACTTCTCAGCACAATAAATGCACACTGATGCCAGTGTACATTTTATTGTAAAATACACCACAGAGGGCACCTTAGAGGTGCCCCCTGAAACTTAACCGACTAGCTGTGTAGGCTGACTAGTTTTAGCAGCCTGCCACAAACCGAGACATGTTGCTGGCCCCATGGGGAGAGTGCCTTTGTCACTCTGAGGCCAGTAACAAAGCCTGCACTGGGTGGAGATGCTAACACCTCTCCCAGGCAGGAATTGTCACACCTGGCGGTGAGCCTCAAAGGCTCACCTCCTTTGTGCCAACCCAGCAGGACACTCCAGCTAGTGGAGTTGCCCGCCCCCTCCGGCCAGGCCCCACTTTTGGCGGCAAGGCCGGAGAAAATAATGAGAAAAACAAGGAGGAGTCACTGGCCAGTCAGGACAGCCCCTAAGGTGTCCTGAGCTGAGGTGACTAACTTTTAGAAATCCTCCATCTTGCAGATGGAGGATTCCCCCAATAGGGTTAGGATTGTGACCCCCTCCCCTTGGGAGGAGGCACAAAGAGGGTGTACCCACCCTCAGGGCTAGTAGCCATTGGCTACTAACCCCCCAGACCTAAACACGCCCTTAAATTTAGTATTTAAGGGCTACCCTGAACCCTAGAAAATTAGATTCCTGCAACTACAAGAAGGACTGCCTAGCTGAAAAACCCCTGCAGAGGAAGACCAGAAGACGACAACTGCCTTGGCTCCAGAAACTCACCGGCCTGTCTCCTGCCTTCCAAAGATCCTGCTCCAGCGACGCCTTCCGAAGGGACCAGCGACCTCGACATCCCCTGAGGACTGCCCCTGCTTCGAAAAGACAAGAAACTCCCGAGGACAGCGGACCTGCTCCAAGAAAAGCTGCAACTTTGTTTCCAGCAGCTTTAAAGATCCCTGCAAGCTCCCCGCAAGAAGCGTGAGACTTGCAACACTGCACCCGGCGACCCCGACTCGGCTGGTGGCGATCCAACACCTCAGGAGGGACCCCAGGACTACTCTGATACTGTGAGTACCAAAACCTGTCCCCCCTGAGCCCCCACAGCGCCGCCTGCAGAGGGAATCCCGAGGCTTCCCCTGACCGCGACTCTTTGAACCTAAAGTCCCGACACCTGGGAGAGACCCTGCACCCGCAGCCCCCAGGACCTGAAGGACCGGACTTTCACTGGAGAAGTGACCCCCAGGAGTCCCTCTCCCTTGCCCAAGTGGAGGTTTCCCCGAGGAATCCCCCCCTTGACTGCCTGCAGCGCTGAAGAGATCCCGAGATCTCTCATAGACTAACATTGCGAACCCGACGCTTGTTTCTACACTGCACCCGGCCGCCCCCGCGCCGCTGAGGGTGAAATTTCTGTGTGGACTTGTGTCCCCCCCGGTGCCCTACAAAACCCCCCTGGTCTGCCCTCCGAAGACGCGGGTACTTACCTGCAAGCAGACCGGAACCGGGGCACCCCCTTCTCTCCATTGAAGCCTATGTGTTTTGGGCACCACTTTGAACTCTGCACCTGACCGGCCCTGAGCTGCTGGTGTGGTGACTTTGGGGTTGCTCTGAACCCCCAACGGTGGGCTACCTTGGACCAAGAACTAAGCCCTGTAAGTGTCTTACTTACCTGGTAAAACTAACAAAAACTTACCTCCCCCAGGAACTGTGAAAATTGCACTGTGTCCACTTTTAAAACAGCTATTTGTGAATAACTTGAAAAGTATACATGCAATTTTGATGATTTGAAGTTCCTAAAGTACTTACCTGCAATACCTTTCGAATGAGATATTACATGTAGAATTTGAACCTGTGGTTCTTAAAATAAACTAAGAAAAGATATTTTTCTATACAAAACCTATTGGCTGGATTTGTCTCTGAGTGTGTGTACCTCATTTATTGTCTATGTGTATGTACAACAAATGCTTAACACTACTCCTTGGATAAGCCTACTGCTCGACCACACTACCACAAAATAGAGCATTAGTATTATCTCTTTTTACCACTATTTTACCTCTAAGGGGAACCCTTGGACTCTGTGCATGCTATTCCTTACTTTGAAATAGCACATACAGAGCCAACTTCCTACATTGGTGGATCAGCGGTGGGGTACAAGACTTTGCATTTGCTGGACTACTCAGCCAATACCTGATCACACGACAAAATCCAAAATTGTCATTAGAAATTGATTTTTGCAATTTGAAAAGTTTTCTAAATTCTTAAAAGACCTGCTAGGGCCTTGTGTTAGATCCTGTTTAGCATTTCTTTTAGAGTTTAAAAGTTTGTAAAAGTTTGAATTAGATTCTAGAACCAGTTGTAGATTCTTAAAAAGTATTCCAACTTTTAGAAGCAAAATGTCTAGCACAGATGTGACTGTGGTGGAACTCGACACCACACCTTACCTCCATCTTAAGATGAGGGAGCTAAGGTCACTCTGTAAAATAAAGAAAATAACAATGGGCCCCAAACCTACCAAAATACAGCTCCAGGAGCTTTTGGCAGAGTTTGAAAAGGCCAACCCCTCTGAGGGTGGCAACTCAGAGGAAGAGGATAGTGACTTGGAGGACAATTCCCCCCTACCAGTCCTATCTAGGGAGAACAGGGTCCCTCAAACCCTGACTCCAAAAATAATAGTCAGAGATGCTGGTTCCCTCACAGGAGAGACCAACACCTCTGAAATCACTGAGGATAGCCCCAGTGAAGAGGACATCCAGTTAGCCAGGATGGCCAAAAGATTGGCTTTGGAAAGACAGATCCTAGCCATAGAGAGGGAAAGACAAGAGATGGGCCTAGGACCCATCAATGGTGGCAGCAACATAAATAGGGTCAGAGATTCTCCTGACATGTTGAAAATCCCTAAAGGGATTGTAACTAAATATGAAGATGGTGATGACATCACCAAATGGTTCACAGCTTTTGAGAGGGCTTGTGTAACCAGAAAAGTGAACAGATCTCACTGGGGTGCTCTCCTTTGGGAAATGTTCACAGGAAAGTGTAGGGATAGACTCCTCACACTCTCTGGACAAGATGCAGAATCTTATGACCTCATGAAGGGTACCCTGATTGAGGGCTTTGGATTCTCCACTGAGGAGTATAGGATTAGATTCAGGGGGGCTCAAAAATCCTCGAGCCAGACCTGGGTTGACTTTGTAGACTACTCAGTGAAAACACTAGATGGTTGGATTCAAGGCAGTGGTGTAAGTAATTATGATGGGCTGTACAATTTATTTGTGAAAGAACACCTGTTAAGTAATTGTTTCAATGATAAACTGCATCAGCATCTGGTAGACCTAGGACCAATTTCTCCCCAAGAATTGGGAAAGAAGGCGGACCATTGGGTCAAGACAAGGGTGTCCAAGACTTCAACAGGGGGTGACCAAAAGAAAGGGGTCACAAAGACTCCCCAGGGGAAGGGTGATGAGACAACCAAAACTAAAAATAGTAAAGAGTCTTCTACAGGCCCCCAAAAACCTGCACAGGAGGGTGGGCCCAGAGCCTCTTCACAAAACAATGGGTACAAGGGTAAAAACTTTGATCCCAAAAAGGCCTGGTGTCATAGCTGTAAACAGCATGGACACCAAACTGGAGACAAGGCCTGTCCCAAGAAAGGTTCCACTCCAAACTCCCATCCAGGTAACACTGGTATGGCTAGTCTCCAAGTGGGATCAACAGTGTGCCCAGAGCAAATCAGGGTCCACACTGAAGCTACTCTAGTTTCTGAGGGTGGGGTGGATTTAGCCACACTAGCTGTCTGGCCGCCTAACATGCAAAAATACAGACAGCAACTCTTGATTAATGGGACTAGAATAGAGGGCCTGAGGGATACAGGTGCCAGTGTCACCATGGTGACAGAGAAACTGGTTTCCCCTGGCCAATACCTGACTGGAAAAACTTACACAGTCACCAACGCTGACAATCAGAGAAAAGTACATCCCATGGCAATGGTTACTTTAGAATGGGGAGGGGTCAATGGCCTGAAGCAGGTGGTGGTCTCCTCAAATATCCCAGTGGACTGTCTGCTTGGAAATGACCTGGAGTCCTCAGCATGGGCTGAGGTAGAACTAAAAACCCATGCAGCAATGCTGGGTATCCCTGAACTGGTGTGTGTGAAAACAAGAGCACAGTGCAAGGCACAGGGTGAAAAAGTAGAGCTGGAGTCTGGAAAAATGGCCCAGCCTACCAAGAGAACAGGAAAGTCAGTTGGGAAACCAACTGCAACACAGCAAAAGAAAGGGAACCTCTCTTCTCAGGAAGAAGTTCTGCCCTCTGAGGGAACTGAGCCTTTGGAGCTTGAACCTTACCAGGTTGAGCTCTTAGGCCCAGGGGGACCCTCAAGGGAGGAGCTGTGTAAGGGACAAGAAACCTGTCCCTCTCTTGAAGGCCTTAGGCAGCAAGCTGCTGAAGAGTCCAAAGGCAAGAAAAATGGAACACATAGGGTCTATTGGGAAGATGGACTCCTGTACACTGAGGCCAGAGACCCCAAACCTGGTGCCACTAGGAGAGTGGTAGTGCCTCAGCTGTTCAGGAAGTTCATCCTAACATTGGCCCATGACATTCCCCTTGCTGGACATTTGGGACAAACCAAGACGTGGGAGAGGTTAGTCAACCACTTCTACTGGCCCAATATGTCCAACATGGTTAAGGAGTTTTGCCTCTCCTGCCCCACCTGTCAAGCCAGTGGTAAGACAGGTGGGCATCCAAAGGCCCCCCTCATTCCACTTCCAGTGGTGGGGGTGCCCTTTGAAAGAGTGGGTGTGGACATAGTTGGTCCACTAGAACCTCCCACAGCCTCAGGAAATATGTATATCCTGGTAGTAGTGGATCATGCTACCAGGTATCCTGAAGCTATTCCCCTTAGGTCGACTACTGCCCCTGCAGTAGCCAAGGCCCTCATTGGTATCTTTACCAGAGTGGGTTTCCCTAAGGAGGTGGTGTCTGACAGAGGTACCAACTTCATGTCAGCATACCTAAAGCACATGTGGAATGAGTGTGGAGTGACTTATAAATTCACTACACCCTACCATCCACAAACTAATGGCTTAGTTGAGAGATTCAACAAGACATTAAAAGGCATGATCATGGGGCTCCCAGAAAAACTCAAAAGGAGATGGGATGTCCTCCTGCCATGTCTGCTTTTCGCTTACAGGGAGGTACCACAGAAGGGAGTAGGATTCTCACCCTTCGAACTTCTGTTTGGTCATCCTGTAAGGGGACCACTGGCCCTTGTTAAAGAAGGCTGGGAGAGACCTCTCCATGAGCCTAAACAGGACATAGTGGACTATGTACTTGGCCTTCGCTCTAGAATGGCAGAGTACATGGAAAAGGCAACCAAAAACCTTGAGGCCAGCCAACAACTCCAGAAGTTTTGGTATGACCAAAAGGCTGCACTGGTTGAGTTCCAACCAGGGCAGAAAGTCTGGGTTCTGGAGCCTGTGGCTCCCAGGGGACTCCAGGACAAATGGAGTGGCCCTTACCCAGTGCTAGAAAGGAAGAGTCAGGTCACCTACCTGGTGGACCTGGGCACAAGCAGGAGCCCCAAGAGGGTGATCCATGTGAACCGCCTTAAGCTCTTCCATGACAGGGCTGATGTGAATCTGTTGATGGTAACAGATGAGGATCAGGAGGCAGAGAGTGAACCTCTCCCTGATCTTCTGTCATCAGACCCAAAAGATGGCACAGTAGATGGAGTGATCTACTCAGACACCCTCTCTGGCCAACAGCAAGCTGATTGTAGGAGAGTCCTACAACAGTTTCCTGAACTCTTCTCCTTGACCCCTGGTCAGACACACCTGTGTACCCATGATGTGGACACAGGAGACAGCATGCCTGTCAAGAACAAAATCTTTAGACAATCTGACCATGTCAAAGAAAGCATCAAGGTGGAAGTCCACAAGATGCTGGAATTGGGAGTAATTGAGCGCTCTGACAGCCCCTGGGCTAGCCCAGTGGTCTTAGTCCCCAAACCTCACACCAAAGATGGAAAGAAAGAGATGAGGTTTTGTGTGGACTACAGAGGGCTCAATTCTGTCACCAAGACAGATGCCCATCCAATTCCAAGAGCTGATGAGCTCATTGATAAATTAGGTGCTGCCAAATTTCTAAGTACCTTTGACTTGACAGCAGGGTACTGGCAAATAAAAATGGCACCTGGAGCAAAAGAAAAGACAGCATTCTCCACACCTGATGGGCATTATCAGTTTACTGTTATGCCCTTTGGTTTAAAGAATGCCCCTGCCACCTTCCAAAGGTTGGTGAATCAAGTCCTTGCTGGCTTGGAGTCCTTTAGCACAGCTTATCTTGATGATATTGCTGTCTTTAGCTCCACCTGGCAGGATCACCTGATCCACCTGAGGAAGGTTTTGAAGGCTCTGCAATCTGCAGGCCTCTCTATCAAGGCATCCAAATGCCAGATAGGGCAGGGAACTGTGGTTTACTTGGGACACCTTGTAGGTGGAGGCCAAGTTCAGCCACTCCAACCCAAGATCCAGACTATTCTGGACTGGGTAGCTCCAAAAACCCAGACTCAAGTCAGGGCATTCCTTGGCTTGACTGGGTACTACAGGAGGTTTGTGAAGGGATATGGATCCATTGTGACAGCCCTCACTGAACTCACCTCCAAGAAAATGCCCAAGAAAGTGAACTGGACTGTGGAATGCCAACAGGCCTTTGACACCCTGAAACAGGCAATGTGCTCAGCACCAGTTCTCAAAGCTCCAGATTATTCTAAGCAGTTCATTGTGCAGACTGATGCCTCTGAACATGGGATAGGGGCAGTGTTGTCCCAAACAAATGATGATGGCCTTGACCAGCCTGTTGCTTTCATTAGCAGGAGGTTACTCCCCAGGGAGCAGCGTTGGAGTGCCATTGAGAGGGAGGCCTTTGCTGTGGTTTGGTCCCTGAAGAAGCTGAGACCATACCTCTTTGGGACTCACTTCCTAGTTCAAACTGACCACAGACCTCTCAAATGGCTGATGCAAATGAAAGGTGAAAATCCTAAACTGTTGAGGTGGTCCATCTCCCTACAGGGAATGGACTTTATAGTGGAACACAGACCTGGGACTGCCCATGCCAATGCAGATGGCCTTTCCAGGTTCTTCCACTTAGAAAATGAAGACTCTCTTGGGAAAGGTTAGTCTCATCCTCTTTCGTTTGGGGGGGGGGTTGTGTAAGGAAATGCCTCCTTGGCATGGTTGCCCCCTGACTTTTTGCCTTTGCTGATGCTATGTTTACAACTGAAAGTGTGCTGAGGCCTGCTAACCAGGCCCCAGCACCAGTGTTCTTTCCCTAACCTGTACTTTTGTATCCTCAATTGGCAGACCCTGGCATCCAGATAAGTCCCTTGTAACTGGTACTTCTGGTACCAAGGGCCCTGATGCCAAGGAAGGTCTCTAAGGGCTGCAGCATGTCTTATGCCACCCTGGAGACCTCTCACTCAGCACAGACACACTGCTTGCCAGCTTGTGTGTGCTAGTGAGGACAAAACGAGTAAGTCGACATGGCACTCCCCTCAGGGTGCCATGCCAGCCTCTCACTGCCTATGCAGTATAGGTAAGACACCCTTGGCTCTGTATGTGCTATTTCAAAGTAAGGAATAGCATGCACAGAGCCAACTTCCTACAACCACACTGCGTAGAACCAGAGCTCACAACATATCTGAACCAGATGGGGGAGAAAAACAATCTAAATTTGGAACCAATGCCCATATGTATTAATAGTAATAGGTGGAATCCCTAGGTCCCGTGACTTGAAGACCTCCTTCAAAGAAAAACAACTTGCAGATGTTAGAGCCCAACTCTAGATGGCAAATGTTTTCACAGCATGTGAATCAACCGTCCCACGTGCCATGAACATGTACTTTATTCAAAGGATCAAGTTAATTCATGGTGGTAATCTTAATTCTAATCACTTGCAAAATTCACTAACTCAATGATCCCTCTTAGTCCCTCTATTAAGAATACTTTTTCAAAAGCTAACAAGCCTGGCATATACAGTGGTACAATGACAGCAGCAGTAACATTCTGCAACTGAAAAAATTGCAATTCAGAAGGCGACAAACTATAAATCTTTTTTTTTTTTTAGGGCTGCAGCACATTAAATGGAACAACCATGATGCCTAGTTCCATACCTAACTTTAGTCCGGACACATTTTTAAAACACCTTTTCTAGAAAGAGAATCAAACAAGTTTTATGAACCATGTCCAGTACATTTACTACCTGTGTATAGGTTAAAAATGAGTATTTGTGCAATATATATTCACCTGACAAATCATTTGTGTAAGGAAATGCCTCCTTGGCATGGTTACCCCCTGACGTTTTGCCTATGCGAAGTTATGATTTGAAAGTGTGCTGGGACCCTGCTAACCAGGCCCCAGCACCAGTGTTCTTTCCCTAAACTGTACCTTTGCCAGGGAAGGCCTCTAAGGGCTGCGGCATGTCTTATGCCACCCTGGGGACCCCTCACTTACCACATGCACACTGCCTCTCAGCTTGTGTGTGCTTGTGGGGAGAAAATGGCTAAGTCGACCTGGCACTCCCCTCAGAGTGCCATGCCAACCTCACACTGCCTGTGGCATAGGTAAGTCACCCCTCTAGCAGGCCTTACAGCCCTAAGGCAGGGTGCACTATACCACATTGAGGGCATAGGTGCATGAGCACTATGCCCCTACAGTGTAAGCAAAACCTTAAACATTTTAAGTGCAGGGTAGCCATAAGAGTATATGGTCTGGGAGTTTGTCAAATACGAACTCCACAGTTCCATAATGGCTACACTGAAAACTGGTATCAAACGTCTCAGCACAATAAATGCACACGGATGCCAGTGGGAGATTTATTGTAACATGCACCCAGAGGGCATATTAGAGATGCCCCCTGACTACCAATTAGACTACTAGTGTAGGCTGACCAGTGCCTGCCACAAACCAGACAAGTTGCTGGCCACATGGGAAGAGTGCCTTTGTCACTCTGTGGCCAGGAACAAAGCATGTACTGGGTGGAGGTGCTTCTCACCTCCCACTGCAGGATCTGTAACACCTGGCGGTGAGCATCAAAGGCTCACCCCTTTTGTTACTGCGCCCCAGGGCATCCCAGCAAGTGGAGATGCCTGCCCCTCCGGCCACTGCCCCCACTTTTGGCGGCAAGGCTGGAGGAGATAATTAGGAAAACAAGGAGTCACCCACCAGTCAGTACAGCCCCCAAGGTGCCCTGAGGTGACCCCTGCCTTTAGAAATCCTCCATCTTGGTTTTGGAGGATTCCCCCAATAGGATTAGGGATATACCCCCTCCCCACATGGAAGAGGCACAAAGAGGGTGTAGCCACCCTCCAGGACAGTAGCAATTGCTTACTGCCCTCCCAGACCTAAACAAACCCCTAAATTTAGGGGCACCCAAGAACCCAGGAAATCAGATTCCTGCAACCTGAACTACAAAGAAGGACTGCTGACCTAAAAGCCTGCAGAGACAACAGGACGACAACTGTTTTGGTCCCAGCCCTACCGGCCTGTCTCCAACTTCGAAAACCTGCAACCAGCGACTCATCCAACAGGGACCAGCGACCTCTGAAGCCTCAGAGGACTGCCCTGACCCCCAGGACCAAGAAACTCCTGTGAGCAGCAGCTCTGTTCAACAACCTGCAACAAACTTACAACTTTTCTTCAACTCTAAAGACCTCACTGTTTCCGCCTAAAGCGTGAGACTTCACACTATGCACCCAACGCCCCCAGCTCGAGATCCAGAGAACCAACACCACAGGGAGGACTCCCCGGCGACTGCGACCCCGTAAGTAGCCCAAGACGAACCCCCTGGACCCCCACAGCGACACCCGCAGAGAATCCAGAGGCTCCCCCTGATCATGACTGCCTGTAACAAGGGACCCAACGCCTGGACCCAGCACTGCACCCGCAGCCCCCAGGACTAGAAGGAACCGAGCTTCAGTGCAGGAGTAACCCCCAGACGACCCCCTGCCAAGCCCAGGTGGTGGATGGCCAGAGAATCCCCTGTGCCCTGCCTGCACCACTAGAGTGACCCCCGGGTCCCTCCATTGTTTCCTATACAAAACCGGACGCCTGCCTTGCACACTGCACCCAGCTGACCCTGTGCCGCTGAGGGTGTGTTTTGTGTGCCGACTTGTAAACCCCCCGCCCCCTCAGTGTTTTACAAAACCCCTGGTCTGCCCCCAGAAGACGCAGGTACTTACCTGCTGGCAGACTGGAACCGGAGCACCCCTGTTCTCCATAGGTGCCTGTGTTTTGGGCACCTCTTTGACCTCTGCACCTGACCGGTCCTGAGCTGCTGGTGTGCTAACTTTAGGGTTGCCCTGAACCCTCAAACGGTGGGCTGCCTATGCCCAGGAACTGAGACTTGTAAGTGTCTTACTTACCTCACAATCTAACCATTACTTACCTCCTCCAGGAACTGTTGATTTTTGCACTGTGTCCACTTTTAAAGAAGCTTATTGCCATTTAACAAAAACTGTATATGTTATTGCTCTAATTCCAAGTTCCTAACTTACCTGTGTGGAGTACCTTGCATTTTATGTATTTACTTCAAATCTTGAACTTGTGGTTCTAAAAACAAATTAAGAAAATATATTTTTTCTATAAAAAAAAATATTGGCCTGCAGTTAAGTCTCTGAGTGAGTGTTTGTAAGGAAATGCCTCCTTGGCATGGTTACCCCCTGACTTTTTGCCTTTGCTGATGCTATGTTTTGAATTGAAAGTGTGCTGAAGCCTGCTAACCAGGCCCCAGCACCAGTGTTCTTTCCCTAACCTGTACTTTTGTATCCACAATTGGCACACCCTGGCATCCAGATAAGTCCCTTGTAAATGGTACCCCTGGTACCAAAGGCCCTGATGCCAAGGAAGGTCTCTAAGGGCTGCAGCATGTCTTATGCCACCCTGGAGACCCCTCACTCAGCACACACACTCTGCTTGCCAGCTTGTGTGTGCTGGTGAGAACAAAATGAGTAAGTCGACATGGCACTCCCCTCAGGGTGCCATGCCAGCCTCTCACTGCCTATGCAAGTATAGATAAGTCACCCCTCTAGCAGGCCTTACAGCCCTAAGGCAGGGTGCACTATACCATAGGTGAGGGCACCAGTGCATGAGCACTGTGCCCCTACAATGTCTAAGGTTTGGCTTAGACACTGTAAGTGCAGGGTAGCCATAAGAGTATATGGTCTGGGAGTCTGTCAAAAACGAACTCCACAGCTCCATAATGGCTACACTGAATAATGGGAAGTTTGGTACCAAACTTCTCAGCACAATAAATGCACACTGATGCCAGTGTACATTTTATTGTAAAATACACCCCAGAGGGCACCTTAGAGGTGCCCCCTGAAACCTTAACCGACTATCTGTGGTAGGCTGACTGGTTCCAGCAGCCTGCCACAACCGAGACATGTTGCTGGCCCCATGGGGAGAGTGCCTTTGTCACTCTGAGGCCAGTAACAAAGCCTGCACTGGGTGGAGATGCTAACACCTCCCCCAGGCAGGAGCTGTAACACCTGGCGGTGAGCCTCAAAGACTCACCTCTTTGTTCCAGCACCGCAGGACACTCCAGCTAGTGGAGTTGCCCGCCCCCTCCGGCCACGGCCCCCACTTTTGGCGGCAAGGCCGGAGAAAATAATAAGAAAAACAAGGAGGAGTCACTGACCAGTCAGGACAGCCCCTAAGGTGTCCTGAGCTGAAGTGACTAACTTTTAGAAATCCTCCATCTTGCAGATGGAGGATTCCCCCATCTTGCAGATGGAGGATTCCCCCAATAGGATTAGGGATGTGACTCCCTCCCCTTGGGAGGAGGCACAAAGAGGGTGTACTCACCCTCAGGGCTAGTAGCCATTGGCTACTAACCCCCCAGACCTAAACACGCCCTTAAATTTAGTTTTTAAGGGCTTCCCTGAACCTAAGAATTTAGATTCCTGAAACTACAAGAAGAAGAGGACTGCTGAGCTGAAAAACCCCTGCAGAGGAAGAACAGAAGACACCAACTGCTTTGGCCCCAGACTTACCGGCCTGTCTCCTGCCTTCCAAAGAAACCTGCTCCAGCGACGCTTCCAAGGGACCAGCGACCTCTGAATCCTCTGAGGACTGCCCTGCTTCAAGAAAGACAAGAAACTCCAGAGGACAGCGGCACTGCTCCAAAGGAACTGCAACTTTGTTACAGAGGAGCAGATTTAAAGACCCCTGCAAATCCCCGCAAGAAGCGTGAGACTTGCAACACTGCAACCGGCGACCCCGACTCGACTGGTGGAGAACCAACAACTCAGGGAGGACCCTCCGGCGACTCAGAGACCGTGAGTAACCAAAGTTGTCCCCCCTGAGCCCCGACAGCGACGCCTGCAGAGGGAATCCCGAGGCTCCCCCTGACCGCGACCGCCTGAACCTAAAGTCCCGACGGCTGGAAAAGACCCTGCACCCGCAGCCCCCAGCACCTGAAGGAACGGAACTTCTGTGCAGGAGTGACCCCCCAGGAGGCCCTCTCCCTTGCCCAGGTGGTGGCTACCCCGAGGAGCCCCCCCCCCTTGCCTGCCTGCACCGCTGAAGAGACCCCTTGCTCTCCCATTGACTCCCATTGGAAACCCGACTCCAGTTTACACACTGCACCCGGCCGCCCCCGCGCTGCTGAGGGTGAACTTTCTGTGTGGACTTGTGTCCTCCCTGGTGCCCTACAAAACCCCCCTGGTCTGCCCTCCGAAGACACGGGTACTTACCTGCTGGCAGACTGGAACCGGGCACCCCCTGCTCTCCATTGAAGCCTATGTGTTTTGGGCACCTCTTTGACCTCTGCACCTGACCGGCCCTGAGCTGCTGGTGTGGTAACTTTGGGGTTGCTCTGAACCCCCAACGGTGGGCTACCTTGGACCCAAAACTGAGACCTGTAAGTGATTTACTTACCTGTTAAAGATAACAATACTTTACTGTAGGAAGTTGGCTCTGTATGTGCTATTTCAAAGTAAGGAATAGCATGCACAGAGTCCAAGGGTTCCCCTTAGAGGTAAAATAGTGGTAAAAAGAGATAATACTAATGCTCTATTTTGTGGTAGTGTGGTCGAGCAGTAGGCTTATCCAAGGAGTAGTGTTAAGCATTTGTTGTACATACACATAGACAATAAATGAGGTACACACACTCAGAGACAAATCCAGCCAATAGGTTTTGTTATAGAAAAATATCTTCTCTTAGTTTATTTTAAGAACCACAGGTTCAAATTTAACATGTAATATCTTGTTTGAAAGGTATTGCAGGTAAGTACATTAGGAACTTTGAATCATTTCAATTGCATGTATACTTTTCAAGTTATTGACAAATAGCTATTTTAAAAGTGGACACTTAGTGCAATTTTCACAGTTCCTGGGGGAGGTAAGTTTTTGTTAGTTTTACCAGGTAAGTAAGACACTTACAGGGTTCAGTTCTTGGTCCAAGGTAGCCCACCGTTGGGGGTTCAGAGCAACCCCAAAGTCACCACACCAGCAGCTCAGGGCCGGTCAGGTGCAGAGTTCAAAGTGGTGCCCAAAACGCATAGGCTAGAATGGAGAGAAGGGGGTGCCCCGGTTCCGGTCTGCTTGCAGGTAAGTACCCGCGTCTTCGGAGGGCAGACCAGGGGGGTTTTGTAGGGCACCGGGGGGGACACAAGCCCACACAGAAATTTCACCCTCAGCAGCGCGGGGGCGGCCGGGTGCAGTGTAGAAACCAGCGTCGGGTTTGCAATGTTAGTCAATGAGAGATCAAGGGATCTCTTCAGCGCTGCAGGCAGGCAAGGGGGGGCTTCCTCGGGGAAACCTCCACTTGGGCAAGGGAGAGGGACTCCTGGGGGTCACGTCTGCAGTGAAAGTCTGGTCCTTCAGGTCCTGGGGGCTGCGGGTGCAGGGTCTTTTCCAGGCGTCGGGACTTAGGTTTCAGAGAGTCGCGGTCAGGGGAAGCCTCGGGATTCCCTCTGCAGGCGGCGCTGTGGGGGCTCAGGGGGGACAGGTTTTGGTACTCACAGTCGTAGAGTAGTCCGGGGGTCCTCCCTGAGGTGTTGGTTCTCCACCAGCCGAGTCGGGGTCGCCGGGTGCAGTGTTGCAAGTCTCACGCTTCTTGCGGGGAGATTGCAGGGGTCTTTAAAGCTGCTCCTTTGGATAAAGTTGCAGTCTTTTTGGAGCAGGTCCGCTGTCCTCGGGAGTTTCTGGTCGTCGTCGAAGCAGGGCAGTCCTCAGAGGATTCAGGAGGTCGCTGGTCCCTTTGGAAGGCGTCGCTGGAGCAGAGTTCTTTGGAAGGCAGGAGACAGGCCGGTGAGTTTCTGGAGCCAAGGCAGTTGTTGTCTTCTGGTCTTCCTCTGCAGGGGTTTTCAGCTGGGCAGTCCTTGTTGTTGCAGGAATCTAATTTTCTAGGGTTCAGGGTAGCCCTTAAATACTAAATTTAAGGGCGTGTTTAGGTCTGGGGGGTTAGTAGCCAATGGCTACTAGCCCTGAGGGTGGGTACACCCTCTTTGTGCCTCCTCCCAAGGGGAGGGGGTCACAATCCTAACCCTATTGGGGGAATCCTCCATCTGCAAGATGGAGGATTTCTAAAAGTTAGAGTCACCTCAGCTCAGGACACCTTAGGGGCTGTCCTGACTGGCCAGTGACTCCTCCTTGTTGCTTTCTTTGTTCCCTCCAGCCTTGCCGCCAAAAGTGGGGGCCGTGGCCGGAGGGGGCGGGCAACTCCACTAAGCTGGAGTGCCCTGCTGGGCTGTGACAAAGGGGTGAGCCTTTGAGGCTCACCGCCAGGTGTTACAGCTCCTGCCTGGGGGAGGTGTTAGCATCTCCACCCAATGCAGGCTTTGTTACTGGCCTCAGAGTGACAAAGGCACTCTCCCCATGGGGCCAGCAACATGTCTCTAGTGTGGCAGGCTGCTGGAACTAGTCGGCCTACACAGACAGTCGGTTAAGTTTCAGGGGGCACCTCTAAGGTGCCCTCTGGGGTGTATTTTGCAATAAAATGTACACTGGCATCAGTGTGCATTTATTGTGCTGAGAAGTTTGATACCAAACTTCCCAGTTTTCAGTGTAGCCATTATGGTGCTGTGGAGTTCGTGTTTGACAAACTCCCAGACCATATACTCTTATGGCTACCCTGCACTTACAATGTCTAAGGTTTTGTTTAGACACTGTAGGGGTACCATGCTCATGCACTGGTACCCTCACCTATGGTATAGTGCACCCTGCCTTAGGGCTGTAAGGCCTGCTAGAGGGGTGACTGACCTATACTTGCATAGGCAGTGAGAGGCTGGCATGGCACCCTGAGGGGAGTGCCATGTCGACTTACTCATTTTGTTCTCACTAGCACACACAAGCTGGCAAGCAGGGTGTCTGTGCTGAGTGAGAGGTCTCCAGGGTGGCATAAGACATGCTGCAGCCCTTCGAGACCTTCCTTGGCATCAGGGCCCTTGGTACTAGAAGTACCAGTTACAAGGGACTTATCTGGATGCCAGGGTCTGCCAATTGTGGATACAAAAGTACAGGTTAGGGAAAGAACACTGGTGCTGGGGCCTGGTTAGCAGGCATCAGCACACTTTCAATTGTAAACATAGAACTGTGAAAATTGCACTTTTAAAACAGCTTATTGTGTTTTATGTAAAAAGTATATATGCTACTGTGATTATTCAAAGTTCCTAAAGTACTTACCTGCAATACCTTTCAAATTAGATATTACATGTAGAATTTGAACCTGTGGTTCTTAAAATAAACTAAGAAAAGATATTGTTCTATAACAAAACCTATTGGCTAGATTTGTCTCGGAGTGTGTGTTCCTCATTTATTGCCTGGGTGTATGTACAGCAAATGCTTAACACTACTCCTTTGATAAGCCTACTGCTCGACCACACTCCCACAAAATAGAGCATTAGTATTATCTCTTTTTGCCACTATCTTACCTCTAAGGGGAACCCTTGGACTCTGTGCATGCTATTCCTTACTTTGAAATAGCACATACAGAACCAACTTCCTACAGTGTTCCTGGTTTATTGCCTGTGTGTGTACAACAAATGCTTAACACTATCCTCTGATAAGCCTACTGCTCGACCACACTACCACAAAATAGAGCATTAGAATTCTCTCTTTTTGCCACTATCTTACCTCTAAGGGGACCCCTTGGACTGTGCACACTACCTCTTACTTTGAGATATTATATACAGAGCCAACTTACCACAATTTGTGTTCTGTTACCTGACCTACCATATCAAAATAGATTTTAGGCCTGAACTAGCCTGCTCTGTGCCAACAAAAGAGTAACATAAGTAACTAAAGAGAAAAAGCATCCAGGTTACTCTAGGATTTAAAAAAAAGAAAAAGGCAATATCACTCTTTCCAACAGCACATGACTGGCAGTGCATAATTATGTGACTGCTTCACAAACCATTGTAAGCCATAATACACATTACAAATGCATGTAAATATTTTGAGTAGACACATGCAAAACTAACAAGTGCTGATAGTTTGACATTTCTCACCAGGTTCTTAATGCGGGCTTCAAGCTCCTTCTGTGCATCCTTCACAGCTTCCTCAGTACCAATGATGGTTATCAACTCCTGGTCTTTATCCTCTGGCATTGGAAAGATGATTCGGGCACCAGTATCATTCCTCACCTTGCGAATGCTGCTACCGCCTTTACCAATCAGAAACTTGTGGTACTCAGGCTTGGCATGGAGTTCTACTGTGTAGCTCTTAGTTTGCTATGCCACAAAGGAGTACAAGAAAATTGTTTCTTAGGGAACTTGCCACAAATTTAACATTCAGAACATCTGTGAATGCTTTGAAAGGTAATACCATAAACATGCTCAAACTGACATGGTAACAAACCCTGCTCAAGACATGCAGAATTGAAATATAACTAGTTCTTAAACTAACAACAGTCAACGATCAGCGTAAAGAGGTAAGCACTGGAATGTGCTCTTTAAATTTGCTCCAACTTTAGACAAGTTTCATTTAATTTTCAAAGTTCATTGTAACCATGTAATCAATATCACAATATGCTAGGACTGCCTACTAATTTCCCACAAAACGACTTAACATTTAACAGAAAATATCAAAACAGAACACCACACTTTCATCCAACACGAGATTTTTCATGTTGTTTGATTCCCTAAAGAAAAGAAAAAGAACTGCGAGAAAAACTGGAATCCCTGGAAAATAACTGTAGGCGGAATAATTTAAGATTTGTGAATATCCCAGAAGAAGCAGAAGGTGATAAAATCAATGAGTTTGTTATAAACCTAATTAAAAAAAAAAAAAACATCCTTTCGGAAGCCCGTATTTACATGGATCTAGAAATACAGAGTCCATCATGACCCCTTTAGGAGAAATCCCAATAGACAGACCGAGGAAGATCCTGGTTAATTTCGGCTAATATTCAGTCAAAGAGCAGATTCTTACATAAGCTCTTAAAGTTAAAGGCTTCAAGCAAGAGGATTTATCCTTTTCCATAAGATCGGATATTGCTAGGTCAACCCAAGATCAACAGTGGGAATTATGGAAGTTTATGCAGGAACTTAAGTAACTAGCTGCTGCCCCACAATTGAAGTTTCCCACTACCTTGAGAGTAATGTAGAGAAATAAAATGCCTAACATAAGGGATCCTCAAAAGGTTGCAGCATTAACTGGTAGGATAAAAAGCGGAATGCTAATTTACTCCAGAGAGGTGGGGCTCTAGGGTAGGACTGTACAACCAGTTTGGTTAAAGGGTTCCCCAGAGAGGGTTGGGGGGTAATTTAGGAGGAAAAAGATTACTAATTAGTATGAATTGGTTAAGTTTTCACAGGGTGGGGAGCATTTACGAATAAATCCATGATTATAAATTTCTCTTGGACATGAATCAACCACCATGAAGAGGAACAGGATGAAGGAGCCTGGGACTGATCTTAAGCTAAATCTATTGGAATGTAAACAGACTTAGGGTAGGCAGCAGGAGAAGGAGGTGTTTAGAACTTCTAATGCTTTCAGATAATCATTTCTTTTACAAGAAATGCATTTAAGACAGGAGGAGCGGAGGAAAGTTCTTAAGGGGCAAAGATGGATTAATCAGTTTGCCTGTACAAATTAAACCTGTAATTTGAAAGGAGTGGCTATTATTGTAAAGAATTCGGTTCAAGGTCAGCTGGTGGATGTAAAGATGGACCCCAGAGGTAGGTAGCTGACTGCAAGTATTAGACTGCAGGGGGCCGTGTATACCTTGGTGTCGTACTATGGCCCTAACACGGATGACTCAGGTCCACTTATGGAGCTTTATAACTATCTGGCAGCGACCAGGAATCTGATACTAATAGAGGGGGGGAGGGGGCGCTTTAATGTCCTGCCCTAGACAGATCCACCTCTAGACCAACAGTTAATACAATCAAAATGAGAAATTGCCTACATATACAATGAAGAATATAGGTTTGATAGATCCCTGGTGCACTAAAAGCAGGACAGGCTAAGGAGTTTACCTTTCGAAACCAAAAATACGGACACCCTTCCAGGACGGATTTTTTTTCACAGACGTTAGGTTTTGAAATCGACTAGGAAGAGTCACCCACCAGCCAAGCCATCTCTAGGATCACTCTACGATACAAGTCAAATTACCATTGGCTGGCTCTCCTGTATTCACTAGACGGACCCTGGACAGGTCACTTTGGGAGAGAAAGATTAAAGGCTGCTAAAAGGAATACCAAGGAATTCTTTGAGTAAAATGAGGGTTTGACCCCAATAAATATGGTCGTGGAAAACATACAAGGCCTTTATTTGGGGGAAGCTGATTAGTTACGCAGCATTTAGAACAAAGAGGAGTAGAAGCACAGTGGAGAAGCTTGAAGGAAAAATTAGTGAACTACAGGGTCTTATTGATGTGCAACAACCCTACAGGTCAAGCGGTTGTAGAGAACCATATTAGGGAAGGTTAAAGCTCACTTGAGGTATTCCTAAACGCAATAGAGAGTAAGAAATGGGAAGCCAGTACATTTGCGCATTTTGAGTACGGCGAGGGCTGTGGGAGGGTATTAGCATGGAAGGCCAGGACAGAGAGCACTAGAAATGTGATTAAAAAAATAATGACTGATGAGACTGGTGATAACTGCCTAGAAGACCAAGCTACTGAGAGGGCCTTTGTTAGCTTCTTTATGATCTTTACAGAGGATATATCTGCTTCAGAGAAGGAAATTGATAAATGGCTGAGGGAAGATAACCTTGTAGGAGGCTGGCCTGGCTTATAGTGGGTACCTTGTGCTACTTACACCTTGTGCCAGGTCCAGTTATCCCTTATTAGTAGAATAGAGGTGTTTCTAGCAGCTAAGGCTGTTAGAGGTAGCTATGGCAAAGCAGCTTAGGCTGAATTAGGAGACATGCAAAGCTCCTACTATACCACTTATATCATATAGCACAGTATCATAAGAAAACACAATACTCAGAGTTACTAAAAAATAAAAGTACTTTATTTTAGTGACAATATGCCAAAAGTATCTCAGAGGATACCCTCACTTAGGAGGTAAGTAATACAAAAATTATATGTACACAAAGCAAAAACAGGTAAGTAACTGTAAGAAGTAGTGCAAACAATGTAGAATCACAATAGGATGCAATAGGCAAACCTAGGTCTAGGGGCAACACAAACCATATACTCCAACAGTGGAATGCGAATCACGAATGGACACCAGGCCTATGGGAGATTGTAGAGGGTCGCTGGGACTGAGAAAACAGTAAGGGTTTCCAAAATACCTCACCCCAAGACCCTGAAAAGTAGGAGTAAAGTTATCCTACTACCCTCTGAAAGACAATATAGTCGAGATAGGGGTTTCTGCAAGAACCACAACTGCTACCAAAGACTTGAAGACGGATTCCTGGACCTGAGGACCTGTAAAAGAAGGGGACCTAGTCCAAGAGTCACGCAAGTGTCTGGGGGGGGGGGGGGGGTTGGGGGGGGGCTAGGAGCCCACTAAACCCCGGTGCAAGAGGGCTGCCTCCGGATGGAAGAAGCCGAAGATTCTGCAACAACGGAAGGTGCCAGGAACTACCCCTTTGGAGAAGATGTCCCACGTAGTGCTGGAGGTTGCAGAAGTGTTTCCACGCAGAAATACCGCAAACAAGCCTTGCTAGCTGCAAGAGTCGGGGTTGATGATTTTGGGTGCTGCTGGGGTCCAGGAAGGACCAGGATGTCGCCTCTTGGAGGAGGAGACCGAGGGGGCGCTCAGCAACTCAGAGAGCCCCCACAGAAGCAGGCATCACCCGCAGAAGTACCGGAACAGGCACTTAGAAGACCTGAGGTCAGCGGTCGACTCAGTCACAAAGGAGGGTCCCACGACGTCGGAGTCCAACTCAGCGAGTTGGGCAATGCAGGACAGAGTGCTGGGGACCCAGGCTAGGCTGTGCACAAAGGAATCCTTGGAAAAGTGCACAGAAGCTGGAGCAGCTGCAGATCACGCAGTACACAGGTTTGCTGTGTACTGTACATTGCAACTACTATCTCTTCTGTCCTTAATGACTATTGACGCCGCAAAGATGTTTGATACGAGTGAGCTGGCCTTTCTTGCAGGCAATAATCAAGAAGAATAATCTAGGAGATAACTCCCTTAAAGCTATTAAGGCAATCTATAAATCACCTACAGCTAGGATTCTCGTCAATGGTAACCTCTCGCAGCACTTTCAAATAGGAAGAGGAACACGAACACAACGGAGATGTCAACTTTCACCACTCATCTAACATATATATTGAACCACTACCCTTTAAGCATTAAAACTGGGTTCAGAAGGAAGCCCTTTATGCAGATAACATGCTGATCTATACACAAGACTTCCAAAGGTCCTTTCCAGCAACCTTAGAAAGATTTTGGGAAAATCTCCTGTTACCTAGTCAACCCTGAAATATCAGAGATGATGACTTGGAATGGATTACAGGATAACCCACTAGAGACCACATTTTATATCTAGGGGTGAAGGTGATGAAGAAATTGGGGGATATGGCCCAGGTAAACTTTAAAGCTTTGTGATGGGAATGAAGAGGCTTCTTCAGCAATGGCCACATCTGCAACTTACTATTTTAGGAAAAACAAATTTAATAAAAATGCTGCTCTTGCCCAAATGTACTTTCATCTACAATGCTTTGCCCCTACATTTTAAAGATGGCTGGCTGCAAAAACTTCAGGGGAAAATAATCAGTTTTGTCTGGTCACATAAAAAAAAAAACAGAGGAAAAAGAAGCTAGACAGGGGAATTGCACTTCCAGTAATACTGTTGGGCTTTCAATTGGAAAACAGACTACTACTGTCTAAGGATTACAAGTCCCCCCCCCTCTCTCTCTACAGGCAATAACAGAAGACTTCCCGGAGCAGGGTTTTTCATTCCTTTATAAATTTAGACATAAAAAGTTTTACAAAAAAGTAAGGTTAAAAGTTCTTTATGCAGCCTGTAGGATATGGTTTCAAGTGAGAAGGCGGCTAGGAATTCCATACTACAGTAAGATGGTGCTAATTTGGAATTCTCCTGGCACTCCCGTATGTCTGCAGGACGCTGGCAATTCCATTAATAGATGCAGGATTTAAATGATGGGGACAATTAGCCATGGGGAGCTTTGCGATTTCCTGGGACTCTTTATCCAGCAGGACTAATGCAAGATTATCCAGGTTCAAATACCTACAAATTAAAAGTTGACAAGAACAATCTGAGGTTGGGCTCATTACAGACTGGGAAAATGAAATAATTGATGCACAGAAATTAGAGGAGGGATCAAGATGGTACTCTGCACTAGTTCAAGCAAAAGATGCCTCTCTCACTACCGGAAGGTGTTTCGCAACCAAACCTGCCGGCCCTCAACCTTTCACATCTGAGGCAAGTATTAATGGGTACACTTTGGTCTGTTGTGAAGTCTGCACCCCTCAGAAGGAAACATTTGTTTACCGTATACAAGGCCTTCTGGACTCCTAAAAAATTGGCTAAGATAGAAGCCCAGAGGAAGAGCTCCTGCTCCAAGTGTGACCTGGAAGATGCGGACGATGTACATCTTTGGTGGCAGTGCCCAGAAAACCAAACATTATGCCATAAAGAGGGTAAGACGGTTTCAGCCATAATGAATAGACGACTAGAGTTAATCCTATCAATGGTTATGTTTGGTCTGCATGAGGAGTCTGGGATGAGTCAACATGATGAGGTAGGGAAGCTTAATGCACATCTTATTTTTTATATGGTGTTAATAGCGCACAGGGAAATCTGCATTAAATGGCTATCTAAATCTCCCCCTACCCATGTGGGCTGGCTATTGTCTGCTAAGAGACTAGCCAACCTAGACTGCAGTAATGGTCCAGAGAAATGCCTTGGAATGTGGGAACCCTC
This sequence comes from Pleurodeles waltl, assembly GCF_031143425.1. Classification (NCBI taxonomy): domain Eukaryota; kingdom Metazoa; phylum Chordata; class Amphibia; order Caudata; family Salamandridae; genus Pleurodeles; species Pleurodeles waltl. The sequence goes on along the minus strand of NC_090450.1, from coordinate 345,100,460 downwards.
GTTATCCTTTTATTCACTCAGTTTTCCTGTTTCTAGCCTGGGGGATACTTCATTCTGCTTCAACAATTGAGTAGGCGAGAGTCCAATGATTAAGAAACGAGGCACAACAAGGAGGAAGTGAGGGTAAGCTACTGCTTCTCCTCATCCCCCCTCGCTCCTTCTCTTGTGTTGGTGGAGGCCAGTTCTCAGGTGCTAGCCTCCAGGTTGGAGTTTAAACCAGAGTCTGGGCTCAAACCCGATATCTTCTGTCTTGTTATAAATGAGGACTTAAACAATTTTTATTTAAAAAAATAAACCCTGAGGGCTAGGATCAACCAGTTGCATTTATAAGCAGAAGCCTGACCCCCAGAGAGAAGTGTTGGTCAGCTATAGAAAGGGAGGCCTTTGCTATGGTCTGGGCCTCAAACAGGAGGCCATACCTTTTTGGCACTCACTTCCTTGTTCAAACAGACCACAAGCCCCTTCTATTGCTGAAGCAGATGAAGGGAGAAAACCTCAAATTGTCGACAGGACATATAGGACATATCCCTACAGGAATGGACTATACAGTGAACGTAGACCTGGAAGTAACCACTCTAATAAAGATGGACTCTCCAGATATTTCCACTTAGACAGTGAAGACTCATCTGTGGAAGGCTAGCCTTCTTGTCGTTTGGGAGGGGGGTTGTGTAGGAAAGTACCCTCTTTCTTTGCATGGTTACCCCATTTTCTGCCTGTTGTCAGTATGTTTGACTGTCTACTGGGTTCCTGCTAACCAAGACCCTAGTGGTTTTGCTCTCTCTCCTCTAAATTGTTCACTTATCTTCCCACAATTGGCATACTGTTCCCCCAATGTAGGTTCCTAGTATATGGTACCTAGGTACCCAGGGCATTGGGGTTCCAGGGGATCCCTATGGGCTGCAGCAGTTATTTTGCCACCCATAGGGAGCCCATGCAAAGGGTTCTGCAGGCCTGGCATTGCAACCGGAGTAAAAAGGGTGCATGCACCCGTTTTCACTACAGGTTACTACACCAGGTCGCTATAAGGCACGCCTATGGGCAGCCCTCTCAGCCCAAAGGGAAATGTGCAGGTACCTGTGTGTGAGGGCACCGATGCATTTCTCCTAGACTTTGAGTGCGGGAACGCCATTTTATGCATGTACTGGACATAGGTCACTACTTATGTCCAGCTACATAATGGGAACTCCGAACCTGGGCATGTTTGGTATCAAACATGTCGGAATCATACCCCAATACTGTTGAATGTATTGGAATGAAAATGTCACTTACCCAGTGTACATCTGTTCGTGGCATTAGTCGCTGCAGATTCACATGCTGTGCATAGTCCGCCGTCTGGTGTTGGGTCGGAGTGTTACAAGTTTTTCTTCGAAGAAGTCTTTTCGAGTCACGAGACCGAGGGACTCCTCCTCCTGGTTTCCATTGCGCATGGGCGTCGACTCCATCTTCGATTGTTTTCCCCGCAGAGGGTGAGGTAGGAGTTGTGTATGTTAGTAATAGTGCCCATGCAATGGAATGAGTAAGTATGTACAAAATAAAGTTTAAGTAATATATTTACAAATGTACAAATGTTGAAGATTACTTCCAAACGGCTACAGGCTCCCGGGGAGGCGGGTGGGCACATGTGAATCTGCAGCGACTAATGCCACGAACAGATGTACACTGGGTAAGTGACATTTTCAGTTCGGTGGCATGTGTAGCTGCAGATACACATGCTGTGCATAGACTAGTAAGCAGTTATCTCCCCAAAAGCGGTGGCTCAGCCTGTAGGAGTGGAAGTAGTTTGAAATAAAGTTCTTAGTACGGCTTGACCTACTGTGGCTTGTTGTGCGGATAGCACGTCTACACAGTAGTGCTTAGTGAATGTGTGAGGCGTAGACCATGTGGCTGCCTTACATATTTCGCTCATTGGAATATTTCCTAGGAAGGCCATGGTAGCGCCTTTCTTTCTGGTGGAGTGTGCCTTTGGTGTAATGGGCAGCTCTCTTTTTGCTTTAAGGTAGCAGGTTTGGATACACTTAACTATCCATCTGGCTATACCCTGCTTTGATATTGGGTTTCCTGTATGAGGTTTTTGAAATGCAATAAACAGTTGTTTTGTTTTCCTAGTTAGTTTTGTTCTGTCAATGTAGTACATTAGTGCTCTTCTGATGTCTAATGTATGTAGTGCCCTTTCAGCTACTGAGTCTGGCTGTGGAAAGAACACTGGTAGTTCTACTGTTTGATTTAAGTGGAACGGTGAAATAACTTTTGGTAAAAATTTAGGATTGGTTCTTAGAACTACCTTATTTTTGTGTATTTGAATAAAAGGTTCCTGTATAGTAAACGCTTGAATTTCGCTTACTCTTCTTAGAGATGTAATGGCAATGAGAAATGCAACCTTCCAGGTTAAGAATTGCATCCCGCAAGAATGCATGGGTTCGAAAGGTGGACCCATGAGTCTTGTTAAGACGATGTTGAGGTTCCATGAAGGAACCGGTGGTGTTCTTGGTGGTATAATTCTTTTTAGGCCTTCCATATACGCTTTAATGACAGGTATCCTAAATAGTGAAGTTGAATGGGTAATCTGCAGGTATGCAGAAATTGCTGCGAGGTGTATCTTTATGGAAGAGAAGGCCAGATTTGACTTCTGCAAATGTAGTAAGTATCCTACTACATCCTTTGGAGATGCATGTAATGGTTGAACTGGATTACTATGGCAGTAGCAAACAAATATTTTCCATTTACTTGCATAGCAGTGTCTAGTGGATGGCCTTCTAGCCTGTTTTATGGCCTCCATACATTCTTGGGTGAGGTTTAAATGTCCGAATTCTAGGATTTCAGGAGCCAGATTGCTAGATTCAGCGATGCTGGGTTTGGATGCCTGATCTGTTGTTTGTGTTGTGTTAGCAGATCTGGCCTGTTGGGTAGCTTGACATGGGGTACTACTGGCAGGTCTAGTAGTGTTGTGTACCAGGGTTGTCTTGCCCATGTTGGTGCTATTAGTATGAGTTTGAGTTTGTTTTGACTCAATTTGTTTACTAGATATGGAAGGAGAGGGAGAGGGGGAAAAGCGTATGCAAATATCCCTGACCAATTCATCCATAGAGCATTGCCTTGAGACTGCCTGTGTGGGTACCTGGATGCGAAGTTTTGGCATTTTGCGTTCTCCTTTGTTGCAAATAGGTCTATTTGAGGTGTTCCCCAAATGTGGAAGTAAGTGTTTAGAATTTGGGGGTGAATCTCCCATTCGTGGACTTGTTGGTGATCTCGAGAGAGTTTGTCTGCTAGTTGATTCTGTATCCCTGGAATAAACTGTGCTATTAGGCGAATGTGGTTGTGAATCGCCCATTGCCATATCTTTTGTGCCAGGAGGCACAGCTGTGTCGAGTGTGTTCCCCCCTGTTTTTTTTAGATAATACATTGTTGTCATGTTGTCTGTTTTGACAAGAATGTATTTGTGGGTTATGATGGGTTGAAATGCTCTCAACGCTAGGAATACTGCTAACAATTCGAGGTGATTTATATGCAACTTCGTTTGATGTACGTCCCATTGTCCTTGGATGCTGTGTTGATTGAGGTGTGCTCCCCACCCTGTCATGGAAGCATCCGTTATCACGTATTGTGGCACTGGGTCTTGGAAAGGCCGCCCTTTGTTTAAATTTATACTGTTCCACCATAGAAGCGAGATGTATGTTTGGCGGTCTATCAACACCAGATCTAGAAGGTGACCCTTTGCCTGTGACCATTGCGATGCTAGGCACTGTTGTAAGGGCCTCATGTGCAGTATTGCGTTTGGGACAATGGCTATGCATGAAGACATCATGCCTAGCAGTTTCAGTATTATTTTGACTTGTACTCTTTGTTTTGGATACAAGGTTTGTATTACATTGTGAAATGTTTGTACTCTTTGTGGACTTGGAGTAGCAATCCCTTTGCTGTGTTGATTGTTGCTCCTAAGTATTGCTGTGTTTGACACGCCTGCAGGTGTGACTTTGCGTAGTTGATTGAGAAACCTAGGTTGTGTAGGGTTTCTATGACATATTTTGTGTGTTGTGAACACCGTTTTAGCGTATTGGTTTTGATTACCCAATCGTCTAGGTATGGGAACACATGTATTTGCTGCCTTCTGATATTTGCAGCATCTACTGCCAGGCATTTTGTAAAGACTCTTGGCGCAGTTGTTATTCCGAATGGCAACACTTTGAACTGGTAATGTATGCCTTTGAATACGAACCTTAGGTATTTCCTGTGCGAAGGATGTATCGGTATATGGAAATACGCATCTTTTAGATCTAATGTCATGTAGTCTTGCTGTTTGAGCAGTGGGATTACGTCTTGTAATGTGACCATGTGAAAGTGGTCTGATTTGATGTAGGTGTTTAGTGTTCTGAGATCTAGTATTAGTCTCAGAGTTTTGTCTTTTTTTGGTATTAGAAAGTACAGTGAGTAAACTCCTGTGTTCTTTTGATGACGTGGTACCAGTTCTATTGCGTCCTTTTGCAGCAATGCCTGAACTTCTAGTCCTAGAAGGTCTATATGCTGTTTTGACATAGTGTGTTTTCGGTGGGACGTTTGGAGGGAGTTGGGAGAAATTCTATGCAATAGCCATGTTGGATAATTGCTAAGACCCACGTGTCTGTTATTTCCTCCCAAGATGTGTAGAACTGGCTTAGTCGTCCCCCCACTGGTGTTGTGTGAAGGGGTTGTGTGAGTCACTGTTTATTTTGAGGGGTTTTGGGACCTTGAAATTTTCCCAGGTTTCTTGGGAATTGGCCCCCTCTGTATTGTCCCCGAAAACCTCCCCTTTGATATTGTCCCTGGTAGGTTGGTGGTCTTGTTTGTGAGGTGCTGGTTTCTGTGGGTTGCCCTCGAAACCCTCCCCGAAAGGTTGTTTTACGAAATGTGCCAAATGTGCCTCTGCCCTGCGGGGAGTAGAGTGCGCCCATGGCTTTGGCTGTATTGGTGTCCTTTTTTAATTTTTCAATTGCAGTGTCGACCTCCGGCCCAAACAATTGCTGTTCATTAAACGGCATATTGAGCATGTATTTCGGGTTTAAACCCAGATGTGCGCAGCCATGCGTGCCTCCTTATGGTGACTGGAGTATTTATAGTTCTTGCAGCTGTATCCGCTGCATCCATGGAAGACCGTGTCTGGTTGTTCGAGATACTTTGTCCCTCTTCTACCACCTGTTGCGCTCGTTTCTGGAACTCTTTGGGGAGGTGTTCGATGAGATGTTGCATCTCATCCCAATGAGCCCTGTCGTATCTTGCCAGGAGTGCTTGCGAGTTGGCGATGCGCCACTGATTTGCCGCTTGTGCTGCAACCCTTTTTCCCGCTGCATCAAATTTGCGGCTCTCCTTGTCCGGAGGTGGTGCGTCGCCTGATGTATGCGAGTTGGCTCTTTTACGAGCTGCCCCCACAACTACTGAGTCTGGTGTCAGTTGTGATGTAAGAAAGACCGGGTCTGTGGGCGGAGCCTTGTATTTTTTCTCCACCCTTGGAGTTATGGCTCTGCTTTTAACTGGCTCTTGAAATATTTGTTTCGAGTGCCTTAGCATTCCTGGAAGCATGGGAAGGCTTTGATAATGGCTATGGGTGGAGGACAGGGTGTTAAAGAGGAAGTCATCCTCAATAGGCTCCGAATGTAGCGAGACATTATGGAATTCGGCTGCCCTAGCTACCACCTGTGCATATGATGTACTGTCCTCAGGTGGTGACGGTTTAGTTGGGTACGACTCTGGGCTATTGTCCGATACTGGAGCGTCGTAGAGGTCCCATGCATCCTGATCATCCTGGCTCATTGTGGTATGAGCTGGTGAGTGTGTTAATGGTGGAGTTTGTGCCGGTGATGCATGAGTTGATGGTGGTGGAGAGGGTGGTGGAGTTACCTTCTTTACCACTTTCGCTTGTGGCTGCTTGTCTCCTTGCTGGAAGTCAAGTTTCCTTTTCCTTTTAATTGGGGGAAGAGTGCCAATCTTCCCAGTATCCTTTTGAATAAAGATCCGCTTTTGCGTGTGATCAGGCTGCGTTGGCTGTAATTCCTCCTCAAATCTGTGTTTTTTTAGTTGAGAGGACAGTCCATGTTCCTCCGAGTAGGAACCAGTTTTCGGTTCGGTAGCCGGGCGTTTCGGCACCGAAACCGCGTCCTTTGATTTTTTCGGCTCCGACAAGATCTTTTGTTTTTTCGGCGTCGTGCCCTCTCGGTGCCGACCAACTTTGGAGCCGCTGTGTCGGTGCCGAACTTTGTCTGCGTCACTCTCTCGGTCCCGAGAGTGCTGCGTGCCTGTATCTCGACCGGAGTCTGATGACTTCGACAGCAGCTCGCCCTTTTTCGGTGCCGTTGGACGGTCACCTACTTTCTGGGTTAAGCCATGGCCTGTTGGCGGTGGCGTCCCCTGGGCTTTGTCAGTCTTTTCGTGTGATGTCTGTTTTGACGTCTTACTCACGGTTGGTTGTTCTTCGACGTCGAATTCTTCGGAATCCGACTCGTGGATGGAGAAAGATTCTTCTTCCTCCTCCTCGAACCGTTGTTGTCCTGTCGGCGTGGATGCCATCTGCAACCTCCTGGCTCTTCGGTCTCTGAGCGTTTTCCTCTACCGAAACGCGCGACAGGCTTCGCACGTATCCTCCTTGTGCTCGGGGGACAGGCACAAGTTACAGACCAAATGTTGATCCGTATAAGGATGCTCATTATGGCATTTAGGACAGAATCGGAACGGGGTCCGTTCCATCAGTCTCGATGTTGCACGCGGTCGGGCCGACCAGGCCCCGACGGATGCTCGAAATTACCCCGAAGGGCTCCCGAAGCTCTTCAAGATTCGGTGTCGATTGGTTCTAACTACCCCGATACCGAACGAAACAATACAGACGTAGTTTCCGAGATTCTGACTAACTTTCCGACCCGAAACACGGAGCGAAAAGGAACACGTCCGAACCCGACGGCGGAAAGAAAACAATCTAAGATGGAGTCGACGCCCATGCGCAATGGAACCGAGGTGGGAGGAGTCCCTCGGTCTCGTGGCTCGAAAAGACTTCTTCGAAGAAAAACAACTTGTAACACTCCGAGCCCAACACCAGACGGCGGACTATGCACAGCATGTGTATCTGCAGCTACACATGCCACCGAACATAAAGTTCCTTTATTTTCGTAACACTGAGTGTTTTCTTTTATGTGTGTAAGTGCTATGTCACTAAAGTGGTATTGCATGAGCTTTGCAGGTCTACTAAATAAGCATTGGCTGCTCATCCACAGCTACCTCTAGAGAGCCTGGCTTTTAGATACTGCCTACACTTCAGTAAAAGGAGATACCTGGAATAAGGTGTAGGTACCATAGGTACCCACCACAAACCAGACCAGATTCCTACAACAATTCTCAAAAAACTGGGGAGGAGAGACTGAAAGTTGTGAACACAAGTCAGGAAAGGGTATAAAATACCTCATTCGGCATTCAGTATAGCTCCTAGATATGGCAGTATCTGGAGAGGTTGAAGGTGGGATTTGAGGAAGTTGAGGGTGAAACTGAGATTGTGCAGAATGGCCACTGTCATTTGAGTGTTGTCACTGTGATAACATGTTGGCTTTGATGAGCCAGTCTAGATAGGTAATATGTGCACATTGTCTTCTGAGGTATGCCGCTACTACTGCTGCTAAGCACCTTGTGACGACCCTGGGAGCTGTGGTGACTCCGAAAGGTAGAACCTTGAATTGATAGTGTTTTCCTGCAATTATAAATATGGGGTATTTGCAGAGTGCAGGGTGAATGGGGATATGGAAGTAGGTGTCCTTGAGATCTAGAGCGGTATTAAAGATGCCATTTTGCAGAAGTAGGATAATGTTTTGAAGAGTGACCATGTGAAAGTTTGGATAGAATATGATGGTTTAAGGTGTCACGTTTACTTTCATTATTCAAATAAGACTACTAGATTGTGAGCTGCAGAATCGCCTGAGGTGTGGGAGACTGAGTCTGACCCACTAGAGGTGGCACTGTTGCCCCAATCCATGTTGTGCTCCGGCTAACTAGCAGTGCCTCATCTCTACTTGAGAGCAGGGATGATTGGGCAGCCGACAGATGACAGAGGCAGTATATGTTTCAATAAGGTTTTAATGAAGCAAATGCATCTTAGATAACAAAGCATGTCCTGTAATAACCAGGACGATACACCATGACAACTTGAATTGTGACAAGGAGAGTGAAGCATAGAAACAACACTACCATATGGTCACTAGAGTCTCCACAATTGGCACAACCCTGGCACACAGTTAAGTCTCCTATAAAAGGTACCCATGGTACCAAGGGCCCTGTGGCCAGGGAACCCTTGGACTCTGTGCATGCTATTCCTTACTTTGAAATAGCACATACAGAGCCAACTTCCTACAAGGGGTGACTTATCTATACTGCATAGGCAGTTTGAGGTTGGCATGGCACCCTGAGGGGAGTGCCATGTCGACTTACTTGTTTTGTCCTTACCAGCACACACAAGCTGGCAAGCAGTGTGTATGTGCTGAGTGAGGGGTCCCCAGGGTGGCATAAGACATGCTGCAGCACTTAGAGACCTTTCCTGGCATCAGGGCCCTTGGTACCAGGGGTACCAGTTACAAGGGACTTACCTGGATGCCAGGGTGTGCCAATTGTGGAAACAAAAGTACAGGGTAGGGAAAGAACACTGGTGCTGGGGCCTGGTTAGCAGGCCTCAGCACACTTTCAAATCAAAACTTGGCATCAGCAAAGGAAAAAAGTCAGGGGGTAACCATGCCAAGGAGGCATTTCCTTACAAACTGCCTTGCAGCTTGTGTATGCTGGTGAAGAGAAAAAGAAAGTTAACATGGCACAGCTCTCAGGGTGCGATGCACACAAATCACTGCCTGTGGCATAGGTAAGTCGCCCCTCTAGCAGGCCTTACAGCCCTAAGGCAGGGTGCACTATACCACAGGTGAAGGCATACCTGCATGAGCATTATGCCCCTGCAGGGTCTGAATCCATTCTTAGATATTATAAGTGCAGCGTATCCACACTGAGTATATGGTCTGGGGGTTTGTCAATACGAACTCCATAGCATCATAATGGCTTCACACAATACTGGGAAGTTTTGTATCAAACTTTGCAGCACAATAAACCCATGCCAGTGTGGGATTTACTGAAAAATGCACACAGAGGGCATCTTAGAAATGCCCCCTGTATGTTAATCAAACTACTAGTGTAGGACTGACAGGTCTATGCCAACCTGTCATTTTCAGACATGTTTCTGACCACAGGGGGTGAGTGCTTTTGTGCACTCTGTTCAGAATCAAAGCCTGTCCTGAGCAGAGGGGTTTCACACCTCCACCCTACACGAAGTGTAACAACTGGCGGTGAGCCTCAAAGGCTCAAGCCTCGGAATACAGTGCCCCAGGGCACTCCAGCTAGTGGAGATGCCCGCCCCCCCCTGGATAAAGCCCCACTGTTGGCAGCAAGTTCAGCTGGAAAATTAGAGAAAACAGGGAAGAGTGAGCACCCCAGCCAGGACCACGACTAAGGTGTCCAGATCTGAGGTGACCCCCTCCTTGCAGAATCCTCCATCTTGGTTTGGATGACAGAGACCAATAGGATTAGGTTTGTGCCCCTCCCCAAAGGGAGTGGGCACAAGAAGAGTGTAGCCACCCTCAGGTAAAGTAGCCATTGGCTAACTGCCCTCTGATTCCAAAAACGCACCTAAATCTAGGATTTAAGGGCCGACCTGAACCCAGCTCACCAGATTCCTGGCGACCTGACAAGGACTGCTTAGCTGAAACCCCAAGCAGAAAAGAAGGAAGACGACAACTGATTTGGCCCCAGCCCAACCGGCCTGTCTCATGCTTCAAAGAATCTGCAAAAATAAACTGACTTGTCCAGCGGGACCAGCAACATCTGCCCAACTCCAGAGGACTGCTCTGCACCCAAAAGGACCGAGAACTCCAGAGGACAGCGGCTCTAAGAAAAACAACCAAGGACTCCCACCTCACTCCAAATGCATGAGTCCTGACCCCGGTGCACCAGACACCCACAGCCAGGGTCCAGGTTGCCCATCCAGACGATTTTGTGCAACTGCCCACCCTGGCTTGACCTCTCCACCCCTCCATGACAAGGCCTGCAGAAGGAATCCTGAGGACCCCTTGACCATGAAACTAGGACAAAGATGTCTGATGCCTAAAAACACACTGCACCTGCAGCCCCCAGGCCTTGGAGAAACAGACCCCTGGTGCCTCTACGTTCAGCAGGTGGCCCTCCTCCCTGTCCGAATACTTCTGTGCCTGAGACAACCCCCTGGACCTCACCTGCAGCCTTGGAGTGACCCCCCCCCCCCCCCCCACCCCCTACCCCTGGGGTTTTCTCATAGACCAGTGATGGAAACCCAACATACTGTTTGTCCTGTCTGCACCCTGCACCCAGCCTCCCCTGTGCCACTGAGGGTGTGTGTTTGGTGCCTACTTGCAGTCCCTCCAGTGCTCCTTCAAACAACCCTGGTCAGACCTCCAAGCCGCAGGTACTTACCTGCAGGCAGGCCTGATTCCAAGTACCCCCTGTCTCCATAGGACCCCACGTTAAACTTGCTCAACTTTGACCTCTGCACCCAGCCGGTTGCTGGTGGTGGAAGTTAAGGGTTAGCTTGAAGTCCAACCGGTGGACTTCCTAAAACTCAGAGACTGAAACTGTAAGTGTTGTACTTACCTGTAAAACTATCTAACATTTCTTTCCCCCCCAGGAACTGTTTCTGAAAATTGCACTGTGTCCATTTTTTAAACAGATTGCCAGTAATTCAAAAACGATTACTTATCTATTTCAAACAAAGTACTGTTAATACCTGTGTGAAACACGAAACTTTTAAGGTACTTACCTGTAACTTGAATCTTGTGGTTAAAAAAATAAATTATGAAAATATTTTATATAAAAATCATTGGTCTGGAGTTATGTTAATGAGTGTGTGCTTCTTCTAGTGTGTGTGTGTGTGTACAAGTGCTTGTGCATCTAGTGTGTGTGTGTACACGTGCTTGTGCTTCTAGTGTGTGTGTGTACACGTGCTTGTGCTTCTAGTGTGTGTGTACGTGTGTGTACGTGTGTGTACGTGTGTGTGTGTGTGTGTGTGTGTGTGTGTGCGCGTATACAACAAATGCTTAACACTACCCTCTGATAAGCCTGACTGCTCGACCACACTACCAGAAAAGAGAGCATTAGTATTATCTATTTTAGCCTCTGGGGAACCCCTGGACTCAGTGCACACCATTTCTCACTTTGATATAGTATATACAGAGCCAGCTTCCTACAAAAAGCACAATCAAAGACAAAACCATTGATGCAAAGAAAGACTGAGCAAAGAGACATCTTAACCCAGCAGCTTAGAAAAAAAATCTAACAAAGGAGTCCATGCCCTTGCACACTATCACCGAGAGGAAGTCACTTGATCCCATGACTCGAAAATGCTTCTTCAAAGAATAACTAGCAACACTTCTAACCCAACACTAGATAGCAGGAGCATACAGCGCATGTGCAACCACACATGCCATCGAACATTATGCTTCAATAATGAGTCTTTGAAAAGGTGCACCAAGATTTATCCAGTTTAGGTGGGTAAGACTCACCTTCTCTTCAGCCAATTGCATAAGTTGTTTCTTCGCCTTATCCACTTCTTCAGCAGAGCCACGGATGGTTACTGTGTCGCTACCAGACCCTTCAGTGGGGAAGTGAATGTGCACTCCACCACACTCCTCCATAATAGAGCGAATAAAGCGTCCTTTGGCTCCGATAAGCGAGTTGTGTAGTTTGGAAGGGATGGAGACTTCCATCTCAGAGATGTTTGCCTGGAAGAAACAAAATAATAAAGGACAGAGCCTGGAGAAAAGGAAACCACTTAAGTTAATCATGCATTCTAACAAAGCTAAACCCTGAAAGGTTCAAAGAAGGGACGATTTAGAAGTGGGTTTATGTTATTTTAAGTGATGAACATTTTTGATAAAAAAAATAAATGAAATCTAACCCTTAACAGGCCAGAGAGACCAGCACCCTGTGGCTGCCCAATGTGAAATGTCAGCCAACAAGAGGATCTCCCATATTAAAATGTTATTCAGATTCTTCAAAACTTTCACGGGCAAAGGGTCATTATTCTGACCAATTCTTACTGCTTAGGTGCGATATAAACCGGGACCAGACCCAATGCTGCATCAACTCAGTGCAATGGGTGAAAGTAACAAATACGGGAACGACTTTACCATCCAACCTGCCATCACCCATCTCCCTCTGGCCACAAAGTATACAGGTTTTTGATAGCACAAGAAGAAAAGAATACATATAAACTAGTATGTATTAAATGGACAGATCAGATCCACACAGAAGCCACTAATGTGTACAGCAAATATCTTATGGTCTACATGGAGCTCACCAGCCCACCCACTTAACCTTGAAGTAACGTTCCCACTCCACACAAAAAACACATCAGATATTAAGAGAAGGAAATCCAGAAATATGGGCACTCAGACTTCAACACACTGAGTAGAGGCTGTGGGATGTCTGCCCTCCAGGGTGCAAGTGAAAAGACAAGGGCCACTGCACTCTAATTACGATTAAAAAAAAAGTTGCCTCGTATGCTGGGTCAAGGGAGCAGTAAGTAGCCTAGTTAAGAGGACAAAACCTAGGCATCCCATCAGCATTGAGGCATAGTTCTCAAGTCAATATTAACAAAACACAAGAAACACCTCTACTGTGCTTACATAACTGTCGAGCTCTTGACATTTCAGTATTCCTAAAATGACCTATATACAGACATCTCATAGCTGAATTCATGCATTATGACTAGACGTGTCCCAAAGAAGTCATGTTCATGAAGCAAATTCTACAGGACACTATCAGGATTATCCAAAAACAATGGACAGTGTAAAACAATCAAGGTGAGGGTGGCACACCTCCACAAAGTCATGTGAGGCATTATATTTGTTTCCCTTTTTATAATTCTTTTTTATTGATTTTAAAGGCACAACACTGCATACAGTGTAGTCGGATTAAATCAGATATGCAGTAGAGCTCCCCCCTCCATATGCCCCCACTCTCTCATGCAGACTAGTTCTCGATCTTTCACCCTGGTGATGCCCCCCTCTTACCCCATCCAAGTGAGATTATACTTTACCTCTGCCGGATCCTGCAGTCCATCAATCCCATATTATGCTCCCCACAGTCCCCGCACTTTCACATTGTAAGGAAATGCCTCCTTGGCATGGTTGCCCCCTGACTTTTTGCCTTTGCTGATGCTATGTTTACAATTGAAAGTGTGCTGAGGCCTGCTAACCAGGCCCCAGCACCAGTGTTCTTTCCCTAACCTGTACTTTTGTATCCACAATTGGCAGACCCTGGCATCCAGATAAGTCCCTTGTAACTGGTACTTCTAGTACCAAGGGCCCTGATGCCAAGGAAGGTCTCTAAGGGCTGCAGCATGTCTTATGCCACCCTGGAGACCCCTCACTCAGCACAGACACACTGCTTGCCAGCTTGTGTGTGCTAGTGAGGACAAAACGAGTAAGTCGACATGGCACTCCCCTCAGGGTGCCATGCCAGCCTCTCACTGCCTATGCAGTATAGGTAAGACACCCCTCTAGCAGGCCTTACAGCCCTAAGGCAGGGTGCACTATACCATAGGTGAGGGTACCAGTGCATGAGCATGGTACCCCTACAGTGTCTAAACAAAACCTTAGACATTGTAAGTGCAGGGTAGCCATAAGAGTATATGGTCTGGGAGTTTGTCAAACACGAACTCCACAGCACCATAATGGCTACACTGAAAACTGGGAAGTTTGGTATCAAACTTCTCAGCACAATAAATGCACACTGATGCCAGTGTACATTTTATTGTAAAATACACCACAGAGGGCACCTTAGAGGTGCCCCCTGAAACTTAACCGACTATCTGTGTAGGCTGACTAGTTTTAGCAGCCTGCCACAAACCGAGACATGTTGCTGGCCCCATGGGGAGAGTGCCTTTGTCACTCTGAGGCCAGTAACAAAGCCTGCACTGGGTGGAGATGCTAACACCTCCCCCAGGCAGGAGCTGTGACACCTGGCGGTGAGCCTCAAAGGCTCACCTCCTTTGTGCCAACCCAGCAGGACACTCCAGCTAGTGGAGTTGCCCGCCCCCTCCGGCCAGGCCCCACTTTTGGCGGCAAGGCCGGAGAAAATAATGAGAAAAACAAGGAGTCGTCACTGGCCAGTCAGGACAGCCCCTAAGGTGTCCTGAGCTGATGTGACTCTAACTTTTAGAAATCCTCCATCTTGCAGATGGAGGATTCCCCCAATAGGGTTAGGATTGTGACCCCCTCCCCTTGGGAGGAGGCACAAAGAGGGTGTACCCACCCTCAGGGCTAGTAGCCATTGGCTACTAACCCCCCAGACCTAAAAACGCCCTTAAATTTAGTATTTAAGGGCTACCCTGAACCCTAGAAAATTAGATTCCTGCAACTACAAGAAGAAGGACTGCCCAGCTGAAAACCCCTGCAGCGGAAGACCAGAAGACGACAACTGCCTTGGCTCCAGAAACTCACCGGCCTGTCTCCTGCCTTCCAAAGATCCTGCTCCAGCGACGCCTTCCGAAGGGACCAGCGACCTCGACATCCTCTGAGGACTGCCCCTGCTTCGAAAAGACAAGAAACTCCCGAGGACAGCGGACCTGCTCCAAGAAAAGCTGCAACTTTGTTTCCAGCAGCTTTAAAGATCCCTGCAAGCTCCCCGCAAGAAGCGTGAGACTTGCAACACTGCACCCGGCGACCCCGACTCGGCTGGTGGCGATCCAACACCTCAGGAGGGACCCCAGGACTGCTCTGATACTGTGAGTACCAAAACCTGTCCCCCCTGAGCCCCCACAGTGCCGCCTGCAGAGGGAATCCCGAGGCTTCCCCTGACCGCGACTCTTTGAATCCTAAGTCCCGACACCTGGGAGAGACCCTGCACCCGCAGCCCCCAGGACCTGAAGGACCGGACTTTCACTGGAGGAGTGACCCCCAGGAGTCCCTCTCCCTTGATCAAGTGGAGGTTTCCCCGAGGAACCCCCCCCCTTGCCTGCCTGCAGCGCTGAAGAGATCCCTAGATCTCCCATTGACTTCCATTACAAACCCAACGCTTGTTTCTACACTGCACCCGGCCGCCCCCGCGCTGCTGAGGGTGAAATTTCTGTGTGGGCTTGTGTCCCCCCCGGTGCCCGACAAAACCCCCCTGGTCTGCCCTCCGAAGACGCGGGTACTTACCTGCAAGCAGACCGGAACCGGGACACCCCCTTCTCTCCATTCTAGCCTATGTGTTTTGGGCACCACTTTGAACTCTGCACCTGACCGGCCCTGAGCTGCTGGTGTGGTGACTTTGGGGTTGCTCTGAACCCCCAACGGTGGGCTACCTTGGACCAAGAACTAAGCCCTGTAAGTGTCTTACTTACCTGGTTAACCTAACAAATACTTACCTCCCCTAGGAACTGTGAAAATTGCACTAAGTGTCCACTTTTAAAACAGCTATTTGTGAATAACTTGAAAAGTATACATGCAATTTTGATGATTTGAAGTTCCTAAAGTACTTACCTGCAATACCTTTCGAATGAGATATTACATGTAGAATTTGAACCTGTGGTTCTTAAAATAAACTAAGAAAAGATATTTTTCTATACAAAAACCTATTGGCTGGATTTGTCTCTGAGTGTGTGTACCTCATTTATTGTCTATGTGTATGTACAACAAATGCTTAACACTACTCCTTGGATAAGCCTACTGCTCGACCACACTACCACAAAATAGAGCATTAGTATTATCTATTTTTACCACTATTTTACCTCTAAGGGGAACCCTTGGACTCTGTGCATGCTATTCCTTACTTTGAAATAGCACATACAGAGCCAACTTCCTACACACATTTCCTAAGTTATCTCCTGCCTTGAAACACCACCCTTACCTTGTCCATACACACAATATTTTCCTCTTTCCATCGCATGACTTTCCCCACAGTTTGGCCACATCTCTTGGCCACCATAAACCCCAGCATGCTAAATTTCATGAGTTAGTGGCATATCCACCAGTTGGGGGTGTTCCCAGAATCTCCAGAACCAGCAGTCTCCGGCTCTCTGATTACTCCCCTCCTGTAGTTAACAAGTTTAGATGAACCCTATAATTTATGTATTAAAGTCCCCTCCTAAGCAACACATCTTAGACAATTGGGGGTACTTACCAGTTCCATCCCAAAGAATTGACTTCGGCTATAATATATCTTGTGCAATATTTTAAGTTGCACTAATTTTGGTGTGATCAGAGGGCCACTTCCCTGGGAAGCATCAAGGCCGCCTCCAAATCTGTCTTCCATCTCCCCAATATCTTTCTCTCTTCTGGCTCTTAAATTTAGAAGATGTAGGATAACACCTCTCATGGCATGGTTACCCCCTAACCTTTATCCTTTTGTTGGTGCTAGTTATAATTGAAAGTGTGCTGGGACCCTGCTAACCAGGCCCCAGCACCAGTGTTCTTTCCTTAAACTGTACTTTTGTTCCCACAATTGGCACAGCCCGGGCACTCAGATAAGTCCCATCTAACTGGTACCCCAGGTACCTAGGGCTCTGCGGCCAGGGAAGGTCTCTAAGGGCTGCAGCATGTATTATGGCACGATTGGAACCCCTCACTCAGAACATGTACACTGCCTCACAGATTGTGTGTGTTGGTGGGGAGAAAAAGACAGTCTACATGGCTCTCCCCTCAGAGTGCCATGTCCACAATCAACTGTTGTGGCATAGGTAAGTCACCCCTATAGCAAGCCTTACAGCCCTAAGGCAGGGTGCACTATACCACAGGTGAGGGCATAGTTGCATGAACACTATGCCCATACAGTGTCTAAGCTAATTCTTAGACATAAGTGCAGGGTAGCCATAAAGGATATATGGTCTGGGAGTTTGTCAAACACTAACTTCTACAGTTCCATAATGGCTGCACTGAATACTGGGAAGTTTGGTATCAAACTTCTCAGCACAATAAATCCACTGATACCTGTGTGGGACTTATTGGGAAATGCACACAGAGGGCATTTTAGAGGATGCCCCCTGTAATTTACCCAATCCTTCAGTGCAGGACTGACTGGTCAGTGCCAGCCTGCCACTGAGACGAGCTTCTTCCCCCCTGGGGTGAGAGCCTTTGTGCTCTGAGGACAGAAATAAAGCCTGCACTGGGTGGAGGTGCTTCTCACCTTCCCCTGCAGACCCGTAACACCTGGTGGTGAGCCTCAAAGGCTCATGCCTTTTGTTACAGGACCCCAGGGCATCCCAGCTAGTGGAGATGGCCGCCCCCTCCGGCCACTTCCCCCACTTTTGGTGGCAAGGCTGGAGGAGATAATGAGAAAAACAAGGAGTCACCCACCAGTCAGGAATGCCCCTAAGGTGCCCTGAACTGAGGTGACCCCTGCCTTTAAAAATCCTCCAGCTTAGTTTTGTAGGATTCCCCCAATAGGATTAGGGATGTGCCCCCTCTCCTCAGGGAGGAGGCACAAAGAGGATGTAGCCAACCTCAAATAAACACTCCTAAATTTAGTATTTAGGGGCACCCACAACCCAGGAAATAAAATTCCTGCAACCTGAAACAAGGACTGCTGACCTGAAAGCCCTGCAGAGATGGAGACCACAACTGACTTGGCCCCAGCCCTACCGGCCTGTCTCCTGACTTGAAAAATACTGCAACAGCAACACATCCAACAGGGACCAGCGACCTCTTAAGCCTTAGAGGACTGCCCTGAACCTAAGAACCACGAAACTCCTGTGAGGAACGGCTCTGCTCAACAGCAGCATCAACTTTGCAACTTTCTTGCAACTTCTAAAGACTTCACTCTTCCCACCGGAAGCATGAGACTTCACTCTCTGCATCCGACGCCCCTGGCTCAAGGTCCAGAGAACTAACACCACAGGGAGGACTCCCAGGCGACTGCGACATCCTGAGTAGCCTGAGACGACCCCCACGGCAACACATGCAGAGAGAATCCAGAGGCTCCCCCTGACTGCAACTGCCTGTAACACAGAACCCAAAGCCTGGACTGAGCACTGCACCCGCAGCCCCCAGAAGGAACCGAACCACAGTGCACGAGTGACCCCCCCAGGCGACCCTCTGCCTAGCCCAGTCAGTGGCTGGCCCAAGAATCTCCCCCTGTGCCCTGCCTGCACCGCTAGAGTGACCCCGGGTCCCTCCATTGAATCCAATACAAAACACGATGCCTGCTTTGCATACTGCACCCGGCTGCCCCTGAGGGTGTGTTGTGTGCCTACTTGTGCCCACCCCCCAGAGTTCTACAAACCCCCCCGCCTCGTCTGACCTCCGAGGACGCGGGTACTTACCTGCTGGCAGACTGGAACCGGAGCACCCCTGTTCTCTATAGGTACCTTTGTGTTTTGGGCACCTCTTTGACCTCTGCACCTGATCGGCCCTGAGCTGCTGGTGTGATAACTTTGGGGTTGCCTTGAACCTCAACAGTGGGCTGCCTATGCCCAGGAACTTAGACTTGTAAGTGCCTTACTTACCTGACAAACTAACCATTACTTAACTCCCCCAGGAACTGCTGATTTCTTCCGTGTCCACTTTTACAATAGCTTATTGTCATTTTAACTAAAACTGTGTATGTTACTGCTCTAATTCAAAGTTCCTAACTTACGTGTGTGGAGTACTGTGCATTGTACGTATTTACTTCAAATCTTGAACTTGTGGTTCTAAAAATAAATTAAGAAAATATATTGTTCTATATAAAAACCTATTGGCCTGGAATCAGTCCGAGTGTGTGTGTTCCTCATTTGTTGCCTGTGTGTGTACAACAAATGCTTAACACTACCCTCTGATAAGCATACTGCTCGACCACAATACCACAAAAGAGCATTAGAATTATCTAACTTTGCCACTATCTTATCTCTAAGGGGAACCCTTGGACTCTGTGCACACCATCTCTTACTTTGAGATAGTATATACAGAGCCAACTACCATGTAGCAAGTTGGCTTATATACTATTTCAAAGTAAAAAATTGTGTGCACAGAGTCCAAGGGTTTCCCTTAGAGATAAGATAGTGGCAAAAAGAGATAATTCTAATGCTCTATTTTGTGGTAGTGTGGTCGAGCAGTAGGCTTATCAGAGGGTAGTGTTAAGCATTTGTTGTACACACACAGGCAATAAATGAGGAACACACACCCAGAAACAATTCCAGGCCAATAGGTATTTGTATAGAAAAATATCTTTTCTTAGTTTATTTTAAGAACCACAGGTTCAAGATTTACAAATAATACTTCAAATGAAAGGTACTTCACTCAGGTATTCTAGGAACTTTGAATAATCACAATAGCATGTACAGTTTTGACAAACATGGCAATAAGCTATTTTAAAAGTGGACACAGTGCAAAAATCAACAGTTCCTGGGGGAGGTAAGTAAAGGTTAAGTCTGCAGGTAAGTAAAACACTTACAGAGTTCAAAGTTGGGTCCAAAGTAGCCTACCGTTGGGGGTTCAAGGCAACCCCAAAGTTACCACACCAGCAGCTCAGGGCTGGTCAAGTGCAAAGGTCAAAGTGGTGCCCACGTCCTAGGAGTGCAGACCAGGGGGGTTTTGTAGGGCACCAGGGGAGAAACAAGCAGGCACAGAAAGTACACCCTCAGTGGCACAGGGGCGGCCGGGTGCAGAGTGCAAACAGGTGTCGGGTTTTGTATTGAAAGCAATGGGGAGACCCGGGGGTCTCTTCAACGATGCAGGCAGGCAAAGGGGGGCTCCTCGGGGTAGCCACCACCTGGGCTAGGCACAGGGTCGCCTGGGGGCCGCTGCTGCACTGGAGTTCGGTTCCTTCGGGTCCTGGGGCATGCGGGTGCAGTGCTAGTTCCAGGCGTCTGGTTCTTTGTTGCAGGCAGTCGCAGTCAGGGGGAGCCTCTAAATTTCCTCTGCAGGCATCGCTGTGGGGGACAAGGGGGGGTCAACTCTGGCTACTCAAGGGCTTGCAGTCACCGGGGAGTCCTCCCTGTAGTGTTGGTTTTCCGCAGATCCAGCCGGGGCGTCAGGTGCAGAGTGAAAAGTCTCACGCTTCCGGAGGGAAACGTGAAGTCTTTAAAGTTGCTTCTTTGTTGCAGAAAGTTGCAGCTTGTTGAACAGGGCCACTGTTCTCAGGAGCTTCTTGGTCCTTTGGATGCAGGGCAGTCCTCTGAGGCTTCAGAGGTCGCTGGTCCCTGTTGGATGCATCGCTGTTGCAGTTTTCTTCACAGTTGAAAGAAAGGCCGGTAGGGCTGGGGACAAATTAGTTGTCTCAGTCTTCACTGCAGGGCTTCATGTAAGCAGTCCTTCTTTAGGTTCCAGGAATCTATCTTCCTCGGTTCTGAGAGTCCCTAAATACTGGATTTAGGGGTGTGTTTAGGTCTGGGAGGGCAGTAGCCAATGGCTACTGTCCTGGAGGGTGGCTACACCCTCTTTGTGCCTCCTCCCTGTGGGGAGGGAGGCACATCCATAATACTATTGGGGGAATTCTCCATCCACAAGATGGAGGATTTCTATACATAAGAGTCACCTCAGCTCAGGACACCTTAGGGGCTGTCCTGGCTGGGGGGTGACTACTCCATTCTCTCCTCCAGCCTTGCTGCCAAAAGTGGGGGCAGTGGCCAGAGGGGTGGGCATCTCCTCTAGCTGGGATGCCCTGTGGCGTTTTAACAAAGGGGGTGAGCCTTTGAGGCTCACCGCCAGGTGTTATAGTTCCTGCAGGAGGTGGTGAGACGCACCTCCACCCAATACAGGCTTTGTTCCTGGCCACAGAGTGACAAAGGCACTCTCCCCATGTGGCCTGCAACATGTATGGTGTGTGGCAGGCTGGCAAAAACTAGTCAGCCCACACTGGAAGTCGGGTATTTTTTCAGGGGGCATCTCCAAGATGCCCTCTGGGTGTATTTTACAATAAATTGCACACTGGCATCACTGTGCATTTATTGTGCTGAGAAGTTTGATACCAAACTTCCCAGTTTTCAGTGTAGCCATTATGGTGCTGTAGAATTCGTGTTTGACAAACTCCCAGACCATATACTCTTATGGCTACCCTGCACTTACAATGTCTAAGTGTAGGAAGTTGGCTCTGTATGTGCTATTTCAAAGTAAGGAATAGCATGCACAGAGTCCAAGGGTTCCCCTTAGAGGTAAAATAGTGGTAAAAATAGATAATACTAATGCTCTATTTTGTGGTAGTGTGGTCGAGCAGTAGGCTTATCCAAGGAGTAGTGTTAAGCATTTGTTGTACATACACATAGACAATAAATGAGGTACACACACTCAGAGACAAATCCAGCCAGTAGGTTTTTATATAGAAAAATATCTTTTCTTAGTTTATTTTAAGAACCACAGGTTCAAATTCTACATGTAATATCTAATTTGAAAGGTATTGCAGGTAAGTACTTTAGGAACTTCGAATCATCAAAATTGCATGTATACTTTTCAAGTTATTCACAAATAGCGGTTTTAAAAGTGGACACTTAGTGCAATTTTCACAGTTCCTAGGGGAGGTAAGTATTTGTTAGGTTAACCAGGTAAGTAAGGCACTTACAGGGCTTAGTTCTTGGTCCAAGTTAGCCCACCGTTGGGGGTTCAGAGCAACCCCAAAGTCACCACACCAGCAGCTCAGGGCCGGTCAGGTGCAGAGTCCAAAGTGGTGCCCAAAACACATAGGCTAGAATGGAGAGAAGGGGGTGCCCCGGTTCCGGTCTGCTTGCAGGTAAGTACCCCCGTCTTCGGAGGGCAGACCAGGGGGGTTTTGTAGGGCACCGGGGGGGACACAAGCCCACACAGAAATTTCACCCTCAGCAGCGCGGGGGCGGCCGGGTGCAGTGTAGAAACAAGCGTCGGGTTTGTAATGGAAGTCAATGGGAGATCTAGGGATCTCTTCAGCGCTGCAGGCAGGCAAGGGGGGGGTTCCTCGGGGAAACCTCCACTTGGTCAAGGGAGAGGGACTCCTGGGGGTCACTCCTCCAGTGAAAGTCCGGTCCTTCAGGTCCTGGGGGCTGCGGGTGCAGGGTCTCTCCCAGGTGTCGGGACTTAGGATTCAAAGAGTCGCGGTCAGGGGAAGCCTCTGGATTCCCTCTGCAGGCGGCGCTGTGGGGGCTCAGGGGGGACAGGTTTTTGTACTCACAGTCTTAGAGTAGTCCTGGGGTCCCTCCTGAGGTGTTGGATCGCTACCAGCCGAGTCGGGGTCGCCGGGTGCAGTGTTGCAAGTCTCACGCTTCTTGCGGGGAGCTTGCAGGGTTCTTTCAAAGCTGCTGGAAACAAAGTTGCAGCCTTTCTTGGAGCAGGTCCGCTGTCCTCGGGAGTTTCTTGTCTTTTCGAAGCAGGGGCAGTCCTCAGAGGATGTCGAGGTCGCTGGTCCCTTTGGAAGGCGTCGCTGGAGCAGGATCTTTGGAAGGCAGGAGACAGGCCGGTGAGTTTCTGGAGCCAAGGCAGTTGTCGTCTTCTGGTCTTCCTCTGCAGGGGTTTTCAGCTAGGCAGTCCTTCTTCTTGTAGTTGCAGGAATCTAATTTTCTAGGGTTCAGGGTAGCCCTTAAATACTAAATTTAAGGGCGTGTTTAGGTCTGGGGGGTTAGTAGCCAATGGCTACTAGCCCTGAGGGTGGGTACACCCTCTTTGTGCCTCCTCCCAAGGGGAGGGGGTCACAGTCCTAACCCTATTGGGGGAATCCTCCATCTGCAAGATGGAGGATTTCTAAAAGTTAGAGTCACCTCAGCTCAGGACACCTTAGGGGCTGTCCTGACTGGCCAGTGACTCCTCCTTGTTGCTTTCTTTGTTCCCTCCGGCCTTGCCGCCAAAAGTGGGGGCCGTGGCCGGAGGGGGCGGGCAACTCCACTAAGCTGGAGTGCCCTGCTGGGCTGTGACAAAGGGGTGAGCCTTTGAGGCTCACCGCCAGGTGTTACAGCTCCTGCCTGGGGGAGGTGTTAGCATCTCCACCCAGTGCAGGCTTTGTTACTGGCCTCAGAGTGACAAAGGCACTCTCCCCATGGGGCCAGCAACATGTCTCTGGTGTGGCAGGCTGCTGGAACTAGTCAGCCTACACAGACAGTCGGTTAAGTTTCAGGGGGCACCTCTAAGGTGCCCTCTGTGGTGTATTTTACAATAAAATGTACACTGGCATCAGTGTGCATTTATTGTGCTGAGAAGTTTGATACCAAACTTCCCAGTTTTCAGTGTAGCCATTATGGTGCTGTGGAGTTCGTGTTTGACAGACTCCCAGACCATATACTCTTATGGCTACCCTGCACTTACAATGTCTAGGGTTTTGTTTAGACACTGTAGGGGTACCATGCTCATGCACTGGTACCCTCACCTATGGTATAGTGCACCCTGCCTTAGGGCTGTAAGGCCTGCTAGAGGGGTGTCTTACCTATACTGCATAGGCAGTGAGAGGCTGGCATGGCACCCTGAGGGGAGTGCCATGTCGACTTACTCGTTTTGTCCTCACTAGCACACACAAGCTGGCAAGCAGTGTGTCTGTGCTGAGTGAGAGGTCTCCAGGGTGGCATAAGACATGCTGCAGCCCTTAGAGACCTTCCTTGGCATCAGGGCCCTTGGTACTAGAAGTACCAGTTACAAGGGACTTATCTGGATGCCAGGGTCTGCCAATTGTGGATACAAAAGTACAGGTTAGGGAAAGAACACTGGTGCTGGGGCCTGGTTAGCAGGCCTCAGCACACTTTCAATTGTAAACATAGCATCAGCAAAGGCAAAAAGTCAGGGGGCAACCATGCCAAGGAGGCATTTCCTTACACTAAGGTTTTGCTTAGACACTGTAGGGACAGTGCTCCTGCATCTATGCCCTCACCTGTGGTATAGTGCACCCTGCCTTAGGGCTGTAAGGCCTGCTAGAGGGGTGACTTACCTATGCCACAGGCTGTGTGAGGTTGGCAGGGCACTCTGACGGAAGTGCCATGTCGACTTAGTCGTTTACTCCCCACCAGCACACACAAGCTGTGAAGCAGTGTGTATGTGCTGAGTGAGGGGTCCCCAGGGTGGCATAAGACATGCTGCAGCCCTTAGAGACCTTCCCTGGCATCTGGACCCTTGGTACCAGGGGTACCAGTTACAAGGGACGTCCCTGAGTGCCAGGGTTGTGCCAATTGTGTAAACAAAGGTACAGTTTAGCGAAAGAACAATGGGGTTGGGGCCTGGTTGTAAGGGTCCCAGCACACTTTCAAATTATAACTTAGCATCAGCAAAGGCAAAAAGTCAGGGGGTAACCATGCCAAAGAGGCATTTCCTTACAAACCACATCACATTAAACTTTTGGGGGAAAATCAATCAAACCTGGAAGAAACAAATTTTACGGAGGGCCCACCACTACATGCCGTTGGCCTGCTTGAGGAAATCTTGGAAGAGCTTCCTGTCAAAGTGATCAGGGTCCACATTCCCACCTGAAAATGTAATGGCTATGTGCTTTTTCAGTTTCTTAAAATGCAAACAGCTAAACAACCAACATGAGAAAGAACGTTAGTTTTATTAAAACTGGAGACAAATATGTTTAGCTATAATTAGAAGCAGAGCCACTGGTCAAATGTGTTCCAAGATCTCATATATGGGATGAAGGAACTCCGGGTTTATAAATTAATGAAGATGTCCATGATGGAGAATAAACAACCAATTCTCTGAGTGGTGTTCTTTAGGTAAGCTAATGACAATTGGTATTTCAAAGAAATACTTTACGTTGTTAAACACATACTTCTAAATGTATGTCATTTTTTGGAGTTTGTGAAGTAGTCGAGAGAACTACAAAGGTATTTTACTGTCACCAAGACCTTTGACAAAATAAACATTACCCTATGGAGTGCCAAAACAACCTGGGAAAAGGTCTTAAAAAGGGAAGACAGCAGATCAACAAAACTAAATTAACCATTTTGATTACCTGCTCTTTCTGGACAGCCAGGATACGGGTCCTGGCTGCTTCGCAGTTCTCTTTCTTGCCCGTGATTATGATCATCTCCGAGTTGCTGTTCTCCGCCGGGAGATCAATCTTTGTATTGCATTCTTCACGGATCTGCAAAGACAGAAATTTGAAGGTGAGGATAAAAAAAATGCTATCACATGACAGCGGATATAAAATCAAGAGTATTAGAAGCAGTCAAAGAGGTATAAGTACATGAATACCTAGAACAAGTTGGATAGCCAATAGCTATAACCTCAAACAGGGAGAACAGGAATATTTTGCAAGATAATGTGCATCACATTTAAAAACACTAAATGTATTTGTGCAACAGTCCACAATTTTGATCCTCAGACTGAACAGTGGGCACATCCTTGCTCTCAAGTTGTGGTACCCAAGCACTGTATGCATTTTTCGTGAATTCATTTTCTCCTAGTAGGGCTTTGCACCAGGACACCATGTTCAGACAGTTTTATTGCACATTTTGGTAAAATGCATTTGGATTATAAATAAATATTTATCCATTAACAGGTAGTGGTCGCCAGTAGGTAGTTATAGTTCGTGTAGGAAACTGGCACTTGTTGCAGTTACCCGCCACTTTTTGCCTGATATTGGTTCTGCCTTGACAAGTGTGTGCTGGGATCCTGCTAACCAGGCCCCAGCACCAGTGTTCTCGCCCTAAAAATTTACCATTGTTCCCACAACTGGCACACAGATAAGTCCCTTGTAAAAGGTACCAGTGGTACCAAGGGCCCTGTGACCAGGGAAGGTCCCCAAGGGCTGCAGCATGTGTTATACCACCCTAAATGACCCCTCACCTAACACATGCACACTGCCATGGTAGATTGTGTGTGTTGGGGAGGAAAATGCAAAGTCGATATGTGAAACACCAACTCCACAGTTCCATAATGGCTTCACTGAATACTGGGAAGTCTGGTATCAAACTTCTCAGCACAATAAATCCCCATTGATGCCAGTGTGGGAGTTATTAAAAATGCGCACAGAGGGCATCTTAAAGCTGCCCCCTGTATTTTACCCAATCCTCTAATGTGGGACTGGTCTGCGACAGTCTGCCACTAGCAGACTAGTTTGTGGCCCCATGGGGTGAGGGGCTTTGTGCCTGAAGCCAGAAAAAGTCTGCTCGGGGGAGAGGTGCTTCAGACCTCCCCTTCTGGAACTAACCCCTGGCGGTGAGCCTCAAAGGCTCAAGCCTGGTGTTAAAACACCCCAAGGCACTCCAGCTAGTAGAGATGCCTGCCCCCTGGACACAGCCCCCACTTCTGGTGTTAAGTCTGGGAAGATAATGAGAAATACAAGGAGCCACCCCCTCAGCCAGGTCCACCCCTAAGGAGCACATTTCACAGGTTGGTGAATCAAGTTCATGCAGGCCTGGAAGACTTTAGTGCAGCATATCTAGATGATATTGCTGTTTTAGCCCCACCATGCAGGATCACCTGATAAGAAGCTGGCCTGGTGTGTGGTGGGTACCCAAGGTACTTACACCTTGGACCTTTGAATTAATTGTTTTTTTCACTTGTTGTACAGGTTCTTGTACCGAGATCATGACTGCATTGTTCAGGATACATCATTACTAAATACCTACAAAGACTACATTACCCATGCCTACAGTGAATAAGTGGAAACTCTTCACCTGGAACGTACGGAGCTTGGGAACCTACGGGAAAGTCCACACTACGCTTTAAGCAACAAGGGATAAGTATTGCATGCCTCCAGGAAACACAACATAGTATCAGGAAGCAGATAAACGTGCCAAAAAATGGAGAGGTCAAGTTTATTTTGCCATTACTCATACTCACAAGGTGTGGTTTGCCCCGGGGGTCCCATTCACACTGACATATGGAGGCATACATTGATGGCGATTTATCTTAGTGCAGGGTACACTAGACTGTATAGAGAACCTTGGTTAATACTTATGGGCCCAACATAGATGATGGTAACTTTTATGGGGCAATCAGGGGACTGCTTGATCTCATACTAAAAGCTCAAATATTCTAGGTGGGTGTAAGGAAATGGCTCCCTGTTGCAGTTACCCCCCACGTTTTGCCTGAAACTGATGCGGACTTGACTGAGAAGTGTGCTGGGACCCTGCTAACCAGGCCCCAGCACCAGTGTTCTTTCACCTAAAATGTACCATTGTTTCCACAACTGGCACACCCCTGGCACACAAGTCCCTTGTAAAAGGTACCAGTGGTACCAAGGGCCCTGTGACCAGGGAAGGTCCCTAAGGGCTGCAGCATATGTTGTGCCACCCTAAGGGACCCCTCACCTAACACATGCACACTGCCACTGCAGATTGTGTGTGTTGGTGGGGAGAAAAAGGCAAAGTCGACATGGCATCCCCCTCAGGATGCCATGCACACAAAATACTGCCTGTGGCATAGGTAAGTCACCCCACTAGCAGGCCTTACAGCCCTAAGGCAGGGTGCACTATACCACAGGTGAGGGCATAGCTGCATGAGCAATATGCCCTACAGTGTCAAAGTCAAAGTCTATTCTTAGACATTGTAACTACAGTGTGGCCATATTAAGTATATGGTCTGGGAGTTCGTCAAAAACAAACTCCACAGCTCCATAATGGCTACACTGAATACTGTGAAGTTTGATATCAAACTTCTCAGAATAATAAACCCACACTGATGCCAGTGTTGGATTTATTAAAAAATGCGCACAGAGGGCATCTTTGAGATGTCCCCTGTAATTTGCCCAATTGTTCAGTGCAGGACTGACTGGTCTGTGCCAGCCTGCCGCTGAGACACGAGTTTATGACCCCATGTGGCGAGGGCCTTTGTGCTCTCTGAGGACAGAAACAAAAGCCTACTCTGGGGGGAGGTGCTTCACACCTCCCCCCTGCAGGAACTGTAACACCTAGCAGTGAGCCTCAAAGGCTCAGGCTTCGTGTTACAATGCCCCAGGGCACTCCAGCTAGTGGAGATGCCCGCCCCCTGAACACAGCCCCCACTATTGGCGGCAAGTCCAGGGGAGATAATGAGAAAAACAAGGAGTCACCCACCAGTCAGGACAGCCCCTAAGGCGTCCTGATCTGAGGTTACCCCTACCTTTAGAAATCCTCCATCTTGATTTTGGAGGATTCCTCCAATAGGAATAGGGATGTGCCCCCCTCACCACAGGGAGGAAGCACAAAGAGGGTGTAGCCACCCTCAAGGACAGTAGCCATTGGCTACTGCCCTCCCAGACCTAAACACACCCCTAAATTCAGTATTTAGGGGCTCCCCAGAACCTAGGAATGAAAATGTCACTTACCCAGTGTACATCTGTTCGTGGCATCAGTCGCAGTAGATTCGCATGTTCTGCAATAGCTCGCCATCTGGTGTTGGGCCGGAGTGTTACAAGTTGTTTTTCTTCGAAGAAGTCTTTCGAGTCACGAGACCGAGTGACTCCTCCTTTTGTCTCCATTGCGCATGGGCGTCGACTCCATCCTCGATTGTTTTTCCCCGCAGAGGGTGAGGTAGGAGTTGAATTGTAGTAATAGTGCCCATGCAATGGAGTGACTAAGTATGCACCTATTTAAGGTTGAGATGATACATATAGAAATAATTGAAGGTAACTTCCAAACTGCTACAGGCTCCCGGGGAGGCGGGTGGGCACATGCGAATCTACTGCGACTGATGCCACGAACAGATGTACACTGGGTAAGTGACATTTTCAGTTCGATGGCATCTGTCGCTGTAGATACGCATGTTCTGCATAGACTAGTAAGCAGTTATTTCCCCAAAAGCGGTGGATCAGCCTGTAGGAGTGGAAGTAGTCTGAAATAATGTCCTTAATACGGCTTGACCTACTGTGGCTTGTTGTGCGGATAACACGTCTACACAGTAGTGCTTGGTGAATGTGTGAGGCGTAGACCATGTGGCTGCCTTACATATTTCTTGCATTGGGATGTTTCCTAGAAAGGCCATGGTAGCACCTTTCTTTCTGGTTGAGTGTGCCCTTGGTGTAATGGGCAGCTGTCGTTTAGCTTTAAGGTAGCAGATTTGGATGCATTTAACTATCCATCTGGCTATACCTTGTTTTGAAATTGGGTTTCCTGCGTGAGGTTTTTGAAATGCAATAAAGAGTTGTTTAGTCTTTCTGATGTTTTTTGTTCTGTCAATGTAATACATTAATGCTCTTTTGACATCTAATGTATGTAGTGCCCTTCCAGCTACGGTATCTGGCTGTGGAAAGAACACTGGAAGTTCCACTGTTTGATTTAGATGGAACGGTGAAATAACCTTTGGCAAAAATTTAGGATTGGTCCTCAGGACGACTTTATTTTTGTGTAGTTGTATAAAAGGTTCTTGTATAGTAAACGCCTGAATCTCGCTTACTCTTCTCAGGGAAGTAATGGCGATGAGAAATGCCACCTTCCAGGTTAGGAACTGTATGTCGCAGGAGTGCATGGGTTCAAAAGGTGGACCCATAAGTCTAGTTAGGACAACATTTAGGTTCCATGAAGGAACAGGTGGTGTTCTTGGTGGTATAATTCTCCTAAGGCCCTCCATGAATGCTTTAATGACTGGTATTTTATATAGGGAAGTTGAATAGGTAGTCTGCAGGTATGCAGATATTGCTGCAAGGTGAATCTTAATGGAAGAGAAAGCTAGGTTAGATTTTTGTAAGTGAAGCAAGTAACCCACTACATGTTCTGGAGTTGTGTGTAATGGTTGTATTTGATTAATATGGCAGTAGCAAACAAACCTCTTCCATTTACTTGCATAGCAGTGCCTGGTGGATGGCCTTCTTGCTTGTTTTATGACTTCCATACATTCTTGGGTAAGTTGTAAGTGCCCGAATTCTAGGATTTCAGGAGCCAGATTGCTAGATTCAGCGATGCTGGATCTGGGTGTCTGATCTTTTGGTTGTGCTGTGTCAACAGATCTGGCCTGTTGGGCAATTTGATGCAGGGTACCACTGATAGGTCTAGCAGCGTTGTGTACCAGGGTTGCCTTGCCCAAGTTGGTGCTATTAATATGAGTTTGAGTTTGCTTTGACTGAGTTTGTTTACCAGGTAAGGAAGGAGAGGGAGAGGAGGAAAAGCGTAAGCAAATATCCCTGACCAGTTCATCCATAGGGCATTGCCTTGGGATTGTTTGTGTGGGTACCTGGATGCGAAGTTTTGGCATTTTGCGTTCTCCCTTGTCGCAAACAAGTCTATCTGAGGTGTTCCCCAGAGTTTGAAATAAGTGTTCAGAATTTGGGGGTGAATTTCCCATTCGTGGACCTGTTGGTGATCTCGAGAGAGATTGTCTGCGAGTTGATTTTGTATCCCTGGTATAAACTGTGCAATTAGGCGAATTTGGTTGTGAATTGCCCAATGCCAAATTTTTTGTGCTAGCAGGCTTAACTGCGTGGAGTGCGTCCCTCCCTGCTTGTTTAGATAATACATTGTTGTCATGTTGTCTGTTTTGACGAGAATGTATTTGTGAACGATTATTGGTTGGAAAGCTTTTAGTGCTTGAAAAACTGCTAGAAGTTCTAGGTGATTGATATGCAGTTTTGTTTGATGTACGTTCCATTGTCCTTGTATGCTGTGTTGATCGAGGTGTGCTCCCCACCCTGTCATGGAAGCATCTGTTATTACGTATTGTGGCACTGGGTCTTGGAAAGGCCGCCCCTTGTTTAAATTTATGTTGTTCCACCACAGAAGCGAGAGGTAAGTTTGGCGGTCTATTAACACCAGATCTAGAAGGTGACCCTGTGCTTGAGACCACTGTGATGCTAGGCATTGTTGTAAGGGCCTCATGTGCAGTCTTGCGTTTGGGACAATGGCTATGCATGATGACATCATGCCTAGGAGTTGTAATACCATCTTTGCCTGTATCTCTTGTGTTGGATACATGCGTTGTATGATGGTGTTGAAATTTTGAATTCTTTGTGGACTTGGAGTGGCTACTCCCTTTGATGTGTCTATTATGGCTCCCAGGTATTGTTGTACCTTGCGTGGCAGAATTTTGGATTTTGTGAAATTGACGGTGAACCCGAGTTTGAAGAGGGTTTGTATGATCTGATTTGTGTGATTTGAGCACTGTATGAACGAATGGGCCTTGATTAGCCAGTCGTCCAAATATGGGAACACATGTATTTGCTGCCTTCTTATGTGTGCAGCGACTACCGCTAGACATTTGGTAAAGACTCTTGGTGCGGTTGTTAATCCGAAAGGCAGTACCTTGAATTGGTAATGTATTCCTTTGAATACAAACCTTAGGTATTTCCTGTGAGATGGGTGTATTGGTATATGGAAATAAGCATCCTTGAGGTCTAAAGTTGCCATGTAGTCGTGTAGTTTTAGCAATGGCAATACTTCTTGTAGTGTGACCATGTGGAAGTGGTCTGATTTGATGAATGTGTTCACTACTCTGAGGTCTAGGATTGGTCTCAGCGTTTTGTCCTTCTTTGGTATCAGAAAGTACAGTGAGTAAACTCCTGTGTTTATCTGTGTGTTTGGCACTAATTCGATTGCATTCTTTTGCAATAGTGCCTGCACTTTTATCTCCAGGAGATTGGAATGGTGTGTTGTTAAATTTTGTGCTTTTGGTGGTATGTTTGGAGGGAATTGTAGAAATTCTATGCAATAACCATGTTGGATAATTGCTAGAACCCAAGTGTCTGTAGTGATTTCCTCCCATGCTTTGTAATAATGACCTATTCTTCCCCCCACTGGTGTTGTGTGGAGGGGGTGAGTGACATGTGAGTCATTGTTTAGTAGTAGGGGTTTTGGGGCTTTGAAATCTCCCTCTATTTCTAGGGAATTGCCCTCCTCTATATTGTCCCCGAAAACCTCCTCTATACTGTCCCTGGTAAGTGGACGGTGTTGCTTGTGAGGTGCTGGCTTGTGTGCTTTGACCCCGAAACCCCCCTCGAAAGGGCGTTTTACGGAATGTGCTGTAATTCCCTCTGCTCTGCGGGAGTAGAGTGCGCCCATGGCTTTGGCAGTGTCTGTATCTTTTTTGAGTTTCTCAATCGCTGTGTCCACTTCTGGACCGAACAGTTCTTTTTCATTAAAAGGCATATTGAGAACTGCTTGTTGAATCTCTGGTTTAAATCCAGACGTTCGGAGCCATGCATGCCGTCTGATAGTTACAGATGTATTAATTGTCCGTGCAGCTGTATCTGCAGCGTCCATGGAGGAACGTATCTGGTTGTTGGAGATGGTCTGTCCCTCCTCAACCACTTGTTTCGCCCTATTTTGGAAGTCCTTGGGCAGATGTTCAATGAGATGTTGCATCTCGTCCCAGTGGGCTCTGTCATAGCGCGCAAGTAGTGCCTGGGAGTTCGCGATGCGCCACTGGTTTGCAGCTTGTGCTGCGACTCTTTTACCGGCTGCATCGAACTTGCGGCTTTCTTTATCTGGGGGTGGTGCATCTCCAGATGTGTGAGAGTTGGCCCTTTTCCTAGCTGCTCCTACAACAACAGAGTCTGGTGGCAGCTGCGTAGTGATGAAAACCGGGTCCGTAGGAGGCGGCTTATACTTCTTTTCCACCCTTGGCGTGATTGCCCTACTTTTGACCGGCTCCTTAAATATGTCTTTTGCGTGCCGGAGCATACCAGGGAGCATAGGCAGGCTTTGGTAGGAGCTGTGGGTGGAGGAGAGTGTGTTGAACAAGAAATCATCCTCGACCTGTTCTGAGTGGAGGCTTACGTTATGAAATTGTGCTGCTCTGGCCACCACCTGAGAGTACGCGGTGCTGTCTTCTGGTGGAGATGGCTTTGTAGGGTAGGCCTCTGGGCTGTTATCTGACACTGGGGCATCGTATAGGTCCCATGCGTCCTGATCTTGGTCACCCTGGCTCATGGTGGTGTGAGCTGGGGAGTGAGATGGAGTTTGTGCTGGTGAAACGGTAATCACGGGCGGAGGAGAGGGTGGTGGTGTAATTCTTTTAACCACTTTTGGTTGTGGTGCTTGTTCCGTTTGGAACTCCAACCTTCTCTTTCTCCTAATGGGGGGAAGGGTGCTTATTTTACCTGTCCCCTGCTGAATGAAGATACGCTTTTGCGTATGGTCCACATCAGTTGCTTGTAGCTCTTCCACAAACCTATGCTTTTGCATTTGGGAGGTTAGCGAGTGCTCTTCTGTATAAGAGCCTGAAGCTGGGTCGCTTGCAGTTTGTTTCGGCGTTGAAACTTTGTCTGCGTGTTTTTTCGGCTCCGAGGTGACTTTTTTCCTTTTCGGGGCCGAAACCTCTCGGCGCCGATCTGTTTCGGTGCCGCTGTCTCGGCGTCGAGCCGTGTCCACACCGGCATCTCGGTGTCGAGGCTTGTCTCCAGCACTTTCTCGGTCTCGAGAAGGCTGCGTGCCGGTGTCTCGACCGGAGTCGGACGATCTCGGCACTGTTTTGGCCTTTTTCGGTGCCAACGGTCGGTCACCGAGTTTATGGGTGGAGCCATGGCCTGGTGGCAGTGGCGTCCCCTGGGCCTTGTAAATGTTTCTTTGTGTGGTTTTCGACGTCTTACTCACAGTTTGTGTGTCGTCGAATCCTTCGGAGTCTGAGTCTTGGATCGAGAAGGTACCTTCTTCTTCCTGTTCCTCGAACTCCCGTTGGGCTGTCGGTGCGGACGCCATTTGAAGTCTTCTGGCTCGACGGTCTCGGAGTGTTTTTCGGGACCGGAACGCACGACAGGCCTCGCAGGTGTCTTCGCTGTGCTCAGGTGACAGGCACAGGTTGCAGACCAAGTGTTGGTCTGTGTAGGGGTATTTATTGTGGCATTTGGGGCAGAAACGAAACGGGGTCCGTTCCATCGGCGTTCTTCAGCACGCGGTCGGGCCGACCAGGCCCCGACGGAGGATCGAAAACTACCCCGAAGGGCACCGGAGCTCTTCAGTCTTCGATGCGGTGTGGAATCTAAGTACGCCGATCCCGAACGCAACAATACCAACGAAAATCTTCCGAAATTAGCTAATTTTCCGTTCCGAAACTCGGAGCGACAGGAACACGTCCGAACCCGATGGCGGAAAAAAAACAATCGAGGATGGAGTCGACGCCCATGCGCAATGGAGACAAAAGGAGGAGTCACTCGGTCTCGTGACTCGAAAGACTTCTTCGAAGAAAAACAACTTGTAACACTCCGGCCCAACACCAGATGGCGAGCTATTGCAGAACATGCGTATCTACAGCGACAGATGCCATCGAACACTAGATTCCTGCAACCTGAAGACGAAGGACTGCTGACCTGAAGCCCTGCAGAGAAGACGGAGACACCAACTGCTTTGGCCCCAGCCCTACCAGCCTGTCTCCCCACTTCAAGAAAAGCTGCAACAGCGACACATCCCCCAGGGTCCAGCGACCTCTGAAGCCTCAGAGGTCTACCCTGCATCTAAAAGGACCAAGAACTCCCGAGGACAGCGGCCCTGTTCCAAAGAAACTGCAACTTTGCAACAAAGAAGCAACTTTTAAAGACCACACGTTTCCCGCCGGAAGCGTGAGACTTTCCACTCTGCACCCAACACCCCAGCTCAACCTGCAGAAAACCAACACTACAGGGAGGACTCCCCGGCGACTGCGAGCCCGTGAGGAGCCAGAGATTACCCCCCCCTGAGCCGCCACAGCGACGCCTGCAGAGGAAATCCAGAGGCTCCCCCTGACCGCGACTGCCTGCTTCAAAGACGCTTGGTAAACCCCCAGGACCTGAGGGATCCGAACTCCAGTGCAAGAGCGACCCTCAGTGGCCCTCTTCCTAGCCCAGGTGGTGGCTACCCTGAGGAGCCCCCCAACCCCCTTTGCCTGCATCGCTAAGAGACCCCTGGGTCTCCCATTGAAACCTATTGCGAACCAGACGCCTGTTTGCACTCTGCATCCGGCTGCCCCTGTGCCGCTGAGGGTGTACTTTGTGTGTGTGTGTGTGTGTGTCCCCCCCCCCCCAGTGCCCTACAAACCACCCCCCCCCCCTCGCCCCCGGTCTGCCCTCCGAAGTCAGGGGTACTTACCTGCTGGCAGACAAGAACCGGGGCACCCCCTTCTCCATTGAAGCCTATGCGTTTTGGGCACCACTTTGACCTCTGCACCTGACCGGCCCTGAGCTGCTGGTGTGGTAACTTTGGGGTTGCCCTGAACCCCTAACGGTGGGCTACCTTGGACCCAACTTTGAACCCTGTAAGTGCTCTACTTACCTGAAAAAACAACAAATACTTACTGTAAGGAAATGCCTCCTTGGCATGGTTGCCCCCTGACTTTTTGCCTTTGCTGATGCTATGTTTACAATTGAAAGTGTGCTGAGGCCTGCTAACCAGGCCCCAGCACCAGGGTTCTTTCCCTAACCTGTACTTTTGTATCCACAATTGGCAGACCCTGGCATCCAGATAAGTCCCTTGTAACTGGTACTTCTAGTACCAAGGGCCCTGATGCCAAGGAAGGTCTCTAAGGGCTGCAGCATGTCTTATGCCACCCTGGAGACCTCTCACTCAACACAGACACACTGCTTGCCAGCTTGTGTGTGCTAGTGAGAACAAAATGAGTAAGTCGACATGGCACTACCCTCAGGGTGCCATGCCAGCCTCTCACTGCCTATGCAAGTATAGGTCAGCCACCCCTCTAGCAGGCCTTACAGCCCTAAGGCAGGGTGCACTATACCATAGGTGAGGGTACCAGTGCATGAGCATGGTACCCCTACAGTGTCTAAACAAAACCTTAGACATTGTAAGTGCAGGGTAACCATAAGAGTATATGGTCTGGGAGTCTGTTTTGCACGAACTCCACAGCACCATAATGGCTACACTGAAAACTGAGAAGTTTGGTATCAAACTTCTCAGCACAATAAATGCACACTGATGCCAGTGTACATTTTATTGTAAAATACACCACAGAGGGCACCTTAGAGGTGCCCCCTGAAACTTAACCGACTATCTGTGTAGGCTCTAGGTTCCAGCAGCCTGCCACACTAGAGACATGTTGCTGGCCCCATAGGGAGAGTGCCTTTGTCACTCTGAGGCCAGTAACAAAGCCTGCACTGGGTGGAGATGCTAACACCTCCCCCAGGCAGGAGCTGTAACACCTGGCGGTGAGCCTCAAAGGCTCACCCCTTTGTCACAGCACCGCAGGACACTCCAGCTTAGTGGAGTTGCCCGCCCCCTCCGGCCCCGGCCCCCACCTTTGGCGGCAAGGCCGGAGAAAATAATGAGAATAACAAGGAGGAGTCACTGGCCAGCCAGGACAGCCCCTAAGGTGTCCTGAGCTGAGGTGACTAACTTTTAGAAATCCTCCATCTTGCAGATGGAGGATTCCCCCAATAGGGTTAGGATTGTGACCCCCTCCCCTTGGGAGGAGGCACAAAGAGGGTGTGCCCACCCTCAGGGCTAGTAGCCATTGGCTACTAACCCCCCAGACCTAAACACGCCCTTAAATTTAGTATGTAAGGGCTACCCTGAACCATAGAAAATTAGATTCCTGCAACAACAAGAAGAAGGACTGCCTAGCTGAAAACCCCTGCAGAGGAAGACCAGAAGACAACAACTGCCTTGGCTCCAGAAACTCACCGGCCTGTCTCCTGCCTTCCAAAGAACTCTGCTCCAGCGACGCCTTCCAAAGGGACCAGCGACCTCTGCATCCTCTGAGGACTGCCCTGCTTCGACGACGACAAGAAACTCCAGAGGACAGCGGACCTGCTCCAAAAAGACTGCAACTTTATCCAAAGAAGCAGCTTTAAAGAACCCTGCAATCTCCCCGCAAGAAGCGTGAGACTTGCAACACTGCACCCGGCGACCCCGACTCGGCTGGTGGAGAACCAACACCTCAGGGAGGACCCCCGGACTACTCTACGACTGTGAGTACCAAAACCTGTCCCCCCTGAGCCCCCACAGCGCCGCCTGCAGAGGGAATCCAGAGGCTTCCCCTGACCACGACTCTCTGAAACCTAAGTCCCGACACCTGGAAAAGACCCTGCACCCGCAGCCCCCAGGACCTGAAGGACCGGACTTTCACTGCAGAAGTGATCCCCAGGAGTCCCTCTCCCTTGCCCAAGTGGAGGTTTCCCCGAGGAAGCCCCCCCTTGCCTGCCTGCAGCGCTGAAGAGATCCCTTGATCTCTCATTGACTAACATTGCGAACCCGACGCTTGTTCTAACACTGCACCCGGCCGCCCCCGCGCCGCTGAGGGTGAAATTTCTGTGTGGGCTTGTGTCCCCCCCGGTGCCCTACAAAACCCCCCTGGTCTGCCCTCCGAAGACGCGGGTACTTACCTGCTGGCAGACTGGAACCGGGGCACCCCCTTCTCTCCATTGAAGCCTATGCGTTTTGGGCACCACTTTGAACTCTGCACCTGACCGGCCCTGAGCTGCTGGTGTGGTAACTTTGGGGTTGCTCTGAACCCCCAACGGTGGGCTACCTTGGACCAAGAACTGAACCCTGTAAGTGTCTTACTTACCTGGTAAAACTAACAAAAACTTACCTCCCCCAGGAACTGTGAAAATTGCACTAAGTGTCCACTTTTAAAATAGCTATTTGTGAATAACTTGAAAAGTATACATGCAATTGAAATGATTCAAAGTTCCTAATGTACTTACCTGCAATACCTTTCAAACAAGATATTACATGTTAAATTTGAACCTGTGGTTCTTAAAATAAACTAAGAAAATATATTTTTCTATACAAAACCTATTGGCTGGATTTGTCTCGGAGTGTGTGTACCTCATTTATTGTCTATGTGTATGTACAACAAATGCTTAACACTACTCCTTGGATAAGCCTACTGCTCGACCACACTACCACAAAATAGAGCATTAGTATTATCTCTTTTTACCACTATTTTACCTCTAAGGGGAACCCTTGGACTCTGTGCATCCTATTCCTTACTTTGAAATAGCACATACAGAGCCAACTTCCTACACTTACCTTTCCCAGGAACTATTGAATTTTGCACTGTGTACAATTTTAAAATAGCTTATTGCCATTTTTGCCAAAACTGTACAAGCTTTTATGATTCAAAGTTCCTAAGATACCTGAGTGAAATACCTTTCATTTAAAGTATTGTTTGTAAATCTTGAACCTGTGGTTCTTAAAATAAACTAAGAAAATCTATTTTTCTATATAAAAACCTATTGGGCTGGAATTGTCTTTGAGTGTGTGTTCCTCATTTATTGCCTGTGTGTGTATACAACAAATGCTTAACACTACCCTCTGATAAGCCTACTGCTCGACCACACTACCACAAAATACAGCATTAGAATTCTCTTTTTGCCACTATCTTACCTCTAAGGGGAACCCTTGGACTCTGTACATGCTATTTCTTACTTTGAAATAGTACATACAGAGACAACTTCCTACAGTGGGAGACTTCAATTGTGTTGCAGATGGGAAGCTGGATTGCCATTCCCTACGCTTAAACTCTAAACCTTAGATGACAACAGAATTGCGGGAAGTATTGGCCCAGCTGGGAATTAAAGATGTGTGGAGGGAGGTACATCCCAGATGGAGGGAATATACAAGCCACTCAGGGACCTGTGGCAATTACAGCAGGCTAGACAATCTTTTAAAAAAAAACATTTTTATTAAATCAAGCTCAGTACAATTCAGCAGTAACAAATACATTCAACTCTAATATCTTGGTCAAGGGTATCAGCCTGAACTCAAACAACCATGTCTACAGACGATGTAATAACCATGTAGCCCCCTATAGAACTCTATATTGTCCCCATTGCGACCATATTTTTTTCAAATTTTTGGGGCAGCTCTTCCCCCGGTAGACTATCCGCTCAGCACAATGACACCAGTCCATGTTCCTCACCCAGCTTTGGACGGTCGGTGGCTCAGATGCCCCCAGGACCGGACAACATACCGTTTTGCCACCCCCGCTGCCAGTGTCAACCAAGTCTTTTGGTGTTTCATCCAGGTTTCCTCCCCTGAGATCTGGAGAAGTAGCCATCGAGGCTCCTGAGCAACCCCAAGTCCTGTGACCTGGGCCATTATGTGTACTATACTCCCCCAGAACAGCTGTATGATTGGACAGTTCCACAAAATATGTAAGAACGTGCCCACCTCCGTACACCTTCAGCACAGATCTGAATCTCCATGGCCCATGCGATGTAGGAGGGTTTTAGAGTAGTATGATCTACGAAGGATTTGTAATTGCACAAGGCGGAATCTCACCCGGATCAAGACCTCTCTGGGACTCTGCAGGGCGTCCAGCCAGTCGTCTTCCATGCACCCCACATCCCGCTCCCACACCTCTCAGAGCGTGCCCAGTGTCAGGCAAGTTATTCATCATTTTTTATCAAGGAGAGAAACTGCTTTCTCCGGTATGGGGTCCATCAACAGGTGATCCTCCAATGGGGAGAAATCAGAAACTTGTTCCCCTGCATGTAGATGCCTCCCCAGGGCATGGCTCAGTTGGGTATGCTTAAATGCCTTGGAGAGTCCCAGGTCATAATCAATCTGTAGATCAGAGTACGTAATCGGGGATCCCTCCCTCCACACATCCAGAGTTTTCTCAATGCCAATTAGCCTCCAAGCACGGAAGCCTTATAACGTTCAAAGCTCACGCAGTTCGTCACTACACCAGAGTGGAGTCTCTGCTGTTAATCTCCCGTCCCAGCCCAAAAACGTATTGGCCTCCCTCCAAGCCCGCACCACCGCCTGTGTGAGGCAGGAGCAGGACCTCACCTCTTCAGGAGTACTATTAGAAAGAATCTTGACGTCATATCTTGTTGCCCCAAGGGAAGGGGAATTGATGCACCTTTCCTGATACTTGTATGATAAGTTCCCAGTTGTGTGTTCACTGGACTGGGAGGTTAGCGCCCAAATGACCAAGATGTGGAGATTGCCCATTGACATATTGCAAGATGCACACGGGAGGGACACACTGGCAGAGGTACTGCAACACTTTCACTGAAAACTGGCTAGGAACGCAAATCTGAACCATGGAAGGGGAAGCAATTAAAGCAGTGCTTAGGGGTCAATATATAGGCTCAACATGTGGAGTGCGCAAAACCTTGCAAGCAAAATTGCTTCAAGGTGATGGATGCTGTAAGAGCTCAAAATGGCCCTCAGGGCACTGCCTGGAGGGAAAATGCCGGGAAGTGATGGCTTACCAGCCAAGTTCTATCAGACCTACATAACAGATTTCAGTCAGAGTCTAATGGACTGATAACTAGTGGCCAAATCCAACAGGATCTTACCCTCCATGATGCAGGAAAGGTGAGTCAATGATGATAAAACCTAGTTCGGACACCTCTGATCCACCTTCATATCGACATCTTACCATGATTAACACAGACATCAAGACTCTCTCTAAACTTCTGGTACACTGACTTCGGACATAATCACATGACTGGTGCATACAAATCAGTGTGTGTAAAGAAATGGCTCCCTGTTGCAATTACCCTCCACTTTTTTGCCTCATACTGATTTGACTGAAGTGTGCTGGGACCCTGCTAATCAGGCCCCAGCACCAGTGTTCTTTCACCTAAATGTACCATTGTCTCCACAATTGGCACAACCCTGGCACCCAGGTAAGTCCCTTGTAACTGGTGCCCATGGTACCAAGAGCCCTGATGCCAGGGAAGGTCTCTAAGGGCTGCAGCAGGTCTTATGCCACCCTGGAGACCCCTCACTCAGCACAGACACACTGCTTGCCAGCTTGTGTGTGCTGGTGGGGAGAAAATGACTAAGTCGACATGGCACTCCCCTCAGGGTACCATGCCAACCTCACACTGCCTGCGGCATAAGTATGTCACCCCCTCTAGCAGGCCTTACAGCCCTAAGGCAGGGTGCACTATACCACAGGTGAGGGCATAGGTGCATGAGCACTATGACCCTACAGAGTAAGCAAAACCTTAGACATTGTAAGTGCAGGGTAGCCATAAGAGTATATGGTCTGGGAGTCTGTCAAAAACGAACTCCACAGCTCCATAATGGCTACACTGAATACTGGGAAGTTTGGTATCAAACTTCTCAGCACAATAAATGCACACTGATGCCAGTGTTGGATTTATTAAAAAATGCACACAGATGCCCCCTGTATTTTACCCAATTTTTCAGTGCAGGACTGACTGGTCTGTGCCAGCCTGCTGCTGAGAGACGAGTTTCTGACCCCATGTGGTGAGGGCCTTTGTGCTCTCTGAGGACAGAAACAAAAGCCTGCTCTGGGTGGAGGTGCTTCACACCTCCCCCCTGCAGGAACTGTAACACCTAGCATAGAGCCTCAAAGGCTCAGGCTTCGTGTTACAATGCCCCAGGGTACTCCAGCTAGTGGAGATGCCCGCCCCCTGGACACAGCCCCCACTGTTGGCGGCTTGAACCCCGTAGCTGGTTTACTTACCTGCAAGAACTAACAAACTCTTACTCCCCCTACAAACTGTGAAAATTGCACTGTCTAGTTTTAAAATAGCTATATGTGATTTATGTGAAGACTGTATATGCTATTTTGATTATTCAAATTTCCTGAAGTACCTACCTGCAATACCTTTCATGCAAAGTATTACATGTAAAATTTTAACCTGTGGTTCTGAAAATATATTTTTCTATACAAAAACCTATTGGCCTGGAATTGTCTGAGTGTGTGTTCCTCATTTATTGCCTGTGTGTGTACAACAAATGCTTAACACTACTCCTTTGATAAGCCTACTGCTCGACCACACTACCACAAAATAGAGCATTAGTATTATCTCTTTTTGCCACTATCTTACCTCTAAGGGGAACCCTTGGACACTGTGCATACTATTCCTTACTTTGAAATAGTGCATACAGAGCCAACTTCCTACAGTGACAACTACTAAAATACTGTTTAGGGAATAATCTACTAGGAGGTAAGTAAAGAAACGATTATATCCACATTAGAAGTCTGTAATTAGTATAGAAATAGTAAAACAATAGAAAATACTTAAGGCCCTAAAGGGAGACCAAACTATATACTAAGTGGAATGTGAAAGGCAGTCCCTCACCCAAGGAAGTGGAATCAGTAGAGGGGAGCTGTAATTAACAGGGTGTGCCCCAGCGACCAAGAGAGGAGGTAAGTAACAGATTCTTCCCCAAACCCACATGAGAACTTTGGAAAAAGACTGTGCAAGCCCCACACAAGACTGGAAGAAACCAAAAGAAGGGGACCAAGTCCAGTAGAGTTGGGAGTGTTCAGCTGTGGTAGGAGCCACTACCCACCCTTCTGTGGATGCAGGACAAGGTCGTCGGTGGCTGAAGAAAGTCAGCAGTGCAGTACAGGAGCAGAAGAGGAGTTGCAGAAGTGATGCAAGTGATGTCCAATGTCTGCCTTTGTGATGCAGTCAGTCAGTGGTGCTGGAGAACCACCAACAAGCCTTGGCAAGAGTTAGTGAAGAAGGTTTTGCAAGGCTGAAGAGGACCAGAAAGGCCAAGGGGACTTGACCCAAAGAGGGGAGTCAGATGCAACCCTCAGCCGCTGGGAGAGTAAGAAGAGGAGGCAGCCCCCACAAGCAGCAGGCAAAGGATTTGCAGTGAGGCCCACTCAGTACACCTGGAGAACAGTCTCATGTCACTGGAGCAGCAGGCAGGAGACTGCAGAGGAGACACCTGGAGGCTGGGGCTGAGCCTGAAGATCCCTTGGAAGAGGAACAAAGAGGTCTTGATAGCTGTAAGAGTCGCAATGCACAGGGGGGCTGTCCAGTGAGTAGAGGCAAGGGCTTACCGTATCCCAAGTTGGGCTGCTGGTAAAGAGGACCAAGTGGATCAATTCAGACCATGACCTGTGATGCAGGATCCCTGCAGTTCAAGGAGAGGTGAGGAGATCCATGAAGCTGGCCATTGTTCCTTCACTCCAAGGGAGATTCCTTCCTGCTTCTTTTGCACGCTGAAGACTTGTCACCCTCAGAGGATGCACTGCCACGTTGCAGTTGCTGGACAGAGCCTGAGAAACAATGTTGCAGAGTGGAGTCGTAGATTGTCAGTTCCTGGAGGGTCCAGTTGCAGTCCTGTGGCCAGAAGATGAAGTAATGCAGAGGAGTCCTGCAGGAACCTTGAACATCAAATCTGAAGACCCACCTGGGAGAGAGAGACTAATAGCCCAGGAGGGGAGATTGGTCACCTATCAGGGTGACCAGCTAGCAGGAGGGGGCTGTGACATCACCTGCCTGACCTGGCCACTCAGATGCTCCCAGGGGCCTATGCCCACCTTGGATTCAAGCTAGTATAATCAAGTGGCCTCATGGAGGACCTCTGGACACAACCCCTGGGGTGGTGATGGACAGGGGAGTGGTCACTCTCCTTTCCGCTGTCCAGTTTCATACCAGATCAGGGAAAAAAGGGGGGGGGGGGGGGGGGGGGGGGGAATGTCACCTGGAGTGGTGCAAACGGGTTTATGCAAGGATTATCCAAATGTGCCCTTCAAAGATTAACAGTGGCTTTTTGAAGCTACCCTCCCAAGCCAAGTAACATCTATTTCCAAGGGGAGAGGGTGTTGACTCCCTCTCCCACAGGAAATCCTTTGTTCTGCCTCAGCTGGTCAAGCAGCAGGAGGGCAGAAAGCTATCTGTGGGGTGGCAGTAGCACAGGCTGCCCGGAAATCTATAAAAAAAAAAAAAAGACTGGTAGGAGCAACGTTG
This sequence comes from Pleurodeles waltl, assembly GCF_031143425.1. NCBI lineage: Eukaryota > Metazoa > Chordata > Amphibia > Caudata > Salamandridae > Pleurodeles > Pleurodeles waltl. The sequence continues at coordinate 345,057,059 of NC_090450.1, read as the reverse complement.
GGAGTCCGCTAGGGAGCCCCCAGAGTGCATGCAATCAAACAACCAATACTGGCAACAGTATTGGGGTATGATTCCGAAATGTTTGATAGCAAACATGCCAAGGTTCAGAGTTACCATTATGTAGCTGGACACAGGTAAAATGTGTCCAGTACATGGGTAAAATGGCTTCCCCGCACTTACGGAGTCCAGGGAAATGGAGATGAGTTCATATGGGCACCCCTGCTTATGCAGGGGTGCCCTTACACACAGGTACTGGAACCCTGCCCTCTGGGCTAGGAGGGCCTGCCATAGGGGGTGACTTGCAGTGACCTGTAGTGAAAGGGTGCATGCACCTTTTCACGTAGATTGCAATTGCAGGCCTGCAGACATGTTGCATTGGCTCCCATGGGTGGCACAATACATAATGCTGCCCATGGGGAACCCTGGTGCCCCAAGGCCCTGGGTACTTAAGTACCATATACAGGAGACTCACATGGGGGTACCAGTATGTCAATTGTGGGGGGGGGGGGGGGGTGCAAAGTCCTAGGCAACCAACTTTAGAGGGAGAGAGCACAGTCAATGGGGTCCTGGTTAGCAGGATCCCAGTGAACAGTCAAAACACACTGATAGCAGGTAAAAAGTAGGGGTAACGATGCCAAAAAAAAGGGTACTTTCCTACATTAACCTCCAAATATTCACCTTTCGTACAAAACTGCAAAAAATGATGCTTAATAAAATACCAAAGTCTTGCGCTTGATGAGTTAAACAAAATAACTTGGTCAGAAATCCACTTAAATAATGATCATACTCTTGCCGGGTGATATCACATGGCCGAAGCTTAAAAAAAAAATGCAAGCAGACATGCATAAACTAGAGGGCCAGAAAGCCTCCACCTCCAAGACATGGTGTTTGAAGACTGCTAAAAAATACTGATCTGCTCTTAAAAAAAAAAAAAAAAAAAAAAAAAAAAAGCTATTGTACCTCACCTTCTTGATGTTGGCACCTCCTTTCCCAATAATATTCTTATGGAACTGTTTGAAGATTGGGACAGATAAAGAATAGCTATTTTCCACCTGGAAAAAAAGACAAACATTGAGATTGAAGGGGGAACAATAACCCTGTACAGCTCTCCCACTGGTACAACAATAAAACAGCACAATTTTCCTCAAATAAATATAAATCTGGAATTCATCCAATATGTTAACACTGAAATACCAAAGTTAAAAGTGGCAAACAGTGGCAATCAGCCAAATGCATGAACAGAACAGGCCTGGGGCTTTCAAAATGAAACCAACAGTCCTACATCTTTCTGCTTCACTTTACATACAATGCATATATTACAATGGCTACAAACACAGCATACACATTGACAGGATTAGTTGGCAAAACAGGGTAGACACCTGACTGAGAACTGAGCAAGGGCTTTCAACCAGTGCCAAATAACTTACTACAGTTAGAGAAGATCTTGAAACTATACCCTTTTTACATCTTCATTCCCCCTTTTTGCCACTTTTAGACCCTGTAGGAAGGTAGGATACTCCGGACTACATTTAAAAGCTGTCCTAGGCTTGGCACACAATAGGTTAAGGCTCTTAATGTTGACACCGTGAGTACACCGAGAATCACTTGTTAAAGCTTTATGCCCCAAATATAGAGCACCATTACTAACATTACTTTCTAAGGCTTACATTCTCTAATTGCTTGCTATCTCTTCAACTCTTCTAACACTATTCTCCAAAAAGCCTGAATGAAAAATTAAGCTCAATGTCCTTCTCCCCCCCACCCCGACCCCTAGAGTGACCCGCTAACCTTCCATCTTCAGCATATTTTTTTTTTTCTTCCTGAGATTAGCCTCAGTCTCATGCCGGCTTTAACCCTTATTGTTATTCAGCAACTGGCTGATACTTAGATTGTAACCTCTCTAAAACCCTACCAATGCAATCCAACAATACCTAATCTCCTCTATCCTATCGCTGCAACCACTCACCTTAAACTACACAGCTCACACTAACGAACATGTCTATCTGGCATTAATATATCACAAAGTAACTGGAGTAAACGCATGCAATTTTCTCTTGAGCGCAAATTACTATTCGCAATAACCAACAATAACCATTAGATTAACTACCAACCTTAAATTTCAGAATAGCATGCTACTTACTGTAAAAACCTTCAAATGACTCATCAGGGTAAGTAAGCAGTAAATACATCTTATTACGATTACAAGGTTCATCAACAGAAGAACAGAATACCGAATTAATTCCCGCCACAGTGTGAGTTCACAAAGAACAGTGACAAGATACGCAGTATAAATCATTTAATCAAACAATTTTAGCCTACCTACCTATAAAATTCAGTTTAACCCCTTCACTGCCAGGCCTTTCCCCCTCCTGTGCAGAGCCTTTTTTTGGCTATTTGGGGCAGTTTGCGCTTAGGCCCTCATAACTTTTTGTTCACATAAGCTGCCCACGCCAAATTTGCGTCCTTTTTTCCAACAGCCTAGGGATTCTAGAGGTACCCAGACTTTGTGGGTTCCCCAGAAGGAGGCCAAGAAATTAGCCAAAATACAATGAAAAAATCGTTTTTTTTTCTTCAAAGAAATAGGAAAAAAGGGGCCACAGAAGAAGGCTTGTGGTTTTTTCCCCTGAAAATGTCATTATCAGAGGGTTTGCGGTGCTAAAATCACCAGCTTCCCAGCTTTCAGGAACAGGCAGACTTGAATCAGAAAACCCAATTTTTTAACACAATTTTGGCATTTTACTGGGACACACCCCATTTTTACAATTTTTTGTGCTTTCAGCCTCCTTCCAGTTAGTGACCACAATCTGTGAGAAACCAATGCTGGATCCCAGAAAGCTAAACATGTCTGAAAAGTAGACAAAATTCTGAATTCAGCAAGGGGTCATTGGTGTACATCCTACAAGTTTTTTCCTACAGAAAATAAAAGCTGAAATAAAAAAATATTGAAATTGAGGTGAAAAAAAACAGCCATTTTTCTCCACGTTTTTCTTTAACTTTATCCTGCGATGTCAGATTTTGAAAGCAATATACTGTTACGTCAGCTGGACTCTTCTGGTTGCGGGATATATAGTGCTTGTAGGTTCATCAACAACTCTAGGTACCCAGAGCTAATAAATGAGCTGCACCTTGCAATGGGTTTTTATTCTATACTGGGTATACATAAATGAATTTGCTGAAATATAAAAAGTGAAAAATAGGTATCAAGAAAACCTTTGTATTTCCAAAATGGCCGAAAGATAAGGTGTTGAGAAGCAGTGGTTATTTGCACATCTCTGAATTCCGGGGTGTCCATTCTAGCATGTGAATTACAGGTCATTTCTCAAATAGACGTCTTTTTACACACTGTCTTACATTTGGAAGGAAAAAATGTAGAGGAAGACAAGGAACAATAACACTTGTTTTGCTATTCTGTGTTCCCCCAAGTCTCCCGATAAAAACGGTACCTCACTTGTGTGGTTAGGCCTAGCGCCCACAAAAGGAAATGGCGCAAAACACAACGTGGACACATCACATTTTTTTCCACAGAAAACAGAGGTGTTTTTTGCAAAATGCCTACCTGTGGGTTTTGGCCTCTATCTCAGCCGGCACCTGGGGAAACCTAGCAAACCAGAGCATTTTTGAAAACTAGACACCTAGGGGAATCCAAGATGGGGTGACTTGTGGGGCTCTGACCAGGTTCTGTTACCCAGAATCCTTTGCAAACCTCAAAATTTGGCTAAAAAAAAAAAA